>NC_041382.1:686547827-686618867 GCF_002162155.2 Triticum dicoccoides
TTTCATCTAAATATGTGGTGATGAATAATGCAAAATTTTATTAGCTTCGATGCCATGCTATACATAGGGGTTTAAATAACTGGTGTTTCTTATACTGGAAACGAATTCGGAATTTGTTTCTGTTTCAATTAGAGCCCTGATGCAGACAAGGATTGTGTGGTTGTACATGTCACTCGCTATGAGGTAGATGACCTGAGTATACGCACTAGGAAAACAGAGTTTTTAGGCTATTGGATCCTGGAAGCAATTTGCGCTTATACCAATGAAGTGTTGTATTCCAGCCTCACTGTTGTCAGGCGTGTTGTCCAGGGTGTACTGAAGCACAAGAAGTTCAAAGCTATTCCTTCGTTTGTGAGGCATACTGTTCTTGTCAAGCTTACGCAGGAAGATGACGTGGCATGCCTCCACAAACAAGTTTATGAGTGGCAAGTCCACAAGGTTGTCTTCATGAAGGTTCACAGGATTGAGCTGCTGCCGAACATCCTCGATGATGTTCATGGCAAGGTCCGTCTTGTGTCCAGCCCAAATTAGATCGAGGCATGAAATAGTTGCCCCAGCTAGTGTTTAATAGTAGTTTGGATTGTGTCCAATTATCCTAACCTTGCATGTTATCGAGCCCTCTGGGGCTAGTACTCTGTTTGAATCCACCTATGGGAACTGCTGCTACTTTTGTGTGCCCGTGAATCCTCGTAATTGTTGCCAAAATAGATGCGTCCTCACTAGTGTTATCATATGAGCAGTGTGTGTTCTGATGAAATAGAGTACTCGTTCGAGAAATGTGCGCCGACGTATGCATAAGTACTTGTAAACACTGTTGGTGCTACCCCACTTGTAAGCAGTTGTGCAAAACACGACACATTGGCTCAGCTCGCTTCAACACTAGGCTATCGACCAGCTAACAATCAACAATCTGCTGTCTGACATATAAGCAACTATGTATCTTGTTACAGTGGTGCATGCAGTTAACTAAGGCCACAATGTAAATTCCAAACTTTCACATGCTAGTCCAGCGTTCATGTGGAACACTCACATTAAACTCGGCTTCATAAAAAACTTGAAAAGCATAAGTTAAGCAATTTTATACATCTCAATGATTCATAGAACATAACAAACATATACTAGTTCACAGCAAAAGACAAAGTTGTGAGAAGGTTTACAAATCAGGAAAAAAACAAGCAAGGCTTCTCTGAGCAAAGGGCCTCCCGGCAGGCTTAAATTTCCTGGAGTTCACTCTGGTTTTTTCTTATTGCCACCATCCAGGGTTAGTTTCTGTCATTCCAGAATAACCAATTATAATTGTGTTCTCAGTTGGAATGCTGAACTGGACCATGTAGTGTACTGACCAGCTAAAATTCTTGTGCATTCCACCAAATTTAAGCACCGCTATTTGCAGAAATAAGCAGATCACAATGCCTCTTGTCCGTGCACCTGTCCAAAAAACCACCATGCAGCCGTGCCAGCTAGTCCTCGGTCCATGGATGAACTGATAGAAAGTGCATTCTGGACTAGGATGCAGTTGTTTTCGCTCGTCCCTACACTGCAATCAGGAAGTAAAATGTACGAATCAACTTCTTTTATATTGCGTTGGTCATTCTACCTAGTAACTACCAATGTAGGAATACCTGGAAGATGGGTGGTTAGACGACGACAATGAGGGATAGCCATCTCATTTTGCGTAGTTCTACTAAAACTGAGGTGTGTGCTTTTGATTGCGCAGATAGAAACGATACGGAGACAGACATCCTGAAACGATATGGAGACATACATCCATGTTTGCGCAAATACGAAATATAGTTATTTAAACAGTGACAGATATTTGCAGTGGCGTATGATTAACATCAGCATCTATTGTGTTATAATTGGCACTAGATTGACAGTATGAAAGTGTCCTTAAGTAAGTAGCATCACATCACATCAACACTGCCACTAGATTAACATGCAGAACAATAGCATTAGTATTACTGCCATGAGAGTAGCACATGGTCAGTAAATGTGCAATCAAATTTGTGCAGTTCCACTGGGATGAAGGAATGTTAGCGGTGTGAGATTTAATTGTAACTGCAAAAACACAATTCATGGGAAATAAAGCAAGACAGAAGCACTTCATAAAATGGTGGTGGCATTGCTTCAATTTATCGACGGCACTAGACCATTAGTTATAGTGACATTAGGTGGCATTGCTTAATGCTTCGTGTGATTTTACATTAACGGTAGCGATATGGGCGTAGGGACAACAGGGGCATAAAGTGGTGTGGCAGATGTGGTTGCCGAGAGCGGCAAACACTCAGGCAGCATGTCTGCATTTGTCCCATTTTTTATCTCCTCGGCGACATTTTCCTCTGTGAGCACAGGAAATCTAGACCTGCTCATTCTCATTTGCATTATCCCCCAACACCCGTCACTTTCTTTCGTTTTTCAACCACAAGAGATAGGTCCACTTCCCCCACCCTTCGCCATCCACCATGCTTTCTTCGTCTTTTCAACCAAGAGACCGGTTGGGTCGCCAGTATCTACTACTTTCCCCCGTTTCCTCTTAGAACCAAGTCCTAGATTCATGCTACAGCTTTCCCACTTTCTTCCCTATTTGAACCAACTCTTAGAGTCGACTATATGAACTAGCTTTACCTCTAATAATAATAAAAGTCTAGGTGGCTTTGGAACAGCGGATGGAAGTAGAAAAAGATCCACACGAAGCCAAGTTGGGAGCTGGGGTAGTAGAGCAAGGCAGGTTTTGAAGGAATATATACCTGAGGGTCGTCGGCATGTGGCAAAGACGGTGTCGGGAGGCCGCATCTTGGCCACAATACCGCAGGGAGGAAGAAGGGGTCAGAGGCCCTTCGGAGATGGTGCTCTCTCGGAGAGAACGGCATAGCCGCTGATCGGGACGCGCGGGCAGCCGTTGGTCTCCTCCCTCGCTGCCAACGATAGCGTGAACGATGCACCTATACCCCTGCCCCGGTCGAGGTTGTCCGGCTAGATTTGTGACCAGACGTGAGCTGAGAGAGAGTGTGGCCACCTATGTCTTGCTTAGATCTGGAGAGCATGAGAGAGTGAATGAGAGGAACCCTAGTAAAGCAAGCGCTAAGGCTCCTGCTTATATATAGTGGAGTGATTTTGTTGTACTAGCTTAAAAAAATGCACTCCTACGTGTACCCGCGAGTGGGTGTGAGAGAACTAGTGCATGCATGCACCGCTTCTCTTCGTGAGAGTACAATATACTATGCCCAAAGAATGTTCGCCACAAGAGTAATAGTATAAGTGTGTGACGTGTGAGCTAAAATAAAATGTGCGCGACTTCTTTTGTTTTTTAGAAGTTCTGAGGGTAGGGTGTGAAGAGCACATATGTGTGTGACGTCTACCTGCAGATAGACGATGGGTGCGAGAGGACTCGGGAGGGTGCGTGTGCGTGAGAGATATGGGGGCACGTATCAATGCAATGCATGTGTCCATAAATCATTATCCGACAAACGTTCGCCACAAGCCTTTTCCTGACGAACACCGTAAGAACCGTTAGATCGGCATCCGACAGTGTCAGTTTTGCCATGTCATTTAACAGAACAGCCACTCCTCCTACACACAAATCTTCCACGGGAGTGTTAGCAATTGCTATATGCTCCCTCCGTCCCAAAATGCAGTGCATATAGCTTTATTGAAAATTCGAACCTCGCAAACTTCTACCGAGTTTTCGTGTACCAAATTGCACATGTAGAATACCATGTATATATCATTTCATTCATCTTTGAGAGGTAACTATAAAGATGGGGGAGGAGTTTACAAAGAAAGACCATCGTATCACCTGCAGAAATTTCAACCATCCTTTGGTGTGGAGGAATATCATAGGAACTCTATATGATATGATTTTTATAGGATTTTTTCCTTTAGAGCCAATTGGTTCATAGGAATAGATTCATATACTCCACATTTCAAAGGAAATAGACATGATATCATTTCTATAGCTTTAGAGCCACTTGGTTCACATGAATGGATTCCTATACTCCATAATTTCAAAGGAAAATAAAAATTAGCATATATTCAATAGAAAAGTTCATATGAAATGAACCAAACTACATCTCTTTTCTAATCCCTCCTCATAGGAACTGAGATACATGGCATCTCTAGATTCAATATAATGTTCCTATGATGTCAACCAAATGTCATCTCTTTTCCAATCCCTACTCATAGGAATTGAGACACTCCATGTCATCTCTTTCCCTACAACTTCCATGTATACATCTTCTATTCCTAAATAGCTAGTACAACCCACTAGTAGCTTTTTTCCAAGACATGCAACTATGGCACAAGAACTATATAGTGTGCGAATAACTTGAAAGATGGTCGCTGGATGAAGCTAATCCGACAGTGCAGAGATGGCAAATCCGAGCACTAATGGCCATTGGATATCATCAACATTCCACCAGATCTGCCACATGTACAATTTAGAAGACTCCATGGTTGAACTTAAGCATAATGCACAAACCTCAAAACACAAGCACTTCTCCTTTGTTGTAGAATCTTCCGTATCATAATTGATTTTTTTCTAAATGAATTGCCACTATTTGTTTTTTTACTTTATGCTTTACAATGCACAACCCCATGAATCTTAACATTTTTATAAAATTAATTGATTTTGAATGAGATGAACTATAAGAACTAAATAAACATCTACATCATGCATATATGACTCAAAGCTTTACATGCTGTAGTGTGTATTTATTCATAATTTGGTTTCGAAATCTCATGTGTTCAATGCATGTGTACCTTACTAGTTTTGAGTAGAGTAGCAAATTTCACGCGGCCCCGGGTATATCAAAATGCAGGGCCCATGCATCATTGCCTTTCGGTTGAACCTACGTCCACAATTTTTTGTACGTACTATATCTCCACTGGTCCCCGAACCCAAAATGTTGCCTCGTTCCCCTAAAACCAAGCGGCCCACACATGTTTAAGGCGTTGACTCGAACTCAATCCCTCTCCCGTTTACTACGACGTGGCCCCGCACGCCCTAGTAGTACTCCTACAAACCCTACCGCCGCACGCATCATCGGTTTTCTTCAAGAGGACGAGGGAGAAGTCGATTTGTAGTGGAGGCGCTTTAAAAAAATGATTTGTAGTGGAGACCCCTACCCTAGGGTGCCCTAGGTAGCTGCCACACGCATCATTGGTTTTCTCTTTTCTTTATGCTCTTGCGCCCTAGAGTGAAATGATGGTTGCTTCGTCCGTCCAGCTTAATGCGGGAAAGGTGGGGCTTTGTGATTTGACCCTTCATCGCTCATTTTCTACTACCGCGGCGCTACGCCCGGGGTGCCTCCAATTCCAACCGCTGCTCTGAACTGTAGTTTGGTGCATCGCACATGGAACAAGACAGTGGATGAGCCACATGTCGGCCAAAGGGGTCCTGTTAAGTGTGTCGCCATTTCGTGTGCGGACTGAACCTGCTTCAGTTGCTACGCCAACACGACAGGTGCAGCCTACCACTTGGTTTTGCTCCTTGGTGAATCCCAATTATATTGATCTAAAAATATACGTACTGAACTACCCTCTTCGTCTCGTTTTTTAGACGTCTCGGTTTATAGGGCGTGCACGTAGTTCCAGGTCATCCATTTGACTAACCAAATCTAAATTACTATGTCACAAAAAGTATATCATTGGATTATTAAGAAGATGTAGTTTCTAAACATATACTGTTCATCACATATATAGCCAGTTAAATTCTCAACCTAGAATGACGTGCATGCCATGTAAACCGATACAGAGGAAGTATAGTAGTAAAAATGAGGTGATTTTACCGAGCGATCGGCTGGGGAGCATGGCCTATCATGCGGTCCCATGTGTCATGATGTACCAAGGCGATGCGCGTGTCCCTCTTGAGGCAGAAGCAATACTACGTGGTTTGAGATGATGGAGAACCGAAGTGTGAAATAATGGTTGCTTTGTTCATCTGGGAAGGTGCGTCATTGTGATTTAATGTCTCATTACTCATTAATACTACTGGGGTGGTATGACTGGGGTGCGCCCCCCCTGCTGTTCTGCACTATTATTTGGTGCTTGACACGTCGACCCGGTTGCTATATGGCCCACATGTCGGTGACAAGAAGTACGTAATTCATGAAACCAAGCGCCGATGGAGGAGTACAAGACACGGCTTTGGTTTTTGCTGCTTCACGCAATCCATCGATACAAACCCGGACTATAAAGGTTGAGCAGGCAAGGGGGAAGGAAAGGAAACAAGCAAATAAAGGTTGAGCAACTTAGTTTTGGGAAAATCTGATTTTACGGAGTACGTACCCACTAGGGTTTATAGGGCTCATCTAAAAAACATTCATTTTTCCGTTTTATAAGTCTCAATTCTACTACTAGTAGTAGTACCATCACATGTTGGATTTTGAGGTGCGTTAGATCACCTGATGCAAGTAGTGTCAAGAAAAAACTCACCAATGCATGTAGAAGTTCATGGAAATTTAGTGGTCATTCATGCATTCGTTCTAACTAATGCCTCGGTAAACATAACTTCTTGAGAAAAACGAGCGTACTAATTACTTGTGCAAACTAGGAGTACGAAATTAATTCGACCACTCACCGTCCCCTTGGTTGGAGAGATTTTGAAATTGAGCCATAAACTGGAAAGGAGGGAGTAGTAACTTTTGTCTCGATTACTATTTGTGGATGCAAAATGTATTTTTTTATAGTGGCCTTGTATAAGTAAATGGAGGGAGTACTAAAGGACATATATATTCCAAACAATATGATAATCTCTCTAACCAAGGTAGTAGGGACGAGGAGTAAACGGAGGGAGTAGTAAAAATTTCTCCTCGTCCTGTGAGCCACTTCACGCATGGGCGAGGGAGCGGGCGTAAGGCGTACAGTACTGCTACTAGTAAGCAAGCTTCACCTCATCCTGCGAGCCACCACGCCTGTGGGCGGGGGAGACGGCATACTAAGCAAGCTTCTCCTCGTTCTGCGAGTTGGCGGGACACATCAAAAGTACTCCAGAGTATAGAGCCTCACCTCTAAGGTAGGCCCCACATGGTTTGCCTCTTTTTTAACATAACGCGCCAGGTCGCAATTTGTTTGTTCACCCGTGGTAGACGATCCCCCCTCCACCAAGTGGACAACCAGTACACGGTCAAATTACCACGTGGGCTGCCTTTCCGTACAGAAATGAGCTCCACCGTGTACCCGTGCGGGTGTGGTTGGGAAAGAGACGGTAGTACGTGCGCCGTGCGTGCACCTATTCTCTTCATGCACGTCCCCCACCTACGTGGGTGTGTGTGACAGATAAAAACCTAGACAAATGGCTTGTGCGGAATAACTACTCTTCGCAAGCCATTGTAAGAGTGGACAAAATGGTGAAGGAGGAGATAGGGGAGCAGCAGAGGTGTGTGATTCTTGGCTGGCGTTTGGCCTCGTTTAAATAGGAGATTAAATAGACGGCGGACGGGAGGAACTCAGCCGGCATTGCGTTTAATGCCGGCCCAGTCATGAACGGACGTGTGTCCAAAGTGGGTTTCTTGGCTTCCACAAGGGCGGGTTTCATGGATGCATTTGAATGCGGCAAGGAGGCGTGTTCAGTCGGGCATGCAGCGAGTGGCACCCTCGACTCTGACGTAGGACACCGCGTCATTCTTCCACTGACATGTGGGCTCTTTGGGTACATGGCCTGCATGTCAGTGACCCAACGCAGGTAGCGCACAGCAGAGGAACCTTTGGTGGGCCAGGGCGGTTAGAAGTGGGCATTTCATAAACCGATGATTGTTCATTGAGTGTGATGTCATCCTTTTTCATGTAGATAAGCCTACTATGTTGATAGCCCGTTCGATACATTGTGATTCATAAAGACCGTTGCAAATATCAATGTTTTGCTTATCACAGATAAGATTGATTAATACCCGTAACAATCCATGTTATTAACAAAGGGTGCATGCACGTATAGGTTTAGCGTGTGTCTTGCGTCATGTGCTGTGTGCATGCACGCGTGCGAGTGTTGCGTGCGTGCAAGGGAACATTTCAGTGTTGCATGCATGTGTGCGTATGTGCGTGTGTTTGTGAATTCAGGTGTACGTGTTAGTGTTGCACGCCTGCATGCGTGCGTGTGTTCGTTATGTGTACATGTCAGTGTTGCACGCCTGCATGCGTGCGTGTCTTGCGTGCATGCATGTGTACGTGCGGGGTGAGGCCACACGTCAGTCGACTGACTTTTTCATCTTTGGTCATTAGATTTTCTAGTCGTTGGATACGAAATCAAGGGCCTGCAGTTTATCATCAAACTCCACCCCCTGAGCCGCCAGCCACCAGCGGCCGAACCGCCGGCCCCTGCCGCCGGCAGCCGGCCCGCGTCATGACGCCGCCCCGAAACCACTCCCCACCACTACACCGGCCATCCCTCTAGGCCTCCCCACGTGCCGAGCTTTTTCTCCAGCGATCCCCACCCTACCGCCCAATCAACGCGCCCCCCCCCGCCGTCGACGATGGGGCCCTATGGTAATGTGCGTTGCTGAATGAGGACCATTTGACTGGTCAATTGATCGTGTCATCAACAAATTACGGAGCTGTATGGTGAGCTAGTGACCGTATGATCACCCTAAAATGTATTTTATTAACACAGTACAGACTCAAACTACCATTTCTTTCTTTCATATACGGGCTGACAGGTGGTCCCCACGGTTACACGCCCCGATGGTGCAACACTAGTTGCGCCACGTGGAATGTTTGACTGGTCAATTGATTGTGTCATCAACAAAATACGAAGTTGTACGGGTGAGCCAATGACCGTATAATCATGACATGTATTTTTTAACACGCTACAGACGCAAGGGCTCATATATACACGCAAGCACTCACCGCTATAAGCGCACACACGCAGACCCTACCCCTATGAGCACCTTCGAGAGAGTGAGCCAGCATATGATCTTGAGATTTTACGAAGTCACCATAGGTGCCTCGTAGTCGAGTGGAACGTCTCCTCCCACTGAACGCACATCGCCGGAAAATATTGAAATTAACCGAGGATAAATGTGAGCACCGGGACTTTAACCCTGGTGGGCTCAAGAAACCACTGTCCTCCTAACCATCCAACCACATGTTAGTTAGCACGACAAAATGTATGTGGTGACTGTGATGAGCTTATTCTGAAGTCTAGTGACCATACCGTGCTTTCGCTTCAAATACAATGACCGTAGGTGTCGTCAACAAAATACGGAGCACGCATCAAATGCAAAGTCCGTAAGTGTCATCAAGAAAATACGAAGACATATCGTGAGCTAGATACCGTATGATCACCACGAGAATGTATACGGTGACCGTAATGAGCATATTCGGAACTCCAGTGACCGTATAGTGCTTTAGCTTGAAATACAGTGACCGTCATGCGTGAATGTGTCGTGGGCATGCATACTTTTAGAGGGCCGAGAGATAGTTTGTGTGCGTACGTGAAAGTGGTGTAGAAAGAGGGGATGTCCGGTGGAGACAAGGAGAGATATGCCCGTCATTTCTCTTTCCCGTGACTAATATTTTAGGAGAATATATAAACATTCACAATGAAGAACAAATATTTTTGGATGCACCATGCAATTAACTTTCATGTATAACATTGTACTATTGTATATGCTTATTTTCTTAGTGTCCGATTGCGTGTGTGGTGTGGTTTGCACATCATTTCTAGTTGTGGTGGGTCAACATGAGGACTCATGGGTCGGTTCCATCCTACGCCACATAGCTTGGATCGAGACGCATTATACGAAGACACATGCGGAGGACTCGGCGTACAACACGAAGCTAGCTACTAGAGTCGCGGAGGACTCTATCCCCACTGGTAATAAGCCGACTATATATGATTTGTAACCCTAGGCCCCAGTATGTTATAGAAGCTTGGGGGCTAGTTCGTCGATAGTATACACACACGCACAATGCCTGGTGTCGGTGTCAAAACCGGCGGATCTCGGGTAGGGGGTCCCGAACTGTGCGTCTAGGCCGGATGGTAACAGGAGGCAAGGGACACGAAGTTTTACCCAGGTTCGGGCCCTCTCGATGGAGGTAAAACCTTACGTCCTGCTTGATTAATATTGATGATATGGGTAGTACAAGAGTAGATCTACCACGAGATCAGAGAGGCTAAACCCTAGAAGCTAGCCTATGGTATGATTGTTGATGTGTATGTTGTCCTACGAACTAAAACCCCCCAGTTTATATAGACACCGGAGAGGGTTAGGGTTACATAGAGTCGGTTACAATGGTAGGAGATCTGAACATCCGCATCGCCAAGCTTGCCTTCCACACCAAGGAAAGTCCCTTCCGGACACGGGATGGAGTCTTTAATCTTGTATCTTCATAGTCCAGGAGTCCGACTGAAGGTATAGTTCGGCTATCCGAACACCCCCTAGTCCAGGACTCCCTCAGTAGCCCCTGAACCAGGCTTCAATGACGATGAGTCCGGCGCGCAGTTTGTCTTCGGCATTGCAAGGCGGGTTCCTCCTCCAAGTACTTCATAGAAGATTTTGAACACAAAGATAGTGTCCAGCTCTGCAAAATAAGTTTCCACATATTACCATAGAGAGAATAATATTTACACAAATCTAATCTGCTGACGTATTCCATAGCGTGACACACCACGACCAAGCCTTTATCCGAGTCGTTTCAGTATCCCACCTCAGCGCATTATGCGAGGCAGTTTCCTTGGCACGTCTTGTCAAAGCAGAGATCGTGTCCCCTTATTCCGGGATTCTCATCAATACGGGCGTGGGAAACCCAACAGCACCTTTGATTACGACGCTTGGAGATAAGCGAGTTTCACCAGGCTGGTGGGGACTTGTAGTTGCGTCCACCCATATAAGGGGATAATGATCCACCTTTTCACCCACGCCTTCTTCCTCCTTCGCCTATCCATTCTTGTGCACTCGAGCTCCTGCGCCCAAGTCCGCACTACCACCTCAACCTTCTCCAGTCATGTCCGGAGCGGGAGGCAAGTGGATGGTCTCCTCCGTCACGGAGGGACACATCAAAAAGCTGAGGAAGGCCGGATATCTGGCTAGCGACATCACGCACCGGCTTCCCGAAAAGGGGTAGCTCATCCCCACTCCTAGGCCCCATGAGAGGGTGGTATTCCTCCCCCATTTCCTCCGCGGACTGGGCTTCCCTCTGCATCCATTTGTCCAGGGGCTCATTTTCTACTACGGCCTGGATTTCCACGATCTGGCCCCAAACTTCGTCCTCAACATCTCGGCGTTTATCGTCGTGTGCGAGGCATTCCTCTGCATCCGCCCCCATTTTGGCCTATGGCTTAAGACTTTCAACATCAAGCCAAAGGTGGTGCGCGGCAGCCAGGCAGAGTGTGGCGGTGCCATGGTTGGCAAGATGGCCAATGTCCTGTGGCTCGAGGACTCCTTTGTGGAGACCCAGAAGGGGTGGCAATCAGGGTGGTTTTACGTCACCGAGCCGCGCGATGCCGAATGGGTCGCACCCCCTGAGTTTCGATCCGGCCCCCCTACGCGGCTCACCTCCTGGAAGGAGACAGGCCTGTCTTGGGGTAAAAAAGGAGAGCTGACCGGACTCCAAACATGCATCCAAATCCTGGTGGACAAGAAGCTCAAGCTTGTCAACGTAGTGCAGGTTATGCTCATCCGCCTGATCCTCCCGTGTCAACGACGGGCTTTCAACCTGTGGGAGTTCGACCCGGCGCAGCATTGAACTCTAAACAGGCTCTTCGACATGATGTATGAAGATGCCTGGAGGATGCTTTTCAAGGGCGCCGAGGCTCCCGCATCCGCTGCCGAGGATCGCGGATTCAGTACTCAGCATCACGCTCATGCGGTAAGCTGTCTTTGTCCTTTTACAGGGTATCGATTTTTCATAGTTTGACTCTATGCGGGATCTGAGTTCCCTTATCTTTGATAGGATTGGGAGGTGACGTCCAGATAGATCAACTGTCCGGCTCCTTTGCCCGAAGGCCCAGCGGACACTCGCTTGGTGAAGCTTCTGGTTCCGGCGCCCTATGTGGTGCCGGAGAAGAAGGCCACGAAAAGGGCCACGGGGACTCGAAAGAGTGCTCGGCGTCAGGAGGTGTCGGATTCGTCATCCGACGGTCCCGAAGCGCCTTCCTCTCGTGAAGACGAGGAGGAAGAAGAAGAGACCTCTCCCCCTCCAGCGGGAGGAGAGAAGAAAAGGAAGGCCGCCCTCTCTGAGGAGGCCGGAGGGTCCAAGAAGGGGAAAACCCTTCCTCCGGACTACTCCGACGACGCCGACGACTGCGAAGAGGAGTGGCAGCCCAGGGCCAAGCCCGTGGCAAAATCGTAAGTATCCGGATATCGGAGTAATTCATAGTATTCGTTTATTGCACAGCTTTCCCTTATGTTGAATATGTTTATGCAGCCCACCCAAAGACCGGCTCGACGCGTCGTCGAGCGGCTCACTGGACTCGTCGGAGGTGAACTCGCTTCCGACGACTTCCTCCCCCCACCCTATGGACGACACCGAGGTGTTGTCCCAACAGGTTCCAAGCAGGGAGGAGGTGGTCCCGGAGGCGCCGCAAGGCGACCTCCCGGACTCCAGGAGTAAAGGGGATGAAACCCCCCAGGGCTCCAAGTCCGGCTTTAGGCCGGACACCACTCTGGAACATTCAAGGGTTCCGGAGTCCGGCGGGGGACCTCCTTCCAAGAGGAGCAAGTCCACCGTGCCGGCGACCCCCGTCCATCCGGAGGCGCCGGACAATATGTTGGAGGCGCTCCAAGGCGCTTCCATCGACGAGGAGCACCGCGCTATTATGAGTGCGGTGGCCCAGAAGGTTCAATCCACCAAGAGCGGACTGACTGAAGCTTGTACTAGCCTTTTGACAGGCTTTGAGGTAAGTATATAATGTGTAAATAATATTACCGCATAGACAGTAGCCCCTGATGCTCTGTTGGGCGTTCAGGAAGAAAAGCCAAATAGAGGATCAAAAAATTCGCAGGAGTCTAACAAAAGGAGTCAATATGCGTGTGCAGGCTTCTCTGCTGGCGTCCGCCGTACTCACTGCGGAAGTGGACACGCTGAAGCAGAGCCTCGAGAAGTCCGAGCAAGAGCTCGGGCGTGCCAAGAAGCAGCTCGAGGAGAAGGAAGGTAAGAAATACCTTGGTTGAATATGTATATAAAAAGGTGCAATTGCAAGAAATGACAGGATTAACATGGCTATTGTAGGGGCCACATCTGAGGTGGCGACCCTTAAGCAAGCGCTGCTCCAGGCCGAGAAGAGTGCGGCCGCATAGCAGACCGAGCGGGAGAGGTATGAGGCCGAGGTTGGCAAGGTGCGACAAGAGCTCCAGGTTCTCATGAAGAAACATGAGAGTTTGAAGCTTGACTCGAAGACGCGAGCGTCCGAGCTCGCGGCGGCTATTGAAAATGCCAAGTCTGCCAAGGTCGAATCCCAGAAGACCCTCCAGGAGTTGGATGAGGTCAAGAAAATAACAGGCAGGTAAGGCATTCTTTATGCAAAGTAAACACATAAACGTGAGTTACTTGATACTTACCCGAATCTGGAGATCTCCAAGGGCATTTGCAGATCCTCCCCGGAGTGTATCCGATGCCGCCGCATTCTATCGAGCCGAGGAGGGCAGCTCGACGGAGAAGGCGTTCTGGTCTCAGTATGCTGAGGCCGGACACCCCGTGCCCCTGAGCGACCAGCTGAAGTAGCTGGTCGAGCTCCATAAGGCGGCCGAACAGGCCATGAAGGGCCTCCTAGTTCGGCTGTGGCCTGGAGAGGCTCTGCCTGGGAGCTATTTCGGGCTGGTGCGGCGGCTGGTGGAGGCCTGTCCAAGGCTCGAAGTCATCAAGCGCTCCGTCTGTATTGAAGGTGCCTGTAGGGCCTTTGCCCGTGCTAAGGTGCACTGGGGCAGGCTGGACGCGGAGAAGCTTGTGAAGGATGGGCCGCCAGCGGGGAAGGAGCATCACAAGCCCGAAAATTACTATAAGGATGTTCTGAAGGGTGCCCGCCTTGTGGCGGATGAATGTACCTAGATGTAATTTTTGATTAAAACTCGCTCGTTTGTGTCATGTGCGCTGAAAACTTGTTCATATGCGCTGAGCAATGCTCTTTGAATTTAAAATATTACCTTCTGTGCGGCTGTTTATCAATACTGAGAGATGGCGAGTCGTCGGCTTCTACCCCCTTGCCACTAGTGCTGGGGTGTTCGGGGATAAATCTGGGCGCTCTTTTTCCCATGTTTGGGTCCGTCGAGGGAGGCGCTCAGCCCGACGAACAAGGCAATCGGACTATAATGCGTGAACACTCTCACTTAGCCATAGAATTCTATAATTTTAAATTTCGGCGAAGCCCCTAGTATTCGGAAGACCGAGTTCGGGGCGCTATCCACGCCTTGGCCGGACAGAGCCGACTTGTCGCCCTAAGTGGCATAAGTCTTTAGGGACTCGAAAAAACCTCTCGGACAGCGACCAGCTCTCGCTTCATCATGACAGTCAGTTTTAGCTTTCTCCACTGAGGTGCTCGTCCCAGCTCAACTGGGGCACAATCGCAGTGGTTCTCCTAGTGCTACCTTAGCCGATATAGCGGAACGTAAGGCACCAAAACATAGGAGCCGGGCAAACCCAACTATTGACCCAAGACATGATTCGGAGCCGATGCATATAATGATATAAGTTCGGCGTGCCACACTTGTGAAAGTGTTCGGACTTCTCACACCATATTGAGGAGTGCTAAAAGCCCCAGGCGTATTTTGGCCATACCAAGTTGAACGGGTGCAACATGTCGTTAAGGAACATTTATTTATAAAAAGATAGTACAAAAATAGACAAAAGCTATGCATTGTTTATGAAAAATAGCTGCGATCAAAGCAGAACGATACAAGTAATGCGATAAACGAAAAGTTGGACTATTTAACATGTCTGCTCCAGGGGCAAGCTGCAGAATAGTATGCGAAACAGGTATACTGCTCGTGATAGAGACCACCTGGGATTTCCGTAATGCGGCATGGCTTGTCTGCTTCCCTGGTTCTTGCATCGATTGTGCGGCAATTGAACTGCCGAACAGGCCTTCCGAAGAGTAGAGTCCTGGAAGTAAGAGAAAAGTAAAAAATCAGCAGCCCCTGGTGCGGTTTAAGCCGTGTTTTGGGTATGCCGTGATGGTGCCCCTCCCCTATGCCCATGGTATTTCTATAGCATAATTATGTATGCGAAGTACTGGCGTCGCCTTTTTGCTAGGGTTGGGGTTGGGGCTGCATTGCTACGCCTGCTCGGAACATGCCAGGCGGTCTTGTTGTGGTTACTCCGGGCGCGCTTGACGGTGTTCGGGCATTTAATGGCTGGACTGGAGAACTGCCTGGAGAGGCTACTTTGTACTTCCGCTGCAAGGGCCGCCGTGTGCTCCTCTATTCGGAGGGAGCGTTCAGTGTTTCCATTGACCGTAATTACTCCACAAGGGCCTGGCATCTTGAGCTTAAGGTATGCGTAGTGCGGTACCGCATTGAATTTGGCGAATGCGGTTCGTCCGAGCAGTGCATGATAGCCACTGCGGAATGGGACTATGTCGAAGACCAATTCCTCGCTTCGGAAATTATCCGGGGATCCAAAGACCACTTCAAGTGTGACTGAGCCTATATAGTTGGCCTCTACACCTGGTATTACGCCTTTAAAGGTCGTTTTGGTGGGCTTAATCCTCGAGGGATCGATGCCCATTTTCGCACTGTATCCTGGTAAAGCAGGTTCAGGCTGCTGCCGCCGTCCATGAGGACTCTAGTGAGATGAAATCCGTCAATAATTGGGTCTAGAACCAATGCGGCAAATCCGCCATGACGGATGCTAGTGGGATGGTCTCTTCGATCAAAGGTGATCAGGCAGGAGGACCATGGGTTGAACTTTGGGGCGACTGGCTCTACCGCGTATACTTCCCTTAACGCGTGCTTCCGCTCCCTTTTTGGGACGTGGGTGGCGTATATCATGTCCATCGTACGCACTTGTGGGGGGAAACCCTTCTGTCCATTGTTGTTCGGCGGCCGGGGCTCCTCGTCGTCGTTGCTATGCAGCCCCTTGTCTTCATTGTCGGCGCTTAACTTGCCTGCCTGCTTGAACAACCAACAATCCCTGTTGGTGTGATTGGCCGGCTTTTCGGGGGTGCCATGTATTTGGCACAAGCGGTCGAGTATTCGGTCCAAGCTGGACGGACCCCTAGGATTCCTTTTGAATGGCTTTTTCTGCTGACCGGATTTAGAGCCTCTGAATCCGGCATTAACTGCCGTATCCTCAGCATTATTGCCGTTAATGCGGCGCTTTTGCTCGTTGCGACGCGACCTGCCACTAATGTCCCTGGTGTCTGAACTACCAGGGTTCTTGGTCATATTGTTGCTTCGAGCAAGCCAGCTGTCTTCTCCCGCGCAAAAGCGGGTCATGAGTACCGTGAGTGCTGCCATGGATTTTGGCTTTTCCTGTCCAAGGTGCCGGGCCAGCCACTCGTCACGGATATTGTGCTTGAAGGCTGCTAGGGCCTCAGCGTCCGGACAATCGACTATTTAATTTTTCTTTGTTAGGAACCGTGTCCAGAATTGCCTGGCCGATTCCTCTGGCTGCTAAATTATGTGACTTAGGTCATCGGCGTCTGGGGGTCGCACATAAGTGCCCTGGAAATAGTCGAGGAATGCGGCTTCCAGGTCCTCCCAACAACTGATTGATCTTGTTGGCAAGCTGTTGAGCCAATGCCGAGCTGGTCCTTTAAGCTTGAGTGG
Organism: Triticum dicoccoides; assembly: GCF_002162155.2. Taxonomy (NCBI): domain Eukaryota; kingdom Viridiplantae; phylum Streptophyta; class Magnoliopsida; order Poales; family Poaceae; genus Triticum; species Triticum dicoccoides. The sequence continues at coordinate 686,564,525 of NC_041382.1, forward strand.
GAGGTATTTCATGGCGTGAAAATCGTCGCCGCGGGCCATGTGGATATGAAGGAGATAATCCTCGATCCATACCGCAGGGTCTGTTGTGCCATCATATGATTCGATGTTTACGGGTTTGAAACCCTCGGGGATTTGATGATCCATTATTTCGTCTGTAAAGCACAGTGGGTGTGCGGCGCCTCTGTACTGGGCGATATCATGACGTAGCTCCAATGAGTTTTGTCTACTGTGTTCGTCCCTGCCAAATTTGTGGCCGGCGTGACAGTTACCGTCTCGAGCCGTGGGGTGCCCACGCGATCCGTAGATCGATCGTGTTTGCCTTGCCTTGTCCTCCAGCATGTCTCGTAAGTCCGGCGCATATTCCCGTGCCTTAGTATTCACGTGTACTTTGTACACACCCCTATCACTAATATACAGTACCAGGAGTAGGCTTTTTCCTCAACTGCAAGGGTCCGAACCAGGGTAAAACTTTACCTCGTATTACCATCCAACCTAACAGTCAGGGATATCCTACCGAATGATATGATGGAATCATATCTGCCAACTACTAAGAGAGAGGTGTGTCTGGGGGGGGGCAATGTGTGCGAGAGAGGCCTAAAGATAATGTGCATGCGGGAGACACGTAGACACATATATGTGCGTATAGAGGGCTAGTAGAGACCGTGCGTGTGTTTATATGCATGTGAGAGAAATAGTGTTTTTCAACTAAGATTATTGAAAAGAGTGGTACATAGTAGTCAAAAAGAGAGAGAGAGAGAGAGAGATATGCTGATGCATATAAAGTGTGTGCACTTATGCGTGAGACTCCCCGACACCCCGAGAGAGATTGTGAGCATGGTGAAAGAGAAATGCTGATGCATATAAAGTGTGTGCACTTATGCGGTAGATAGAGAGATATATAGCACGTTTGTGAGAACGGGCCGAGGCATAGTGCATCTATGTGTAAAAGGCGGTTCTACGCATTAAATTAAAATATAAATGGCATTATTATTTTTGGATGAGATCATGAATTTTGCAAATTGCATATGGACGAAAATCGGTCTATCAGACACCCATAGTCTATTGAATTCTACCATGTGCATGTGTTTATTTCATATTATCGATCCATAGAGTGAGAGCGGTTTGAAATACAGGCAATGGATGCTTTTACAATTCATATATAAACATTAATTGGTGCACTCCATGTTGTTAGTGTGAAGCACTTTATACATTTGTCACTTGCATGGATACATTCCAAGTTGCTAGCTACGAAATATAATACATGTCGAATTCAACATAAAGGGGGTTTTGAAGATTCAAATTCATAGGAAGTGCATTCATCTATTTGAACCCTAGATAATGGCATTTGTAAATCAGATGTAAAAGGGGGCATCAATCTTTGTTGTGCATTTGAACATACGCATGTCTAACTTTTTTTGCAACCAAGGAGATTATATCTGGAACCATGCATGAACTGAGGTAAGTTGCATATTTTTTAATATATACTCGTGTACAATGTATATTCAAATATACCACCTCCATTCCAAAATAATCGTAGCTTTAGGATTTTCAAGAGTAAAGATTTGTGAAGTTTGACAAATCCTGAATGTTCAATTCAATAGAACCGAAAACGTTAATGCTTCTGCTCCCAAATATTGAACGAAGCGCCAAATAGGCCTTTGGTCACCCGAAACCACGCGAGACTAATGTTTGGTGGTAGGAAATTGCTGTCCTGACTCTAGCCCGTGTAGCCAATCGGCCAATGTCCAAAGGTCTAAACCGGGGGAGGTATGTAACTTCACCAAGACGCTAGTCTCAACAGCCTCGGAGAGGCATTCATATGCCGTGGGCGCCTAAACACCCATGTGCTCGGCTGAAATCTATCCCGCCCACATTTGGGACACCTGAGATTACTGTCCTACCCCCAACCCGCAATATGTCCGAAATTTTAGATGGGGGCAAAGTTTGTAACTTTCCCCAAATTTCAAACAAGCGCGTCCCAAACCGAAACATTGTTCCCCCTTAGTTCCCCACCTCCCTCCGCTTCCCCATTCATACTCTGTGGGCGCCAAAACGCCCTCTCCACCAGCAGCGAAACCCCAGCCTCCATCGTCCTCCACCCCATAGCGCCCAATCCACCGCCGCCCTCCTCCATCACGCCGGAGCCGGTACACCGACGTCGTCGTCCAACGCAACCGCAACCGCAACCGCAACGCCCTCAAGGACTTAGCAGCTGAAGCCGAGGTAGAGCTGCCTCCACGATGCCGGCACCGACATGCGCCATACCAGAACTACTCCGACCACGCCGTCCTGTGCCGTACTGCTGCCGCTCCACTATCGCAACCGTCCACCGCACCGGAGTTGTTCCCGCTACGCCATCATTCGCCGCCTCGGATCTACTTCCCCGCCGCCGACAGACGGCCATCGCACCACACTCAACAACTTGGCCATGGGTCCGTCCAAGGCTGCACCGTCCTCCACAACTTCTCGTTTGTAGCGAACCACAAGAAGATCGTTGGAAAAATAGAAGGAGGACAAATCACTGCCAGCAGAAAGAGGTACTCCTCTTCCCTTATTCGTGCAAACCTTACGTCTCTACTCACACCGTGTTCATCCCACGAAAGAAACTAGTTGACTGCTTCTTACTTCATCTTCTTCGTGATACTAAATGCACAAGGTTTCCTCCCTTTACTATTTCACGTTTGCTAGAGGTAAGTAGCCCGCCTGGATTTCAATTCAGGGTCAGTCGAACAACAATTAAAAGAAGCAGCACCTACTTAGGCGCATGGAGCACCTAGTCCGCCTGTTCGTCGAGGAAGCCGTGCATCGGTGTCTATCATAGGGGTGTAGGGCGCAGGAGCTGCTTGCGCCCGATCTGGAGGTCGGCGGGGCTTGAATGGATGGCCGGGGGCGGTGCCAAGCACGGCGGTGCGGTGAGGTCGAGGGGAGGGCACAAGCAGGGGACTGGGCCGGTGGTCGCTGCCGTTTCGAGGAAGATCGTCAACACTGACTGGCTGGAGGTAGATGAAGGCGATCTGCTCGTTCTTTGTACATCGGACGGTGCAGAAAAAATGGACTAACCTATTTGTTTTCAGTCGAATGTTATTTTCATAGAATCCTGTAGTAATTTAGTGTGCCATGCATGTTGTAGAGCTATCATATGTCTCCCGTCATTTATTTCTCACCGACCTGCTATCTGCTACCTTTACACTGTACTAATTGTGCACACACTTCACCCATACTCACACTATTGTTTTTTATGCATGGGTATTTCAGACTCTGATGCAGTGTTGATGAATGCTGAAAAGAAAAGACAGAAGTCGCTCCAGTGTAATTCGAAGATAAGCACTAAGCTTTCAGCGCTCTAAAGGATGCAGTGTGAGCAGTTGGAGATAGTAAATGTAGCTTTGCAGTTGATGATCTCAATTGCCACACACAACCATCCCAGGTGCTTGCTTTAACTTCGCGTTGTCAAATGTGGTTGCATGTTGCATATGGTGTCTAGCTTGTATTGCTTCCAATTTGGTTAAATTGCATCTGCTTACTTTACAAATTATACCTTTGATAATGACATGCCTTCCTGTTTTTGATACATACTACATATGTCTATTAACCATGTCTGTACATCAAACTAATGCTCTTTTGTATCCCTCATCAATCACTTATGATGAGACAGTCACCCGAGTGGGTTACTGTGAGACGCCATACTCGTTTAAAGGGTGCAGTGTCATCCTCCCCACATGATTCTCAAGAAACAGCAAGGCTAAATGAAGATAGTCAACGTAGCTCTCTAGTTGATGACCGTAATTCCCCACACCACCATCACAGGTGCTTGCTCTAACTTCGCAGTGTGATATGTGGTTGCATGTTGCATACGGTGTCTAGCTTGTAATGCTTCTAATTAGAGTAAATTGCATATTCTTAGTTTACACATTATACCTGTGAATATGACATGCCTTCCTATTTTTGGTACACACTACATCTATGTGTTAACCTTGTTCTTACATGAAACTACCTCTCTTCTGTATCCTGCATCAATCACTTACGATGAGTCACCTTTATTCGTTGCATATAGCATATTATTTCTAGCCTGTTGCCATGCATTGCTTCTAATTTGGTCAAATACATTTGTTAGGGCACCCTTTTAATTTGGCAGAGTGATATTGGTTTCATCTTTCATATGGTTTCTAGCTTGCATTGATTCTAACAAGTTCAAGCACCTTGTGCTTAGTTTACACTTTATACATCATACATGTCAATATGTCACACCATCCTGTTTTTCATACATATTCCATCCTCCTATCATGCGGCTGCCTTACATGAAAGTAGTGTTCATCAGTATCATGCAACAATGAGTCTTGAAGAGAAAATTTTATTCCTTTTTCTTGTGGGTTTGACTTGACAAGGCAAAATCAAGAAAGAGGAAGGAAAAGAGTAAGGAAGGCGATGATGGTGGTCCTCTGCAGCAACGTAAACAGAGCATCTGTACCGATTCTCCTTGTACTGATAGTGCATTACAAGGTCCAAGTCTCCGCTCCCCTACTCCACCATCCAAGGTGCTTGCTCTAACTTGGCGGTGTGATATTTGGTTGCATGTTGCATATGGTGTCTAGCTTGTATTGCTCCTAATTAGTGTAAACTGCATCTGCTTAGCTTACACATGATATGTGTGAATATGACATGCTTTCCTGTTTTGGTACATACTATATCTGTCTATCACACCATGTTCTTACATGAAACTACTCTTCTTGTGTATCCTGCATCAGTCACTTATGATGGAACACCTTTAAGTTGGCAGTGTGATATTGGTTTGCGTCTTGAATATGATTTCTAGGATGTATTGCTTCTAGTTTGATGAACGCCACCTATGACGAGACAGTTTTAACTTGGCAGAGTGATATTGATTGCACCTTTCATATGGTGTCTAGTTTGCAGTGCTTCTAATTTGTTGAAGTGCCTTCTTCTTAGTTACCACACCATAGGTGTGAATATGTCAAGCCGTCCATTTTTTCATACATATTCCATCCTCGTATCATGACTTTGCCTTTCATCAGAGTAGTGTTCGTCAATATCATGCATCAATGAGTTCTGAAGAGCAAATTTTATTCCATTTTCTTGTGGGTTTGACTTGACAAGGCAAAATCAAGAAAGAGGAAGGAAAAGAGTAAGGAAGGTGATGATGGTGGTCCTCTGCAGCAATGTAAACGGAGCATCTGTACCGATTCTCCTTGTACTGATAGTGCATTACAAGGTCCAAGTCTCCGCTCCCCTACTCCACCATCCAAGGTGCTTGCTCTAACTTGGCAGTGTGATATCTGGTTGCATGTTGCATATGGTGTCTAGCTTGTATTGCTCCTAATTAGTGTAAACTGCATCTGCTTAGCTTACAGATGATACGTGTGAATATGACATGCTTTCCTGTTTTGGTACATACTATATCTGTCTATCACACCATGTTCTTACATGAAACTACTCTTCTTGTGTATCCTGCATCAGTCACTTATGATGGAACACCTTTAAGTTGGCAGTGTGATATTGGTTTGCGTCTTGAATATGATTTCTAGGATGTATTGCTTCTAGTTTGATCAACGCCACCTATGACGAGACAGTTTTAACTTGGCAGAGTGATATTGATTGCACCTTTCATATGGTGTCTAGTTTGCAGTGCTTCTAATTTTTTGAAGTGCCTTCTGCTTAGTTACCTAATCATAGGTGTGAATATGTCAAGCCGTCCATTTTTTCATACATATTCCATACTCGTATCATGACTTTGCCTTTCATCAGAGTAGTGTTTGTTAGTATCATGCATGAATGAGTTCTAAAGAGCAAGTTATATTCCTTTTTCTTGTCAGTTTGACCCCACAATGCAAAATCAATAAAGAGGAAGGAAAAGAGTAAGGAAGGCGGTGATGGTGGTCCTCTGCAGTAATGTAAACAGAGCATCTGTACCGATTCTCCTTGTACTGATAGTGCATTACAAGGTCGAAGTCTTCGCTCCCCTACTCCACCATCCAAGGTGCTTGCTCTAACTTGGCAGTGTGATATCTGGTTGCATGTTGCATATGGTGTCTAGCTTGTATTGCTCCTAATTAGTGTAAACTGCATCTGCTTAGCTTACACATGATACGTGTGAATATGACATGCTTTCCTGTTTTTGGTACATATTGTCGGGGAAACTGATCCTCGAACACCTATGGGGCCGGCGGACCGGGCCCCTTTCGGTTCGGCGGGGGGCGGAGATCGCACGAAGAGCAGATCGAGGCGAAGCACACGAGCGGTTCACCCAGCTTCGGAGCTTTCTCGAGAGATAACACTCCTACTGCTGCTTGTCTGATTAACTGGTGTTCTTGCTCATGAGAGCTAAGGGTTTCCTGGCGTCGGAGTGAGTCGAGCCTTTCCCACTGTCCGAACCCTTTCTATGTTGCGCATGGGCCTCCTTTTATACGCTAAAGGGGTCACCGACAGGTGGCAACGCAGAGGAGGGTACAAACGTAAAAAGCGAGGTAGTTGATACAGTTACTTGTATAGTGCACCCTACCTAACCCTGACGGCAGGGGACAAGGGCATTAAATGCCCGTCTGAGTCGCCCAAACAGTGCAGAAAAGGACCGTTAGGGGCGCCACCGTTCGCCACGATGGCGATCTTGTCAGCTTCGCATGCCACCGCGCACCGCTGGCTGCACAGCCTCCCGCCACGCGCGCCTGGAGAGGCCCCCAGAGCGACACGTTGGTGGATGCGCTGGAGCGTGGGCACAGAGTGGCCGCCTGCCGCGGCAAGCGCTTTGCCGCTGTTGTTATCTTGTCGGGTCCGGAAGCTTGTCGCTCGCCGGGACTCGAGGTACCTTGTTTGGTCTACCCAGCAAGCTCCTCTTGTCGGGGCCTTGTTGCCTTGCCGGAGCGTGTGGCGCGTGCAGCAAGTTCTTTGGAGTGCCTCGGTTGGCCTTCCCGGCAAGCTCCTCTTGCCGGGGCCTTGTTTCTTGAGCTTAAATACTTTGTTCTTGAATGGCTCCAAGGGAACTTCGGAGGATCTTGTCGTTCGCCCGACAAGCCTTTCCGCGGGGTGCTGCAACTGCCCGTGCACAAGTTCGGGGTACTAGGGTACCCCTATTCTAGTACACCAATAGGAGCCCCCGGGCCTGGGCCAGACACGGTGCCGAGCGCTGTTGGGCCAGGCCCAAGACAGGGCAAGGCCACACGCGGACTGGGCCGCATCGGATCTCGCTCCGTATCCACCGCGCTCTCCCATAACGGCACGCGTTGAATGCGGCATCGTGGGAGAGATCATGGGAGGTTGTTTATTCTGAAGGGCGAAACGTCCGCCCCGTCCCTCTTTATAAGCAGAGGAAACAAGGGCAGTTTGTTCCCCCTCACTGGTTGCTGCTACTCCATCTTCACGAACCTCCGCCGCTCCCCCTTCTTCTCGAAGCCGAGAGAGAGCAGCGCTCCGCCCCCCATTGCCACCAGTATCACCATGCCGTCGACCTCCCTCACCACCTCCGCCATGGCCCCGAAAGCCGACAAGGGAAAGGGCGTGAAGTCGGCCGAGGCGCAGCGGCTCGCGGCGCTGTGGAAGGAGCGGGCGATCTTCTCCCCTCAGCTTGGCGTGCAGGAGCTGAGGGAGTACTTCTACCTCTTTTAGGCGACGGAGACGCGTGCGCATCCGCGCACGAGGGTACTCCCGGCCGCTGCTTCGGAGCTGGCTCCAACCGGGTACCCATTCTTCGCGCTATTCTTCTATTACGGGCTCTGCCCGCTCTTCTCGGAGTTCTTCTGTGATATTATGAACACATATGGCTTCCGCCTCCTCGACTTCACCCCCAACGCTGTCCTGACCATGGCAGTTTTAGCACATTTGTGCGAAAACTTTGTCGGAGTCCACCCTAGTGTTGCCCTTTTCCGCCATTACTTCATACCTCGGGTAGAGAGAGGAGAGCCGCTTGCCGGAGGGATTGCTTGGATCTCGAGAGTCGGCAAGAAGGAGGCGTACTTGGAGGGTGAGCTCCGCAGCAAGTGGGATGAGTGGAGAACGGAGTGGTGCTGGATTGTCGAGGAGAATCCGCAGCCCTTCACCGCCGTGCGCCAAACTCCAATAGTGCGCGGCAATGACTGGAGCAACATGGCCCCGGAAGACGAGAGGTTGAAGATCGCCATCACTAGGATTCTTCGCCTCAGGCTTGCCGGGCTCACTGTAGGTGCTGTCGGGGCAGATTTCCTCCGCCGCCGCATTGCCCCCCTGCAGGAGAGGGGGAGGCCCGCCTGGGAGTTCAAGAACTCGGCGGACATCATGAGGCTGCGGCCGGGCCTCAACTACAACTTCACCGTCTTGGAGCTGGATGCAATGCTCCTGGAGTTGTTCAAACGCGACCCCCAGCACCCATTCACGCTGCCGAGGGGCGTTGTTCCACTGTGCAACAATTCTTCGCTTGACCGGATCCGCGCCATGATGCCGTTGTGCGATTCACATGGAATCGTTCCAACTTGGCAAGAGCCTGCGGATGACGTTGTGCAAGCGTTCTTCGACAACTTGGAGGAGGTGCCGGTCCATGCTAACGAGCAGAAAAGCCTCACCCATGACACCACCGACGAGGAGCTGCAGCGCATCGCCACTAGGGCGGAAGAGATTGTGGCCGCAGCTGCCGCGGGCGTGTTTGGGTTTACTGTGGAGGAGGCGGAGGCTGCAGAGGCGGCAAACCTTGCCGAGCGCGCGGAGTTCATGGGCGAGGAGTAGCCTGCCGGTTCCGAAGCCGAGCCGAGCGAGGCCGGCGAGGAGGAGCCTGAGCCTTCAAAAATCTTGCCGCAGGCGGAGCTGTGGCCCCGCCAAGAAGGCGCCTTCGCAGGGCCGGGGACGCAGCGGGGCGGCAGTCGGCTCAACAGCCACCGAGCCGCGTGACGCGCTCTACCGCGGCAAGCAATGTTGCTGCGGGAGCGCCCCACGCAACAGCGGCAACTGGAGCGGGATCTTCCCGGGCCACCGCCACCGCCCCGGCCAAGCGGGCAAGGGATCCTACTCCTCCGCCTCACCGCACCAGAGGGCCGGACTTCGATCTTTCCGCGCTCAGCTCCGACGAGGAGGAAGAAGAGTAAGTTTATTTGGTGCTCTTATAGTTCTTCAATCTTGCTGTTTATATCTTGTCTCTAACTTGCTCCAATCTGGACTCCTTTCTTTTCAGGACGCTGGCTCAGAGAGCGGCGAAGAGGGCCAAGGCCGCGGTGATCGTCATCGATGATGACCCCACCGTGTCAGCAGGAGGTGGGTCCGAGACCACCTTGACGGACCCAGCAATCACTCCTCACAGCAGCCCCCAACGCAGCCCCCAGCGTAAGTTCATAGTTTAGCCTTCTGCTGTCGGGCGCGCTTGAGTGCTTTTTCCTTTGTTGATATCTTGCTTGTTGACTTGTGCAGGAGCAGAGCAGTCACATCAGGAGCGCCCGGAAGCTGGTCCTGAAGTGCCACCTGCTTCGACTGCGCCGCCAAGGGAGGAGTCCCCGGCAAGGGAGCGCTCTCCGGCAAGGGGGAACTCTCCGGCAAGGGACGGCACCGTTGATCCTGCGGCGACCGAGGCCGCAACTGCAGATCTCGGCACAGGTAATCCACTTGCCTAGAAACTTTCCCTTGGGTTCTACTTCTTCTGCTTTTCCTCTCTTGGATTTTGGATTGATTTCCCTCCCTTCTTCGCTCTTCAGACCCATCTGTGGTTGAGCCAATGGAGACAGAGGGCGCCGGTGAGGAAGGGGCCGGTACTGATAAGGCCGCCGGCGAGGAGGCCGCCAAGGCTGCCGCCGCAGAAGCCGGCGAGGGGTCGGGCGATCGTACTGACGACCCTGAGGCCGCAGGAGCGCCAGGCGCTGCACCGACCGCCGATCCCTCTGCTGCTTCCGTGGAGCCGGGCTCCGAGGAGCCCCAGCCCGGCGCCTACTTGAAGGCCGGCGACGGTATCTTCATCAAGCTACCCTGGGCGTCGAGCTCCAGGGCGCCGGTCGAGGGGGAGACTTTTGATGAGGAGGTGCTCGCCTCCGCCGGGCTGTCGTTGGTTGACGCGCCCGGCAGCAGCAGTGGCGAGCCTGAGGAGGAGCAGCTGCTGTGGAAGCTGCTGTCACTCTACCGCGCCCGGCAAGCCAAGCTGGCTTCCCGGGAAGCGCTTGTCGCGAAGGCGGGAGTTGACATGGAGAAGCGCGCGGAGGAACTCCGGGGCCACAATAAAGAAGCTCTCCGGTCCCTGGCGCAGGAGCGGGAGCGACTCGACGAGGAGCGCACGGCCTTCCGTCTCGAGAAGGCCGAAGCTGAGGAGGAGCAAAGGCTGGCCGCCGAGAAGCAGTCTGCGCGGGAAGGTGAACTAGTGCAGTGAAAGGCCAACCTCGACAGCTACGAGGAAGAGCTCGCCGAGCGCGAGCAAGCACTTGGCGGGGCGCTCAAGGAGGCAAAGGACGCTGCGGCAATTGCAGACGCCGCCAAGAAAGAGCTGGAGGAGAAGGTGGCGCAGCTGGAGGCCGATATTGGAAAGAGCGGCGAGGAGCTTGCCGTGCTCAGGCGTGAGCATGAGAAGGATGCTGCCGCCCACGGTGAGCTGCAAGGTCTCCTCGCTGAGAGGGGCAAGGAGCTTAGCGCCGCCAAGGATTCCAAAGCAGACCTGGAGCTGAAGCTGGCCACGCTGACGCAGACGCTGGAGGCCGTCAAGGAGCGGGAAAAGACCTTGTCGGAGAAGGTCAAGGCTAATGCGGCGCTGCTGGAGAGCATTGCAGTTACCCAGAACTCGTTCAGAGACACTGTGGAGCACTGGACCGAGGGTCTGGTGAACATTGCCGCAGCCATCAACGAGGAGCTGGCGCAGCTGGGGATGGAGGACTTTGGGTATCCTTCCGACGAGAGTCTTCAACCCAGTGCCAAGCTCAGCCTGTTCTTCAAGGGCGTGGAGACGACACTCCAGCGGCTCCGGGAGAGGATCCCGAAGCAGCTGGCCGATGAGTCACGCAAAATCTGCGCCGGGGTTCTCCAGAAGGTGCTGATGAAGGTGGACTTCCGCAATACAGGCCTCAGCTTCACCAACGTCCTCAGGCCCTTGCCGCCTGACGCCGATCTAGATGCACTCAAGGCCCTTGTCGCACCCATTGTGGACAAGGTGAGCGAGATCAAGAGGGTCGAGGGCGGACGCGTAGACTAGGTCGTCCATTTCTTCTTTTCCCTTGCCGCTGCTAATCATGTTATGAGAACATTCTGTTAGAGCTGCGACAAGTTATCTTGTAATATAACTTTATTTCTGTTATCAATTGCTATGTTATTTCCTCTACTAGATTCCTTCCTTTGTATGTTTTTTCCCTACGCTTCTAGGGAACTTGTCGGTGCAGGCACCCGAGCCGCGAGCGCTGAGTGCGGAACTTCAGCAGCCTGCTGGCGGCGCTGCTTCCGACAAGAAACCTTGTCGCGACTAGATGTAGCACACTTAAGCTGTTGAGCGGACTCGAAACAAAGTAAGGGTGCAACTAGCCACGAGTTGGTTCCTCCGCGCACAGGTTTTCCATACAAAGCAGGGTCGTTCGAGGAAGATAACTCAAAAATTTAAAAACTGATTGCTCAAACTTTGGCAACTTAGCTTTTCTGTCGTTTGCTTCCCGGCACGGCAAGACTTCGCTTGAACGGCGCCTGGTCTATACCACAATCTTATCCTTCCTCCGGCAAACATGTGTGCGAGGGAACCTTCTTTTCCTTTGTTGAAAAAAGAAGAAAGAAGAGAAAATAATGATATGGAACCCTTCGGCTCGTTATTGCTTACGGGATATAGGTGCTGCACAAAGTGTCAGATAACACATGCAAGAAAGAAAGTAATGCATGAAATGGACAAGTTGTGCGGAGCACATGGGGTTCTTTTTATGCACGATATCTGCGCCCGGCTTTGTACAAAGGATTACATGCAACAGCGGCAAGACTTGTACAAAAGGTGGTTGCCGGAACGGGGTTCCGACAACCGCGCCCTACGGGAAAAACTTACGAAGATGTTCTATGTTCCAGGAGTTGCTCACCGGAATACCATCTTCGGTCTCAAGGCGGACAGCGCCAGGCCTTGTGACTCGTCTCACCCGATAAGGGCCTTCCCACTTTGGCGTCAACTTGTTGGAATTCTTGGCGGATTGAACGCGCCAAAGAACAAGGTCGCCTTCCTCGAAGCTTCTGGCCTTCACTTTGCAGCTATGGTAGCGGCGCAAAGCTTGCTGGTATCGAGCAGCTCGTACAGCAGCCTGAAGACGATCTTCCTCAAGGAGCAGCGCGTCGTCTTGTCGCAGCTGCTCTTGCTCAAGCTCATCATAAGCGAGCACTCGAGGCGATCCATATACGAGTTCCGTGGGGAGAACTGCCTCTGCTCCATAGACTAGAGCGAAAGGTGTCTGGCCAGTGGCTCGATTTGGCGTCGTTCTGATCGACCAAAGAACCACCGGCAGCTCCTCGATCCAGTTTCTTCCGCACTTGCGCAGGCTGTCGAAAGTTCTGGTCTTGAGCCCGCGCAGCACTTCAGCATTTGCCCTCTCTGCTTGACCGTTGCTTCTCGGATGAGCAACAGAAGCGAAGCAGACCTTGGCGCCAAGGTCCTGGACGTACTGCATGAAGGTGCGGCTCGTGAATTGCGTGCCGTTGTCGGTGATGATCCTGTTAGGGATCTCGAAACGGCAAACAATTGACCTGAAGATCTTGACTGCTGACTGTGCTGTCACCTTCCTCACTGGCTGCACTTCCGGCCACTTTGTGAACTTGTCGATTGCGACGTACAAGTACTCAAAGCCCCCGACAGCTCGAGGGAAGGGGCTGAGGATATCGAGCCCCCAGACCGAAAATGGCCAGGATAAAGGGATCGTCTGGAGAGCTTGAGCTGGCTGGTGTATCTGTTTGGAGTGGAACTGGCACGCTTCACACTTGGTTACTTGTGCAGTTGCATCCTGGAGGGCTGTCGGCCAAAAGAAGCCTTGCCGGAAAGCTTTGCCGGCAAGTGCCCTTGCGCCTATGTGGTGGCCACATATGCCTCCATGTATCTCTGCCAACAGCTTTTGTCCATCTTCCCGGCAAATACACTTCAATTTCACACTGTTGAGTCTTCTTCTGTACAGTATGCTATCGACAAACTGGTACATACTTGACTGCCGGGCTACTCTTTCCGCTTCTTCTTGCTCTTCGGGAAGTTCTCCTGTCTGAAGGAAATGGACAATCTGCTGTGCCCATGCTGGAGCTTGTGGCTCGACAACAAGGACTAAAGGCACATCTGCTACTGCGGGAGCATCCGCTTCTAGGGCAAGGACTTGTGGCCCTGCCGGAGCTTGATGTTCCTCGGCAAGCTTGCCGGAGCAAAACTTGTCGGGAGCGTTTGCTTCGACGGAACAAACCATAAGGTTTGCCGGAGCAGACTGCCCCTCAGCATCCTTGGTGTTGATCTTGGGGACTTTCTTGGCGGCGGCTTCAGGGAGCTCTGCTAGAAAGTAGTCGCCAGAAACCAACTTCCTCTTCTTGCTTTGTCCAGTTGAGGGCGTTACGGATGGTTGAGTCAACTTGAGCACAAAGATCCCTGGTTCCACAGGTAACTTTAGTGCGGCGCACTTTGACAGGCCATCAGCAATGTCATTCTGAGCTCTCGGGATATGTTCCATTTGTAGGCCGTCAAAGTGCTCTTCTAGCTTCCTCACTTCATCAACATATGCTTCCATCAACGGACTCTGGTAGTTCTTGTTCACTTGGCGGACGACAAGCCGTGAGTCACCCTTGACAATGAGCTTCTTGATCCCAAGGTCTGCTGCGATTCTGAGACTGGCAAGAAATCCTTCATACTCTGTAGTATTGTTGGTTGCTTGCTCCTTGGGAAAGTGCATCTGGACTACGTACTTGAGGTGCTCTCCGGTGGGTGCGACAAGCAGCACGCCCGCACCAGCGCCTTGCAGCGAGAAGGCACCATCAAAGTACATCAGCCACTCTCTGCTTGCCTCTTTGACGGGGATGCCCATCTCTGGAATTTCTTGATCTGGGGTTGGCGTCCACTCTGCTATGAACTCTGCCAATGCTCTGCTTTGGATTGTTGAAGTGCTCTCAAACTTGAGGCCAAAGCTTGACAGTTCCAGCGCCCACTCGACAATCCTGCCTGTTGCTTCTGGATTTTGCAGTATCCTCTTCAGCGGAAAGCGAGTGACGACTCTGATTTCATGTGCTTGGAAGTAATGGCGCAGCTTTCTCGAGGCCATGAGGAGGCCGAAAAGCAACTTCTGCACCCCAGAGTACCTTGATCTAGCCCCCTATAGAAGGGAACTGACAAAGTAAACTGGACGCTGCACCATTCTCTTGTGCATCTTATCATGCTCCTGCGCAGATCAATCTTTGTCGGGACCAGAGCTTGTCGGTGAAGCCCCCTGCTTGTCGCTGGATGCATCTGCCGTGGTTGCTGGCTCATCATCTGCCTCTCTCTCCGCCACTAACGTAGCACTAACCACTTGATTGGTTGCCGCTATATACAGCAGCAACTTCTCTTGCGGCTTAGGTGCGACAAGTGTTGGAGTGGAGGACAGGTATCTCTTCAAGTCCTGCAGCGCAGCCTCCGCCTCCGGAGTCCATTTCATTGGACCTGCCTTTTTCAAAATTTTGAAAAATGGCAGGGCGCGCTCAGCAGATCTAGAGATAAACCTGCTGAGAGCAGCCACGCAACCTGCAAGCCTTCGTACATCCTTGACGCGCTTTGGTGCTTCGATCTGCTCAATTGCCTTGATCTTGTCGGGATTGGCTTCAATTCCCCGCTGAGACACGAAGAACCCGAGAAGCTTGCAGGAAGGGACTCCAAACACGCACTTCTCGGGGTTAAGCTTGAGGTTGATCTTGCGCAGATTTGCAAATGTCTCGTCTAAATCTTGAATCAGGGTCACCCTGTTCTTACTCTTGGCCACTATGTCATCCATGTCAGCTTCCACATTTCTGTGCATTTGCGGCTCAAAAGCGTGGTGGACTACCCTTGCGAATGTTGAACCAGCATTCTTCAAACCGAAAGGCATCCGTACGAAGCAGTACGTGCCACACGGGGTGATAAATGTGGTTTTTTCTTCATCCTCTTCCGCCATGAAGATCTGATGGTATCCTGAGTATGCATCAAGAAATGAAAGCAGATCACATCCGGCTGTGGAGTCAACGATCTGGTCAATGCGCGGCAAGGGAAATGGGTCTTTGGGACAAGCTTTATTAACATCAGTGAAGTCAATACAAAGTCTCCATTTCCCGTTAGCCTTGCGCACAACAACAGGATTGGCCAACTACGTGGGATGGAGCACTCCTCTGACAAGGCCTGCTGCTTCCAACGTCTTGATTTCTTCTGCGATGAATTCTTGGCGCTCCACTGCCTGCTTCCTAACTCTCTGCTTGACGGGCCGCGCATAAGGATAGACGGCAAGGTGGTGCTCAATTACTTTCCTGGAAACACCGGGGATATCAGACGGTTGCCATGCAAACACGTCGACATTCGCCCGCAGGAAAGCAATGAGCGCGCTTTCCTATTTGGGGTCTAGAGTGGCGCTGATGGTGAAGGTACCACTAGCGCCATCCTCCTTGGCGGACACCTTCTTGGTCTCAGGTGGAGCTGCCATTGCCTTCTTACACTTGCCGGTGGAGCTCGATGGTGCGTCCTCGACGGTAGTGCAGCACTCTGAAGAGGTGCGCTTGCCGGAGTGGGCATCAGAGCTCTTGCCGGACTTGGTCTTCTTCTTCCCCCCGGGAGCTTCAGCGGCAAGTGTCTAGCATTCTGCTGCGGCTGCTGCTTCCTGGTAGATCTTGTCGGCACAGATAAGAGCATCCTTCTTGTCGCCAGGGACAGAGATGACACTTATTGGGCCTGGCATATTCAGTACGTCGTACGCATAGTGAGAGGCTGCCATGAACTTGGCGAGTGCCGGACGGCCAAGGATTCCATTGTAAGGTAATGGAAAGTTGGCTACATCGAATGTGACCCTCTCAGTCCTGAAGTTCAGTTCGCTGCCAAATGTTACCGGCAACGTGATCTTTCCCTTCGGCTTGCTCCTTCCCGGGTTGATTCCTTGAAATGTACCGGTCTCTTCGAGCTCACTGTTAGGGATCTGGAGTTTCTGGAGCACCGCGGAGGAGATCAGGTTCAAGCCGGCCCCGCCGTCAACTAGCATCTTAGTGACCTTGAGGTTGCGGATTGTTGGTGAAACCAACATCGGCAAGCACCCGACTGCAGTTATGCAATCCGGGTGGTCCTCAATATCAAAGATGATAGGCGTGTTGGACCATTTCAGAGGCTTGCGTGACTCAATGGGTGGTTCTGCTGCATTAACTTCCCGCACCCACTGCTTGAGCTGACGGTGCGAGGTATGCAGAGAAGCACCACCGTCAACACACAGGACCTCTGTGGCTTTCTGGAACTCCTGCTCATCAGTCTCCTCGTCATCCAGGTCTTCATCATCGTTATCATCTTCATCCTTATCGCGGCCGCGGGGAGGTCTGTCTCCTTGCCGCTGCTTGGCCTTGCCGCGGCGTCCTCCTCGGCCGGGACGTTTCTTGCCGGATCCCCCAGCACCTTCCTGGGCCTTCTCCTTGTCGCGCCGCTCGTATTCAGCTTTCTGTTGCTCAACAAGCTGCTCGACTTTCTTACAGTTCTGGAGATCATGGCCCTTGGTGCGGTGGATCTTGCAATATTGCTTGTTGGTGCCGTCCTGCTTGTCGGCGACCGCCACCTCCGCGGCAACCTCCTTGCCGGAGTCACCAGCTTTGGCTTCCTTGGCGCCACCACCGTTGCCGGACTGCTCAACAACTAGCACCTCTTTGCCTTTCCTCCTTCTATAGTTCCGCCGCCGGTTTTTCCTTGGCGGGGTAGCATCCTCACTGTCAGATCCTCCCGCTCCTACATTCTCTCCGGGGAGTCTCCTCCCTTCCTCAGCACGTGCACACTTGTCGGCCAGTGCATATAACTCACTGACGTCCCTGATCTTGCACATCGCCATTTCCTCCCGCATCCTGTGGTTCCGCATGTTCTGATGGAACGCGCTGATCACCGCGGCAGGGTGGACGTCTGGGATGTTGTGTTGCACACTGCTGAATCTCTGAATGTACTTGTGCAGGGGCTCTCCTTCCTTCTGGGCGAGCAGATGAAGATCACTCTCCTGGCCATGAGGCTTGTGTCCGCCTGTGAAGGCGCCGACGAATTGATGGCACATGTCAGCCCAAGAGGATATTGAGTTGTCCGGCAAGTGCATGAGCCAAGATCTGACGTTGGGCTTGAGCACCAGCGGGAAGTAGTTGGCAAGGATCTTGTCATCCCGTCCCCCGGCAGCCTGCACCGCGATGGTGTAGATGCTGAGGAACTCTGACGGATGCCTCTTGCCGTTGTACTTCTACGGTATGTCTGGCTTGAAGTTTTTCGTGCTGGGCCACTGGACTTGCCGCAGCTCACGAGTGAACGCAGGGCAACCTACCGCATACGGCAGATCGCCTGGTTCCCCTGGCGCATGCATGTCATCAGAGGGCCCAGCGCGCTTGTCGGATTGGCGTTGCGCTTCTCTTCGGTGCTCGATGCGAGTTCGAGCGTCTTCTTGTTGCCGATCATGAAGGATTTGGCGCTGATCGCGATGAGCTCGTGGATCCGACGATGCAGTGGAGTCGCTGTCGAGGTGGATCCGGCGAGTCGGCGATCTTGGCCTTCGGGATGGTGATTGCATGATAGTTGCACCTCCAACCGTTTCGTCGCCACCGGCTCGTGCCCGGCAACCCTGCCGCGGCGGCGACGCGCTCGGCCGCCGCGGAGTGTCGCCGTTGGCGTAGCCGATGAGACTCTGAATCGTGGCCCTCCATTCGTCGATCTTGTCCGACGTTGGAGGTTAATCTAGGAGAAGTTGAGCTCGCGCCAAAGCTTCTGCGGGAGTGGTGGGTGGCAGTGGCGGACGACGCGAGGAGCGGGACATGCTCGAACTTCTAACTATGTTAGAAGGAGCAGTATCCCGTCCAGGCGACCGTGCCCCGCTCGTGCTGACATGTTGGCGTGCATGCTGGTCTTGAGCGCCCCGAGATCCACCAGCTTGGTCTTGGGCTATCATGCGTATGGCACTGCTAGTGCCATGACGCTGTTGGTCTTGCGCCTCCTGAGAGTGGCGTGGAACACGTACAGTCGCCGAGGTTTGTGCAGCCTTGTTCTTGGACCTGGCGGCATCATGAGCTTCCTCGTCGACGTCCATTCTTCCGCCGGCGTCCATTGCACCACCCGTTTGCTCCAACGGTGGCAGAAGTGACGCGGACGGAGCGGCTGCCGCCGAAGTCTTCTTCTTTGGTGGCATGTTGATGAAGGGAATGAAGATCTAGCTCGTGTGAATGCCGGATCAGGTTCACACAATCTCGACGCCCCCTACCTGGCGCACCAAAGATGTCGGGGAAACTGATCCTCGAACACCTATGGGGCCGGCGGACCGGGCCCCTTTCGGTTCGGCGGGGGGCGGAGATCGCACGAAGAGCAGATCGAGGCGAAGCACACGAGCGGTTTACCCAGCTTCGGAGCTCTCCGGAGAGATAACACTCCTACTGCTGCTTGTCTGATTAACTGGTGTTCTTGCTCGTGAGAGCTAAGGGTTTCCTGGCGTCGGAGTGAGTCGAGACTTTCCCACTGTCCGAACCCTTTCTACGTTGCGCATGGGCCTCCTTTTATACGCTAAAGGGGTCACCGGCAGGTGGCAACGTAGAGGAGGGTACAAACGTAAAAAGCGAGGTAGTTGATACAGTTACTTGTATAGTGCGCCCTACCTAACCCTGACGGCAGGGGACAAGGGCATTAAATGCCCGTCTGAGTCACCCAAATAGTGCAGAAAAGGACCGTTAGGGGCGCCACCGTTCGCCACGATGGCGATCTTGTCAGCTTCGCATGCCACCGCGCACCACTGGCTGCACAGCCTCCCGCCACGCGCGCCTGGAGAGGCCCCCAGAGCGACACGTTGGTGGATGCACTGGAGCATGGGCACAGAGTGGCCGCCTGCCGCGGCAAGCGCTTTGCCGCTGTTGTTATCTTGTCGGGTCCGAAAGCTTGTCGCTCGCCGGGACTCGAGGTACCTTGTTTGGTCTACCCGGCAAGCTCCTCTTGCCGGGGCCTTGTTGCCTTGCCGGAGCGCGTGGCGCGTCGTGGCAAGTTCTTTGGAGTGCCTCAGTTGGCCTTCCCGGCAAGCTCATCTTGCCGGGGCCTTGTTTCTTGAGCTTAAATACTTTGTTCTTGAATGGCTCCAAGGGAACTTCGGAGGATCTTGTCGTTCGCCCGGCAAGCCTTGCCGCGGGGTGCTGCAACTGCCCGTGCACAAGTTCGAGGTACTAGGGTACCCCTATTCTAGTACACCGACACATACTCTATCTGTCTATCACACCATGTTCTTACATGAAACTACTCTTCTTGTGTATCCTGCATCAGTCACTTATGATGGAACACCTTTAAGTTGGCAGTGTGATATTGGTTTGCATCTTGAATATGATTTCTAGCATGTATTGCTTCTAGTTTGATGAACGCCACCTATGACGAGACAGTTTTAACTTGGCAGAGTGATATTGATTGCACCTTTCATATGGTGTCTAGTTTGCAGTGCGTCTAATTTGTTAAAGTGCCTTCTGCTTAGTTACCACATCATAGGTGTGAATATGTCAAGACGTCCATTTTCCGTACATATTCCATCCTCGTATCATGTCTTTTCCTTTCATCAGAGTAGTGTTTGTCAGTATCATGCATCAATGAGTTCTAAAGAGCAAATTTTATTCCTTTTTCTTGTGGGTTTGACTTGACAAGGCAAGATCAAGAAAGAGGAAGGAAAGAGTAAGGAAGGCGGTGATGGTGGTCCTCTGCAGCAATGTAAATGGAGCATCTATACCGATTCTCCTTGTACTGATAGTGCATTACAAGGTCCAAGTCTCCGCTCCCCTACTCCACCATCCAAGGTGCTTGCTCTAACTTGGTAGTGTGATATTTGGTTGCATGTTGCATATGGTGTCTAGCTTGTATTGCTCCTAATTAGTGTAAACTGCATCTGCTTAGCTTACACATGATACATGTGAATATGACATGCTTTCCTGTTTTTGGTACATACTATATCTGTCTATCACACCATGTTCTTACATGAAACTACTCTTCTTGTGTATCCTGCATCAGTCACTTATGATGGAACACCATTAAGTTGGCAGTGTGATATTGGTTTGCGTCTTGAATATGATTTCTAGCATGTATTGCTTCTAGTTTGATGAACGCCACCTATGACGAGACAGTTTTAACTTGGCAGAGTGATATAGATTGCACCTTTCATATGGTGTCTAGTTTGCAGTGCTTCTAATTTGTTAAAGTGCCTTCTGCTTAGTTATCATATCATAGATGTGAATATGTCAAGCCGTCCATTTTTTCGTGCATATTCCATCCTCGTATCATGACTTTGCCTTTCATCACAGTAGTGTTCGTCAGTATCATTCATGAATGAGTTCTGAAGAGTGAATTATATTCCTTTTTCTTGTCAGTTTGACCTCACAATGCAAAATCAATAAAGCTGAAGGAAAAGAGTAAGGAAGGCGGTGATGGTGGTCCTCTGCAGCAATGTAAACGGAGCATCTGTACCGATTCTCCTTGTACTGATAGTGCATTACAAGGTCCATGTCTCCGCTCCCCTACTCCACCATCCAAGGTGCTTGCTCTAACTTGGCAGTGTGATATCTGGTTGCATGTTGCATATGGTGTCTAGCTTGTATTGCTCCTAATTAGTGTAAACTGCATCTGCTTAGCTTACACATGATACGTGTGAATATGACATGCTTTCTTGTTTTTGGTACATACTATATCTGTCTATCACACCATGTTCTTACATGAAACTACTCTTCTTGTGTATCCTGCATCAGTCACTTATGATGGAACACCTTTAAGTTGGCAGTGTGATATTGGTT
Organism: Triticum dicoccoides; assembly: GCF_002162155.2. NCBI lineage: Eukaryota > Viridiplantae > Streptophyta > Magnoliopsida > Poales > Poaceae > Triticum > Triticum dicoccoides. The sequence goes on from NC_041382.1 coordinate 686,585,414, forward strand.
TGCGTCTTGAATATGATTTCTAGCATGTATTGCTTCTAGTTTGATGAACGCCACCTATGACGAGATAGTTTTAACTTGGCAGAGTGATTTAGATTACACCTTTCATATGGTGTCTAGTTTGCATCCTTCTAATTTGTTAAAGTGACCTCTGCTTAGTTACCACATCATAGGTGTGAATATGTCAAGTTGTCCATTTTTTCGTGCATATTCCATCCTTGTATCATGACTTTGCCTTTCATCACAGTACTGTTCGTCAGTATTATGCATGAATGAGTTCTGAAGAGTGAATTATGTTCCTTTTTCTTGTCAGTTTTACCTCACAATGCAAAATCAATAAAGCTGAAGGAAATTGGCAAGGCATTGGATGATGGTGGTCCTTCCGAGCAACTGAAACGGAGGTTCTCTACAGATTCTACCCCGCCATCCTCCCAACAAGATTCGCAAGACAACGCAAGGCTAGACAGTCAACATAGCTGTGTAGATGATGAGCACATCTCCCCTACTCCACCATCACAGGTGCTTGCTCTAACTTGGCACTATTATATGTGGTTGCATGTTGCCTATGATGTCTAGCTTGTATTGCTTCTAACTTTGTTGAATTGCATCTGCTTACTTTACACATAATGCCTGTGAATATGACACATGTTCCTATTTCTAGAACATGTGTGTACATGATGAGCAGATCTCCCCTACTCCACCATCAGAGGTGCTTGCTCTAACTTGGCACTATTATATGTGGTTGCATGTTGCGTATGATGTCTAGCTTGTATTGCTTCTAACTTTGTTGAATTGCATCTGCTTACTTTACACATAATGCCTGTGAATATGACACGTGTTCCTATTTATAGAACATACATGTACACGATGAGCACATCTCCCCTACTCCACCATCACAGGTGCTTGCTCTAACTTGGAACTGTTATATGTGGTTGCGTTTTCCGTATGATGTCTAGTTTGTATTGCTTCTGGTTATGTTGAATTGCATCTGGGTAGCTTACAACTTATACCTGCAACAATCACTTACCCATAAGACACATTTAACTTGGGACTGTGATGTAGGTTGCATCTTGCATTGTCTTCTAGCTTGTACTGCTTCTAATTTCTTGAAATGGTACTTACGACGAGACACTTTTTACCTGATAGAGTGATATTGGTTGCATGTTAATATGGTGCCCAACTTTCATTTCTTCTAATTTTGTTGAAATGCCTTCCGCTTACTGTTTTTTCATACATATTCCATCCTCCTATCGTACATGTGAATATGAAACATTGTCTTTTTTGTATATATTCCATCCTCCTATCCTCCGCTTGCCTTACATCAAAGTAGTGTTCGTCTGTATCATGCATCAACCAGTTATGCAGAGCTAATTTTATTCATCTTCTTGTGGTTTTGACTTCATTAGGCAATATAAAAAAATAGGAAGGAAATAGTAAGTTAGGGGATGTTGGTGGTCCTCTGCACCGACGCAAATAGAGACTCTCTAGATTTGCCACTGCTACTGCTAATGAAGTTGAAGTCCCAAGTCTACATGATGAGTTCATCTCCCATACTCCACCATCGCAGGTGCTTGCTCTATGTTGACAGTGTGATAATTGGTTTCATGTTGCATATGTTGTCTAGCCTCTATTTCTTCTATTTTGATTAAATTGCACCTGCTGAGTTCATACGTTATACATGTGCATATGACATGGCGTTCTGTGTCTAGAATACACTGCATCTATCTATCATACCATGTTCTTACATCAAAGTACTGTTGTTGTGTATCCCGCATCAGTCACTCATGATCGGACACTATTAACATGGCAGTTTGATAGTGGTTGTATCTTGCATTGATTTTTATGTTGTACTGCTTCTAATTTTTCGAATTGCCACTTATGACAAGACACTTTTAACTTGGTAGAGTAATATTGGTTGCATCTTTCATATGGTGTCTAGCTTGCATTACTTCTATTTTCTTGAAAATCCTTCTGCTTAGTTTACACATCGTACCTGTGATGTCATGTCGTCCTGTTTTTCTTACATATTCCATCCTCATACGGTTGTCTTACATCAAAGTATTGCTTGTCTGTATCATGCATCAATGAGTTCTGAAGAGCGATTTTATTCTTTTGTGTTGTGGGTACGACTTGACATGGCAAAGTCAAAAAACAGCAAGGAAAATAATATAATAAGGAGTGGTGTTACTCGTCGGGTGAAATGGAAAAAGATCTGCCGTCCAGATTCTGCTGGTACTTATAGTGCAGTAGAAGGTCCAAGTCCACCGGCTAAATCTACAAACACAGTATCACCTGCTCCACCAGCTGCAGCATCCACTTCAACTATACTAGCATCTCAACGAGTTACTCGTTCGTTTGCTCCGGAACTGGCCAGTTCCCAAGTTGCCTTCACACCTAACACTACTTCCGAAGCACTTTTGACACAAGAGGACTTGGGAAGATCAGATGAACCTCATGAGCATCAACACCAAGACGGTACCTGACTGAGTCAAGTTGCAGTTGCATGCTCCTTTATATGTACTCTCACAGTTTGATGTACACTAACACTTTCCATATTCGTTGTTGAACTAGCACCACGACTCAAGCGGAAAGAGACATCAGGGATAATGCTAGACAGATTAACAAAATCTAAAGGAGGAAGAATGGAGATCCATTTTGAGGCAGGTTTAAAAAGGCCACGTGATGCTACAGAGTCAGCCAAGTTAGTATCAGAGGCAGCCGTTGTCGTTAGGTGTCATGCACATATCCTCCCAACGTGGATCCAGTACAGGGATGAGAAAGACAATACCCAGTTTAACACCTTCCTTGACCATTTATCCATAAGTAATGTTATTCATCGCAATTAGTAATATTGTCTTTCTCTGTCCCATACTTTCTAGCTTCCTCCTAATAAGACTCACATTCTTTTTTCAACATATGAGGTTCAAGTTGGATCCGAAAGATGATTCAACTAAACAAGCATGCACTCATGTTTTTCAGTCTGCTCTACGACAGTATCGGTACCACCTTAGAAAATCTCACTTTGAAGGAAAGGCTAACAATGAAATCACCCAAACATCTCCAGTGGAATATATTACAGATGAAGACTGGACAACCCTCATTAAACACTAGTCTAATCCAAAGTATCATGTAGGCTATATGTATTTGACCAGACGACATATTGAACTTGTATTTATGTATGTGCCTTACAAGTGTATCTTCTTCTAGGCTAACTGTTTGAAGAACAAGACCAACCATTCTAAAGTGAAATTCCAACAGACAACAGGATCTCGTAGCTATATTGCACATTGCGAGGATCTTGTAAATAGCTGCTACTTCCTTCTTTTTTCTGTGCCATATTATCATATCTATATTGACTTGTTCAAATACAGAGGAAAGCCTATGCGGACCAAAAAGAACCTGAACCGAATGCAGTGCAAATCTTCAACGATTGCCACACCAGCAAGATGAAGGGCATGAGCACACCAGTTCAAGCCGCTGTTGTAAGTCCTTACTCCTCCTGCCTTTGAAATGATTGGTACTGTTATGTGTTCATTTAACTACTTGGTTTGCAGCCAATGTCAGTTACTCTGTTCACTTTTATACACAGTTGTCTTAACGTATCATTTCACCTTACATGGTTTAAAAGAGATGAAGGATATTCTTTTGGTCTTGATCTATATTCTAGTTGTTATGTTCACGTGCGCACACAATGATAAAATAGCCTGTTTGTTTTATATCTGTTTGCGTATGATATGAATGATTTCATACTATGTTTATCCTACTTTAAACCATGTCTCTTTATCCTTAGATGTCAATGAATGTGAGGAAATAGACAACACAGTAGGCATGCTACATGGACATATGTTCCGAAAGTGATTTTATTATGTAGTTGGCACTACAATACATGCTAATGTATTACAGTAGTTCACCAAAATAAGTTATGTATAAACGTGTAACCTACTTTGTTTGTATTTATCTCATTAGTAACTTATCTGGTACACTAATTGATACGTCTCCAACGTATCTATAATTTTTTATTGTTCCATGCTATATTATATTCTGTTTTGGACATTATTGGGCTTTATTATACACTTTTATATTATTTTTGGGACTAACCTATTAACTGGAGGCCCAGCCAAGAATTGCTGTTTTTGCCTATTTTAGGGTTTCGCAGAAAAAGAATATCAAACGAGTCCAAACGGAATGAAACCTTAGGGAACGCGATTTTCGGAACGAACATGATCCAGAGGACTTGGACCCTACGTCAAGAAATCAATCCTCATGGGCGCGCCCTCCACCCTCGTGGCCCCCCTGTTGCTCCACCGACATACTCCTTCCTCCTATATATACCTACGTACCCCCAAACTATGAGATACGGAGCCAAAACTCTAATTCCACCGCCGTAACTTTCTGTATCCACGAGATCCCATCTTGGGGCCTATTCCGGAGCTCCGCCGGAGGGGGCATCGATCACGGAGGGCTTCTACATCAACACCATAGCCCTTCTGATGAAGTGTGAGTAGTTTACCTCAGACCTAGAGGTCCATAGTTATTAGCTAGATGGCTTCTTCTCTCTTTTTGGATCTCAATACAAAGTTCTCCCCCTCTCTTGTGGAGATCTATTCGATCTAATCTTCTTTTGCGGTGTGTTTGTTGAGATCGATGAATTGTGGGCTTATGATCAAGTTTATCTATGAACAATATTTGAATCTTCTCTAAATTATTTTACGTATGATTGGTTATCTTTGCAAGTCTCTTCGAATTATCAGTTTGGTTTGGCCTACTAGATTGATCTTTCTTGCAAAGGGAGAAGTGCTTAACTTTGGGTTCAATCTTGCGGTATCCTTTCCCAGTGACAGTAGGGGCAGCAAGGCATGTATTGTATTGTTGCCATCGAGGATAACAAGATGGGGTTTATTTCATATTGCATGAGTTTATCCCTCTACATCATGTCATCTTGCTTAAAGCGTTACTCTGTTCTCTTGAACTTAATACTCTAGATGCATGCTGGATAGCGGTCGATGTGTGGAGTAATAGTAGTAAATGCAGGCAGGAGTCGGTCTACTTGTCTCGAACGTGATGCCTATATACATGATCATACCTAGATATTCTCATAACTATGCTCAGTTCTGTCAATTGCTCAACAGTAATTTTTTTACCCACCGTGAATACTTATGCTCTCGAGAGAAGCCACTAGTGAAACCTATGGCCCCCGAGTCTATCTTCCATCATATTAATCTTCCAATACTTAGTTATTTTTATTGCCTTTTATTTTACTTTGCATCTTTATCATAAAAATACCAAAAATATTATCTTATCATATCGATCAGATCTCACTCTCGTAAGTGACCGTGTAGGGATTGACAACCCCTTATCGCGTTGGTTGTGAGGATTTATTTGTTTGTGTAGGTGTGAGGGACTCGTGCGTGGCCTCCTACTGGATTGATACCTTGGTTCTCAAAAACTGAGGGAAATACTTACGTTACTTTGCTGCACCACCCTTTCCTCTTCAAGGGAAAACCAATGCAAGTGCTAAAGAGGTAGCAAGAAGGATTTCTGGCTCCGTTGCTGGGGAGGTCTACGCAAAAGTCAACATACCAAGTACCCATCACAACCCTTATCTCCCGCATTACATTATTTGCCATTTGCCTCTCGTTTTCCTCTCCCTCACTTCACCCTTTCTGTTTTATTCGCCCTCTCTCTCTATCCTCCCTCTGTTTCTCTATTTGCCTCTTTTTGCCCATTTCTTGTTTGCTTGTGTGTTGGATTGCTTGCTTGTCATGATGGCTCAAGATAACACTAAATTATGTGACTTTACCAATACCAACAACAATGATTTTATTAGCACTCCGTTTTCTCCTCTTACCGATGCTGAATCTTGTGAAATTAATGCTGCCTTGCTGAATCTTGTCATGAAAGATCCGTTCTCCGGCCTTCCTAGTGAAGATGCCACTACCCATCTAAATAGCTTCGTTGATTTGTGTGATATGCAAAAGAAGAAAGATGTGGATAATGATATTGCTAAATTGAAGCTATTTCCTTTTTCGCTTAGAGATCATGCTAATGCTTGGTTTTCGTCTTTGCCTAAAAATAGTATTGATTCATGGAATAAGTGCAAAGATGCCTTTATCTCTAAGTATTTTCCTCCCTCTAAGATCATCTCTCTTAGAAACGATATTATGAATTTTAAGCAACTTGATCACGAACATGTTGTACAAGCTTGGGAGAGGATGAAATTAATGATACGTAATTTCCCTACGCATGGTTTGAATTTGTGGATGATTATACAAAATTTCTATGCTGGATTGAATTTTGCTTCTAGAAATCTTTTAGATTCGTCCATGGGAGGCACTTTTATGGAAATCACTTTAGGAGAAGCTACTAAACTCCTAGATAATATTATGGTTAATTATTCTCAATGGCACACTGAAAGATCTAGTAATAAGAAAGTGCATGCAATAGAAGAAATTAATGTTTTGAGTGGAAAGATGGATGAACTTATGAAATTATTTGCTAATAAAAGTGTTTCTTCTGATCCTAATGATATGCCTTTGTCTACTTTGATTGAGAATAATAATGAATCTATGGATGTGAATTTTGTTGGTAGGAATAATTTTGGTGACAACGCATATAGAGGAAACTTTAGCCCTAGGCTGTATCCTAGTAATTCCTCTAATAATTATGGTAATTCCTACAACAATTCTTATGGAAATTATAATAAGATGCCCTCTGATTTTGAATCTAATATTAAAGAATTTATTACTTCGCAAAAGAATTTCAATGCTTTGATTGAAGAAAAATTGCTTAAGATTGATGAGTTGGCTAGGAACGTTGATAGAATTTCTCTTGATGTTGATTCTCTGAAATTTTGATCTATTCCTCCTAAGCATGATATCAATGAGTCTCTCAAATCCATGAGAATTTCCATTGATGAGTGCATAGAAAGAACCGCTAGGATGCGTGCTAAGAAAGATTGCTTTATAAAAGCGTGTTCTTCTAGTTTCCATGATAATAAAGATGAAGATCTAAAAGTTATTGATGTGTCCCCTATTAAATCGTTGTTTGGAATATGAATCTTGATAATGACGGGACTGAATATGATCCACCTTTACCTAGAAGGCGTTCCCAGAATTCGGAGTCTTTAGATCTTGATGCTAAAATTGTTAAAAGTGGGATTGAAGAAGTCAAAACTTTAAATATTAATGAACCCACTATTTTGGATTTCAAGGAATTTAATTATGAAAATTGCTCTTTGATAGATTGTATTTCCTTGTTGCAATCCGTGCTAAATTCTCCTCATGCTTATAGTCAAAATAAAGCTTTGCCTAAACATATCATTGATGCTTTGATGCAATCTTATGAAGAAAAACTTGAGTTGGAAGTTTCTATCCCTAGAAAACTTTATGATGAGTGGGAACCTACTATTAAAATTAAAATTAAAGATCATGAATGCTATGCTTTGTGTGATTTTGGTGCTAGTGTTTCCATGATTCCAAAGACTTTGTGTGATTTGTTAGGTTTCCTTGATTTTGATGATTGCTCTTTAAACTTGCACCTTGCGGATTCCACTATTAAGAAACCTATGGGAAGAATTAATGATGTTCTTATTATTTCAAATAGGAATTATGTGCCCGTAGATTTTATTATTCTTGACATAGATTGCAATCCTTTATGTCCTATTATTCTTGGTAGACCTTTCCTTAGAACGATTGGTGCAATTATTGATATGAAGGAAGGAAATATTAGATTCCAATTTCCATTAAGGAAAGGCATGGAACACTTTCCTAGAAAGAAAATTAAATTACTTTATGAATCTATTATGAGAGCCACTTATGGATTGCCTACCAAAGATGGCAACACCTAGATCTGTCCTTGCTTTTTATGCCTAGCTAGGGGCGTTAAACGATAGCGCTTGTTGGGAGGCAATCCAATTTTATTTTTATTCCTTGATTTTTGCTCCTGTTTAGTAATAAATAATTTATCTAGCCTCTGTTTTGGTTGTGTTTTTTGTGTTTAATTAGTGTTTGTGCCAAGTAGAACCGTTGGGAAGACTTTGGGAAAGTCTTGTTAATCTTGCTGTAAAAAACAAAAACTTTAGCGCTCACGAGAAATGCTGCCATTTTTATATGGAAAGTTCTATTTAGTTAATTATTTTTGAAGATGATTAATAGATAAATTCCTCACATACAGAAATTTATTTTAGAATTTTTGGGGTTACAGATCTTGTGCTAGTTACAGATTACTACAGACTGTTCTGTTTTTGACAGATTCTGTTTTTCGTGTGATGTTTGCTTATTTTGATGAATCTATGGCTAGTAAAATAGTTTATAAACCATAGAGAAGTTGGAATACAGTAGGTTTAACACCAATATAAATAAAGAATGAGTTCATTACAGTACCTTGAAGTGGTGTTTTGTTTTCTTTCGCTAACGGAGCTCACGAGATTTTTCTACTTTAAGTTTTGTGTTGTGAAGTTTTCAAGTTTTGGGTAAAGATTTGATGGATTATGGAACAAGGAGTGGAAAGAGCCTATGCTTGGGCATGCCCATGGCACCCCCAAGATAATCTAAGGACACCTAAAAGCCAAAGCTTGGGGATGCCCCGGAAGGCATCCCCTCTTTCGTCTACTTCTATCGGTAACTTTACTTGGAGCTATATTTTTATTTACCACATGATATGTGTTTTGCTTGGAGCGTCTTGTATTATTTGAGTCTTTATTTTTTTAGTTTTCCACAATCATCCTTGCTGCACACACCTTTATGAGAGAGAGAGACACATGATTCGGAAATTATTAGAATACTATATGTGCTTCACTTATATCTTTTGAGTTATATAGTTTTTGCTCTAGTGCTTCACTTATATCTTTTAGAGCAAGGTGGTAGATTTGTTTTATAGAAACCATTGTTCTCTCATGCTTCACTTATATTATTTTGGGAGTCCTACAAAACAGCATGGTAATTTGCTTTAATTATATGAGGCATTCAAGATTAATAAATAAAATTTTCTTATGAGTGTGTTGAATACTATGAGAAGTTTGAAACTTGATAATTGTTTTGAGATATGGAGATGGTGATATTAGAGTTGTGCTAGTTGAGTAGTTGTGAATTTGAGAAATTCTTGTGTTGAAGTTTGTGATTCCCGTAGCATGCACGTATGGTGAACCGTTATGTTAAGAAGTCAGAGCATGATCCATTTATTGATTGTCCTCCTTATGAGTGGCGGTCAGGGACAAGCGATGGTCTTTTCCTACCAATCTACCCCCCTAGGAGCATGCGCGTAGTACTTTGCTTCGATAACGAATAGATTTTTGCAATAAGTAAGTGAGTTCTTTATGACTAATGTTGAGTCCATGGATTATACGCATCTCGGGGAAACTGATCCACGAACACCTATGGGGCCGGCGGACCGGGCCCCTTTCGGTTCGGCGGGGGGCGGAGATCGCATGAAGAGCAGATCGAGGCGAAGCACACGAGCAGTTTACCCAGCTTCGGATCTCTCTGGAGAGATAACACTCCTACTGCTGCTTGTCTGGTTCTATTATGTTCTTGCTCTCGAGAGCTAAGTGTCTTCTGTCTCACGAATGAATCCCACCCGAACCTCCGAACCTCCTCTACGTTGCGCATGGGCCTCCTTTTATACGCTAAAGGGGTCACCGACAGGTGGCAACGCAGAGAAGGGTACAAATGTAAAAAGTGAGGTGGTTGGTACAGTTACTTGTACAGTGCACCCTACCTAATCCTGACGGCAGGGGACAAGGGCATTAAATGCCCGTCTGAGTCGCCCAAACAGTGCAGAAAAGGACCGTTAGGGGCACCACCGTTCGCCACGATGGTGATCTTGTTAGCTTCGCATGCCACTGCGCACCGCTGGCTGCACAGCCTCCCGCCACGCGCGCCTGGAGAGGCCCTCAGAGCGACACGTTGGTGGATGCGCTGGAGCGTGGGCATAGAGTGGCCGCCTGCCGCGGCAAGCGCCTTGCCGCTGTTGTTATCTTGTCGGGTCCGGAAGCTTGTCGCTCACCGGGCCTCGAGGTACCTTGGCTAGTCTTCCCGGCAAGCTCCTCTTGCCGGGGCCTTGTTGCCTTGCCAGAGCGCGTGGCGCGTCACGGCAAGTTCCTTGGAGTGCCTTGGTTGGCCTTCCCGGCAAGCTCCTCTTGCCGGGGCCTTGTCTCCTGAGCTTAAATACTTTGTTCTTGAATGGCTCCAAGGGAACCACGGAGGATCTTGGTGTTAGCCCGGCAAGCCTTGCCGCGGGGTGCTGCAACTGCCCGTGCACAAGTTCGGGGTACTAGGGTACCCCTATTCTAGTACACCGACAGGAGCCCCCGGGCCTGGGCAGACACGGTGCCGAGCGCTGTTGGGCCAGGCCCAAGACAGGGCACGGGCACACGCGGACTGGGCCACGCTGAATCTCGCTCCATATCCACTGCGCTCTCCCCTAACGGCACGCGTTGAATGCGGCGTCGTGGGAGAGATCGTGGGTGGTTCTTTATTTGGAAGGGCGAAACGTCCGCCCCGTCCCTCTTTATAAGCAGAGGAAACAGGGGCAGTTCGTTCCCCCTCGCTGGTTGCTACTACTCCATCTTCACGAACCTCCGCCGCTCCCCCCCCCCTTCTTCTCGAAGCCGAGAGAGCAGGGTTCCGCCCCCCATTGCCACCAGCATCACCAACGCCGACGACCTCCCCCACCACCTCCGCCATGGCTCCGAAAGCCGACAAGGGAAAGGGCGTGAAGTCGGCCGAGGCGCAGCGGCTCGCGGCGCTGCGGAAGGAGCGGGCGATCTTCTCCTCCCAGCTCGGCGTGCAGGAGCTGAGGGAGTACTTCTACCTCTTTTGGGCGACAGAGACGCGGGCGCATCCGCGCACGAGGGTACTCCCGGCCGCTGCTTCGGAGCTGGCTCCAAACGGGTACCCATTCTTCGCGCTGTTCTTCTATTGCGGGCTCTGCCCGCCCTTCTCGGAGTTCTTCTGCGATATCATGAACACCTACGGCTTCCGCCTCCTTGATTTCACCCCCAACGGCGTTCTGACCATGGCGGTTTTCGCACATTTGTGTGAAAACTTTGTCGGAGTCCACCCCAATGTTGCCCTTTTCCGCCACTTCTTCATACCTCGGGTAGAGAGATGAGAGCCGCTTGCCGGAGGGATCGCCTGGATCTCAAGAGTCAGCAAGAAGGAGGCGTACTTGGAGGGTGAGCTCCGCAGCAAGTGGGATGAGTGGAGAGCGGAGTGGTGCTGGATCGTCGAGGAGAATCCGCAGCCCTTCACCGCCGTGCGCCAAGCTCCAATAGTGCGCGGCAATGACTGGAGCAACGTGGCCCCGGAAGACAAGAGGCTGAAGATCGCCATTACTAGGATCCTTCGCCCCAGGCTTGCCGGGCTCACTGTAGGCGCTGTAGGCGCAGATTTCCTCCACCGCCGCATCGCCCCCCTGCAGGAGAGGGGGAGGCCCGCCTGGGAATTCAAGAACTCGGCGGACATCATGAGGCTGCGGCCGGGCCTCAACTACAACTTCACCGTCTTGGAGCTGGACGCAATGCTCCTGGAGTTGTTCAAACGCGACCCCCAGCACCCATTCACGCTGCCGAGGGGCGTCGTTCCATTGTGCAACAATTCTTCGCTTGACCGGATCCGCACCATGATGCCGTTGTGCGATTCACACGGAATCGTTCCAACTTGGCAAGAGCCCGCGGATGACGTCGTGCAAGTGTTCTTTGACAACTTGGAAGAAGTGCCGGTCCATGCTGACGAGCAGAAGAGCCTCACCCGTGACACCACCGACGAGGAGCTGCAGTGCATCGCCACTAGGGCAGAAGAGGTTGCGGCCGCAGCTGCCGCGGGCGTGTTTGGGTTCATTGTGGAGGAGGCGGAGGCTGCAGAAGTGGCAAACCTTGCTGAGTGCGCGGAGTTCATTGGAGAGGAAGAGCCTGCCGGTTCTGAAGCCGAGCCGAGCGAGCCCGGCGAGGAAGAGCCCGAGCCTTCAGAAAACTTGCCGCAGGCGGAGCCCCTGGCCCCGCCAAGAAGGCGCCTTCGCAGGGCCGGGGACGCAGCGGGGCGGCAGCCGGGTCAACAGCCGCCGAGCCGTACGACGCGCTCTACCGCGGCAAGCAATGTTGCCACGGGAGCGCCTCACGCAGCAGCGGCAACTGGAGCGGGATCTTCCCGGGCCACCGCCATCACCCCCGCCAAGCGGGAAAGGGATCCTACTCCTCCGCCTCGCCACACCGGAGGAGGGCCGGACTTCGATATTTCCGCGCTCAGCTCCGACGAGGAGGAAGAAGAGTAAGTTTCTTTGGTGCTCTTGTAGTTCTTCAATCTTGCTGTTTATATCTTGTATCTGACTTGCTTCAATCTGGACTCCTTTCTTTTCAGGACGCTGGCCCAGAGAGCGGTGAAGAGGGCCAAGGCCGCGGTGATTGTCATCGAGGATGACCCCACCGTGTCAGCAGGAGGTGGGTCCGAGACCACCTTGACGGACCCGGCAATCACTCCTCAAAGCAGCCCCCAGCGCAGCCCCCAGCGTAAGTTCATAGTTAGCTTTCTGCTGTCAGGCGCGCATGAGTGCTTTTTTCCTTTGTTGATATCTTGCTTGTTGATTTGTGTAGGAGCAGAGCAGCCACATCCGGAGCGCCCGGAAGCTGGTCCCGAAGTGCCATCTGCTTCGACTATGCCGCCAAGGGAGGGGTTCCCAGTAAGGGAGCGCTCTCCGGCAAGGGAGAATTCTCCGGCAAGGGGCAGCACCGTTGATCCTGCGGCGGCCAAGACCGCAACTGCAGATCTTGGCACAGGTAATTCACTTGTCCGAAAACTTTCCCTTGGGTTCTTCTTCTTCTGATTTTCTTCTCTTGGATTTTTGATTGATTTTCGTCCCTTCTTCGTTCTTCAGACCCATTTGCGGCTGAGCCAATGGAGACAGAGGGCGCCGGCGAGGAAGGGGCTGGTGCTGATGAGACCGCCGGAGAGGAGGCCGCCAAGGCTGCCGCCGTAGAGGGCGGCGAGGGGTCGGGCGATCGAACTGACGACCCTGAGGCCGCAGGAGCGCCAGGCGCTGCACCGATCGCCGATCCCTCTGCCGCTGCTGCGGAGCCGGGCTCCGAGGAGCCCCAGCCCGATGCCTACTTGAAGGCCGGCGACGATATCTTCATCAAGCTACCCTGGGCGTCGAGCTCCAGGGCACCGGTCGAGGGGGAAACTTTCGATGGGGAGGTGCTCGCCTCTACTGGACTGCCGTTGGTCGACGCGCCCAGCAGCAGCAGTGGCGAGCCTGAGGAGGAGCAGCTGCTGCGGAAGCTGCTGTCACTCTACCGCGCCCGGCAAGCCAAGCTGGCTTCCCGGGAAGCGCTTGTCGCGAAGGCGGGAGTTGACATGGAGAAGCGCGCGGAGGAGCTCCGAGGCCACAATCAAGAAGCTCTCCGGTCCCTGGCACAGGAGCAGGAGCGACTCGACGAGGAGCGCACGGCCTTCCTTCTCGAGAAGGCCGAAGCTGAGGAGGAGCAAAGGCTGGCCGCCGAGAAGCAGTCTGCGCGAGAAGGTGAATTGGTGCAGCAGAAGGCCAACCTCGATAGCTACGAGGAGGAGCTCGCTGAGCGCGAGCAAGCACTTGGCGGGGCGCTCAAGGAGGCAAAGGACGCTGCCGCAATCGCAGAGGCTGCCAAGAAAGAGCTAGAGGAGAAGGTGGCGCAGCTGGAGGCCAACATTGGGAAGAGCGGCGAGGAGCTTGCTGCGCTCAAGCGTGAGCGTGAGAAGGATGCTGCCGCCCACGGTGAGCTGAAGGTCTTCTCGCTGAGAGGGGCAAGGAGCTCAGCGTCGCCAAGGATTCCAATGCAGACCTGGAGCTGAAGCTGGCCACGCTGACGCAGACGCTGGAGGCCGCCAAGGAGCAGGAGAAAACCTTGTCGGAGAAGGTCAAAGCTGACAAGGCGCTGCTGGAGAGCATCGCAGTTACCCAGAACTCGTTCAGAGACACTATGGAGCACTGGACTAAGGGTCTGGTGAATATTGCCGCAGTCATCAACGAGGAGCTGGCGCAGCTGGGGATGGAGGACTTTGGGTATCCCTCCGACGAGAATCTCCAACCCAGCGCCAAGCTCAGCCTGTTCTTCAAGGGCGTGGCGACGGCACTCCAGCGGCTCCGGGAAAGGATCCCAAAGCAGCTGGCTGACGAGTCGCGCAAAATCTGCGCCAGGGTTCTCCAGAAGGTGCTGATGAAGGTGGCCTTCCGCAATCCAGGCCTCAGCTTCACCAACGTCCTCAAGTCCTTGCTGCCAGACGCCGATCAGGACGCACTCAAGGCCCTTGTCGCACCCATTGTGGACAAGGTGAGCGAGATCAAGAGGGTTGAGGGCGACCGCGTGGACTAGGCCGCCCATTTCTTCTTTTCCCTTGTCGCTGCTAATGATGTTATGAAAACAGTCTGTTAGAGCTGTGACAAGTTATCTTGTAATATAACTTTATTTCTGTTATCAATTGCTATGTTATTTCCTCTACTAGATTCCTTCCTTTGTATGTTTCTACCCTACGCTTCTAGGGAACTTGTCGGCGCAGGCACCCGAGCTGCGAGCGCTGAGTGCGGAACGATCAGCAGCCTGCTGATTGCGCTGCTTCCGACAAGAAACCTTGTCGCGACTAGATGCAGCACACTTAAGTTGTTGAGCGGACTCGAAACAAAGTAAGGGCGCAACTAGCCACGAGTTGGTTCCTCCGCGCACAGGTTTTCCATACAAAGCAGGGTCGTTCGAGGAAGATAACTCAAAAAAATTAAAAATTGATTGCTCAAACTTTGGCAACTTAGCTTTTCTGTCGTTTGCTTCCCGGCAAGGCAAAACTTTGCTTGAACGACGCCTGGTCCATACCACAATCTTCTCCTTCCCCCCCGGCAAACTTGTGTGCGAGGGAACCTTCTTTTCCTTTGTTGAAAAGAAGAAAGAAGAGAAAATAATAATATGGATCCCTTCGGCTTGTTATTGCTTACTGGATGTAGGTGCTGCACAAAGTGTCAGATAACACATGCAAGAAAGAAACTAATGCATGAAATGGACAAGTTGTGCGGAGCACATGGGGTTCTACTTATGCACGGGATCTGCGCCCGGCTTTGTACAAAGGATTACATGCAACAGCGGCAAGACTTGTAGAAATGGTGGTTGCCGGAACAGGTTCCGGCAACCGCGCCTTACGGGAAAAACTTACGAAGATGCTCTATGTTCCAGGAGTTGCTCACCGAAATGCCATCTTCGGTCTCAAGGCGGACAACGCCGGGCCTTGTGACTCGTTTCACCCGATAAGGGCCTTCCCACTTCGGCGTCAACTTGTTGGAATTCTTGGCGGACTGAACGCGCCGAAGAACAAGGTCGCCTTCCTCGAAGCTTCTGGCCTTAACTTTGCGCCTATGGTAGTGGCGCAAACTTTGCTGGTATCGAGCAGCTCGTACAGCAGCCTGAAGACGATCTTCCTCAAGGAGCAGCGCGTCGTCTTGTCGCAGCTGTTCTTGCTCAAGCTCATCATAAGCGAGCACTTGAGGCGATCCGTATACGAGTTCCGTGGGGAGAACTACCTCTGCTCCATAGACTAGAGCGAAAGGTGTCTGGCCAGTGGCTCGATTTGGCGCCGTTCTGATCGACCAAAGAACCACCGGCAGCTCCTCGATCCAGTTTCTTCCGCACTTGCGCAGCCTGTCGAAAGTTCTGGTCTTGAGTCCGCCCAGCACTTCAGCATTTGCCCTCTCTGCTTGACCGTTGCTTCTCGGATGAGCAACAGAAGCAAAGCAAACCTTGGCGCCAAGGTCTTGGACGTACTGCATGAAGGTGCGGCTCGTGAATTGCGTGCCGTTGTCGGTGATGATCCTATTAGGGATCCCGAAACGGCAAACAATTGACCTGAAGAACTTGACTGCTGACTGTGTTGTCACCTTCCTCACTGGCTGCACTTCCGGCCACTTTGTGAACTTGTCGATTGCGACGTACAAGTACTCAAAGCCCCCGACAGCTTGGGGGAAAGGGCCGAGGATATCGAGCCCCCAGACCGAAAATGGCCAGGATAAAGGGATCGTCTGGAGAGCTTGAGCTGGCTGGTGTATCTGTTTGGAGTGGAACTGGCACGCTTCACACTTGGTTACTTGTGCAGTTGCATCCTGGAGGGCTGTCGGCCAAAATAAACCTTGCCGGAAAATTTTGCCGGCAAGTGCTCTTGCGCCAATGTGGTGGCCACATATGCCTCCATGTATCTCTGCCAACAGCTTTTGTCCATCTTCCCGGCAAATACACTTCAATTTCACACCGTTGAGTCTTCTTCTGTACAGTATGCTATCGACAAACTGGTACATACTTGACTGCCGGGCTACTTTTTCCGCTTCTTCTTGCTCTTCGGGAAGTTCTCATGTCTGAAGGAAATGGACAATCTGATGTGCCCATGCTGGAGCTTGTGGCTCGACAACGAGGACTAAAGGCACATCTGCTGCTGCGGGAACATCCGCTTCTACGCAAGGACCTGTGGCCCTGCCGGAGCTTGATGTTCCCCGGCAAGTTTGCCGGAGCAAAACTTGTCGGGAGCGTCTGCTTCAACGGAACAAACCATAAGGCTTGCCGGAGCAGACTGCCCCTCAGTATCCTTGGTGTTGATCTTGGGGACTTTCTTGGCGGCGGCTTCTGGGAGCTCTGTCGGAAAGTAGTCACCAGAAATCAACTTCCTCTTCTTGCTTTGTCCAGTTGATGGTGTTACGGATGGTTGAGTCAACTTGAGCACAAAGATCCCTGGTTCCACAGGTAACTTTAGTGCGGCGCACTTTGACAGGCCATCAGCAATGTCATTCTGAGCTCTTGGGATATGCTCCATCTGTAGGCCGTCAAAGTGCTCTTCTAGCTTCCTCACTTCATCAACATATGCTTCCATCAATGGACTCTAGTAGTTCTTGTTCACTTGGCGGACGACAAGCTGTGAGTCACCCCTGACAATGAGCTTCTTGATCCCAAGGTCTGCTGCAATTCTGAGACCGGCAAGCAATCCTTCATACTCTGCAGTATTGTTGGTTGCTTGCTCCTTCGGAAAGTGCATCTGGACTACGTACTTGAGGTGCTCTCCGGTGGGCGCGACAAGCAGCACGCCTGCACCGGCGCCTTGCAGCGAGAAGGCACCATCAAAGTACATCAGCCACTCTTTGCTTGCCTCTTTGACGGGGATGCTCGTCTCTAGAATTTCTTCATCTGGTCTTGGCGTACATTCTGCTATGAACTATACCAATACCCTGCTTTGGATAGTTGAAGTGCTCTCAAACTTGAGGCCAAAGCTTCACAGTTCCAGCGCCCACTCGACAATCCTGCCTGTCGCTTCTGGATTTTGCAGTATCCTCTTCAGCGGAAAGCGAGTGACGACTGTGATCTCATGTGCTTGGAAGTAATGGCGCAGCTTTCTTGAGGCCATGAGGAGGCCGAAAAGCAACTTTTGCACACCAGAGTACCTTGATCTAGCCCCCTGTAGAAGGGAACTGACAAAGTAAACTAGATGCTGCACCATTCTCTTCTGCATCTTATCTTGCTCCTGCGCAGATCCATCTTTGTCGGGACCAAAGCTTGTCGGCGAAGCCCCCTGCTTGTCGCTGGATGCATCTGCCGTGGTTGCTGGCTCATCATCTGCCTCCCTCTCCGCCACTAACGCAGCACTAACCACTTGATTGGTTGCCGCTATATACAGCAGCAACTTCTCTTGCGGCTTAGGTGCGATAAGTATTGGAGTGGAGGACAGGTATCTCTTCAAGTCCTGCAGCGCAGCCTCCGCCTCCGGAGTCCATTTCATCGGACCTGCCTTTTTCAAAATTTTGAAAAATGGCTGGGCGCGCTCAGCAGATCTAGAGATAAACCTGCTGAGAGCAGCCACGCAACCGGCAAGCCTTCGTACATCCTTGACGCGCTTTGGTGCTTTGATCTGCTCAATGGCCTTGATCTTGTCGGGATTGGCTTCAATTCCCCGCTGAGACACGAAGAACCCGAGAAGCTTGCCGGATGGGACTCCAAACACGCACTTCTCGGGGTTAAGCTTGAAGTTGATCCTGCGCAGATTTGCAAATGTCTCGTCTAAATCTTGAATCAGGGTCGCCCTGTTCTTGCTTTTGACCACTATGTCATCCATGTAGGCTTCCACATTTCTGTGCATCTGTGGCTCAAAGGCGTGGTGGACTACCCTTGCGAATGTTGAACCAGCATTCTTTAAACCGAAAGGCATCCGTACGAAGCAGTACGTTCCACACGGGGTTATAAATGTGGTTTTCTCTTCATCCTCTTCTGCCATGAAGATCTGATGGTATCCTGAGTATGCATCAAGAAATGAAAGCAAATCACATCCGGCTGTGGAGTCAACAATCTGGTCAATGCGCGGCAAGGGAAATGGGTCTTTGGGACAAGCTTTATTAACATCAGTGAGGTCAATACAAAGCCTCCATTTCCAGTTAGCCTTGCGCACGACAACAGGATTGGCCAGCCATGTGGGATGGAGCACTCCTCTGACAAGGCCTGCTGCTTCCAACTTATTGATTTCTTCTGCGATGAATTCTTAGCGCTCCACTGCCTGTTTCCTGACTTTCTGCTTGACGGGCCGCGCATGAGGACAGACGGCAAGGTGGTGCTCAATTACTTTCCTGGGAACACCGGGGATATCAGACGGTTGCCACGCAAACACGTCGACATTCGCCTGCAGGAAAGCAACGAGCGTGCTTTCCTATTTGGGGTCAAGAGTGGCGCTGATGGTGAAGGTACCACCAGCGCCGTCCTCCTTGGCGGACACCTTCTTGGTCTCAGGTGGAGCTGTCATTGCCTTCTCACACTTGCCGGTGGAGCTCGATGGTGCGTCCTCGACGGTAGCGCAGCACTCCGAAGAGGTGCACTTGCCGGAGTGGGCATCAGAACTCTTGCCGGACTTGGTCTTCTTCTTCCCCCCGGGAGCTTCAGCGGCAAGTGTCTTGCGTTCTGCTGCGGCTGCTGCTTCCTGGTAGATCTTGTCGGCACAGGTAAGAGCATCCTTCTTGTCGCCAGGGACAGAGATGACACTTATCGGGCCTGGCATTTTCAGTATGTTGTACGCATAGTGAGAGGCTGCCATGAACTTGGCGAGTGCCGGACGGCCAAGGATTCCATTGTAAGGTAATGGAAAGTCAGCAACATCAAATGTGACCCTCTCAGTCCTGAAGTTCAGCTCGCTGCCAAATGTTACCGGCAACGTGATCTTTCCCTTCGGCTTGCTTCTCCCCGGGTTGATTCCTTGAAATGTACCGGTCTCTTCGAGCTCGCTGTCAGGGATCTGGAGTTTCTGGAGCACCGCGGAGGAGATCAGATTCAAGTCGGCCCCGCCGTCAACTAGCATCTTAGTGACCTTGAGGTTGCGGATTGTTGGTGAAACCAACATCGGCAAGCACCCGACCGCAGTTATGCGATCAGGGTGGTCCTCAATATCAAAGATGATAGGCGTGCTGGACCATTTCAGAGGCTTGCGTGACTCGACGGGCGGTTCTGCTGCATTAACTTCCCGCACCCACTGCTTGAGCTGGCGGTGCGAGGTATGCAGAGAAGCACCACCGTCAACACACAGGACCTCTATGGCTTTCTGGAACTCCTGCTCATCAGTCTCCTCATCATCCATGTCTTCATCGTTGTCGTCATCTTCATCCTTGTCGCGGCCGCGAGGAGGTTTGTCTCCTTGCCGCTGCTTGGCCTTGCCGCGGCGTCCTCCTCGGCCGGGACGTTTCTTGCTGGATCCCCCAGCACCTTCCTGGGCCTTCTCCTTGTCGCGCCGCCGTATTCAGCTTTCTGTTGCTCAACAAGCTGCTCGACTTTCTTACAGTTCTGGAGATCATGGCCCTTGGTGCGGTGGATCTTGCAATACTGCTTGTTGGTGTCGTCCTGGTTGTCGGCGACCGCCACCTCCGCGGCAACCTCCTTGCTGGAGTCACCAGCTTTGGCTTCCTTGGCGCCACCACCGTTACCGGACTGCTCAACAACTAGCACCTCTTTGCCTTTCCTCCTTCTGTTGTTCCGCCGCTGGTTTTTCCTTGCCGGGGCAGCATCTTCACTGTCAGATCCTCCCGCTCCTACATTCTCTCCGGGGAGTCTCCTCCCTTCCTCAGCACGTGCACACTTGTCGTCCAGTGCATATAACTCACTGACGTCCCTGATCTTGCACATTGCCATTTCCTCCCGCATCCTGCGGTTTCGCACGTTCTGATGGAACGCGCTGATCACCGCGGCAGGGTGGACGTCTGGGATGTTGTGCTGCACAGTGCTGAATCTCTGAATGTACTTGCGCAGGGGCTCTCCTTCCTTCTGGGTGAGCAGATGAAGATCACTTTCCTGGCCATGAGGCTTGTGTCCGCCTGTGAAGGCGCCGACAAACTGATGGCACAGATCAGCCCAAGAGGATATGGAGTTGTCCGGCAAGTGCATGAGCCAGGATCTGACGTTGGGCTTGAGCACCAGCGGGAAGTAGTTGGCAAGGATCTTGTCATCCCGTCCCCCAGCAGCCTGCACCGCAATGGTGTAAATGCTGAGGAACTCCGACGGATGCATCTTGCCGTCGTACTTCTCCGGTACGTCTGGCTTGAAGTTCTTTGTGCTGGGCCACTGGACTTGCCGCAGCTCACGAGTGAACGCAGGGCAACCTACCGCGTACGGCAGATCGTCTGGTTCCCCTGGCGCATGCATGTCAACAAAGGGCCCAGCGCCCTTGTCGGATTGACATCGCGCTTCTCTTCGGCGCTCGATGCGAGTTCGAGCGTCTTCTTGTTGTCGATCATGAAGGACTTGGCGCTGATCGCGACGAGCTCGTGGATCCGACGATGCAGTGGAGTCGCTGTCGAGGTGGATCTGGCGAGTCGGCGATCTTGGCCTTCGGGGTGGTGATTGCATGGTAGTTGCACCTCCACCCGTTTCGTCGCCGCCGGCTCGCGCCCGGCAACCCTGCCGCGGCGGCGACGCGCTCGGCCGCCGTGGAGTGTCGCCGTTGGCGTAGCCGATGAGACTCTGAATGGTGGCCCTCCATTCGTCGATCTTGTCCGACGTCGGAGGGTAATCTAGGAGAAGTTGAGCTCGCGCCAAAGCTTCTGCTGGAGTGGTGGGTGGCAGTGGCGGACGGCGCGAGGAGCGGGACGTGCTCGGACTTCTAACTATGTTAGAAGGAGCAGTATCCCGTCCAGGCGACCGTGCCCCGCTCGTGCCAGCACGCTGGCGTGCATGCTGGTCTTGAGCGCCCTGAGATCCACCAGCTTGGTCTTGGCCTATCATGCGTATGGCACTGCAAGTGCCATGACGCTGTTGGTCTTGCGCCTCCTGAGAGTGGCGTGGAACATGTACAGTCGCTGAGGTTTGTGCAGCCTTGTTCTTGGACCTGGCAGCATCATGAGCTTCCTCGTCGGCGTCCATTCTTCCGCCGGCATCCATTCCACCACCCGTTTGCTCCAACGGTGGCGGAAGTGACGTGGACGGAGCGGCTGCCGCCGAAGTCTTCTTCTTCGGTGGCATGTTGATGAAGGGAATGAAGATCTAGCTCGTGTGAACGCTGGATCAGGTTCACGCAATCTCGACGCCCCCTACCTGGCGCGCCAAAGATGTCGGGGAAACTGATCCATGAACACCTATGGGGCCGGCGGACCGGGCCCCTTTCGGTTCGGCAGGGGGCGGAGATCGCATGAAGAGCAGATCGAGGCGAAGCACACGAGCAGTTTACCCAGCTTCAGAGCTCTCCGGAGAGATAACACTCCTACTGCTGCTTGTCTGGTTCTATTATGTTCTTGCTCTCGAGAGCTAAGTGTCTTCTGGCTCACGAATGAATCCCACCCGAACCTCCGAACCTCCTCTAAGTTGCGCATGGGCCTCCTTTTATACGCTAAAGGGGTCACCGACAGGTGGCAACGCAGAGAAGGGTACAAATGTAAAAAGTGAGGTGGTTGGTATAGTTACTTGTACAGTGCACCCTACCTAATCCTGACGGCAGGGGACAAGGGCATTAAATGCCCGTCTGAGTCGCCCAAACAGTGCAGAAAAGGACCGTTAGGGGCGCCACCGTTCACCACGATGGCGATCTTGTCAGCTTCGCATGCCACTGCGCACCGCTGGCTGCACAGCCTCCTGCCACGCGCGCCTGGAGAGGCCCTCAGAGCGACACGTTGGTGGATGCGCTGGAGCGTGGGCACAGAGTGGCCGCCTGCCGCGGCAAGCGCCTTGCTGCTGTTGTTATCTTGTCGGGTCCGGAAGCTTGTCGCTCAGCAGGCCTCGAGGTACGTTGGTTAGTCTTCCCGGCAAGCTCCTGTTGCCGGGGCCTTGTTGCCTTGCCGGAGCGCGTGGAGCGTCACGACAAGTTCCTTGGAGTGCCTTGGTTGGCCTTCTCGGCAAGCTCCTCTTGCCGGGGCCTTGTCTCCTGAGCTGAAATACTTTGTTCTTGAATGGCTCCAAGGGAACCACGGAGGATCTTGGTGTTAGCCCGGCAAGCCTTGCCGCGGGGTGCTGCAACTGCCCGTGCACAAGTTCGGGGTACTAGGGTACCCCTATTCTAGTACACCGACAACGCACTCTCACCCTTCCACCATTGCTAGCCTCTCTAATACCGTGCACCTTTCGCCGGTATCATACACCCACCATATACCTTCCTCAAAACAGACACCATACCTACCTATCATGGCATTTCCATAGCCATTCCGAGATATATTGCCATGCAACTTTCCACCGTTCCGTTTATCATGACACGCTCCATCATTGTCATATTGCTTTGCATGATCATGTAGTTGTCATTTTAGTTGTGGCAAAGCCATCGTTCATAATTCTTTCATATAAGTCACTCATGCATCATTGCTATCCCGGTACATCGCCAGAGGCATTCATATAGAGTCATACTTTGCTAGTATCGAGTTGTAATCATTGAGTTGTAAATAAATAGAAGTGTGATGATCAACATTCATAGAGTATTGTCCCAAATAAAAAAGAGAAAGGCCAAAGAAAAAAAGGCCCAAAAAAATAAAAAAAAATAAAAGGGGCAATACTACTATCCTTTTTCCACACTCATGCTTCAAAGTAGCACCATGATCTTCATGATAGAGAGTCTCGTATGTTATCACTTTCATATACTAGTGGGAATTTTTCATTATAGAACTTGGCTTGTATATTCCAACGATGGGCTTCCTCAAAATGCCCTCGGTCTTCGTGAGCAAGCAAGTTGGATGCACACCCACTTAGTTTCTTTTTGTTGAGCTTTCATATATTTATAGCTCTAGTGCATCCGTTGCATGGCAATCCCTACTCACTCACATTGATATCTATTGATGGGCATCTCCATAGCCCGTTGATACGCCTAGTTGATGTGAGACTATCTTCCCCCTCCTTTGTCTTCTCCACAACCACCATTCTATTCCACCTATAGTGCTATGTCCATGGCTCACGCTCATGTATTGCGTGAAGATTGAAAAAGTTTGAGAACATTAAAAGTATGAAACAATTGCTTGGCTTGTCATCGGGGTTGTGCATGATTTAAATACTTTGTGTGGTGAAGATGGAGCATAGCCAGACTATATGATTTTGTAGGGATAACTTTCTTTGGCCATGCTATTTTGAAGAGACATAATTGCTTAGTTACTATGCTTGAAGTATTATTATTTCTATGTCAATATTAAACTTTTGTCTTGAATCTTTCAGATCTGAATATTCATACCACAATTAATAGAATTACATTGAAATTATGCCAAGTAGCATTCCACATCAAAAATTCTGTTTTTATCATTTACCTACCCATGGGCGAGCAGGAATTAAGCTTGGGGATGCTTGATACGTCTCCAACATATCTATAATTTTTTATTGTTCCATGCTATATTATATTCTGTTTTGGACATTATTGGGCTTTATTATACACTTTTATATTATTTTTGGGACTAACCAATTAACCGGAGGCCCAACCCAGAATTGCTGTTTTTTGCCTATTTTAGGGTTTCGCAGAAAAAGAATATCAAACGGAGCCCAAACGGAATGAAACCTTCGGGAACGTGATTTTCGGAACGAACATGATCCAGAGGACTTGGACCCTACGTCAAGACATCAATCAGGAGGCCACGAGGTAGGGGGCGCGCCTACCCCCTGGCACGCCCTGAACCCTCGTGGGCCACCTGTTGCTCCACCGACGTACTCCTTCCTCCTATATATACCTACGTATCCCCAAACTACCAGATACGGAGCCAAAACCCTAATTCTACCGCCGTAACTTTCTGTATCCACGAGATACCATCTTGGGGCCTGTTCCGGAGCTCCACCGGAGGGGGCATCGACCATGGATGGCTTCTGCATCAACACCATAGCCCTTCCGATGAAGTGTGAGTAGTTTACCTCAGACCTACGGGTCCATAGTTATTAGCTAGATGACTTCTTCTCTCTTTTTGGATCTCAATACAAAGTTCTCCCCCTCTCTTGTGGAGATCTATTCGATGTAATCTTCTTTTGCGGTGTGTTTGTTGAGAGCGACGAATTGTGGGTTTATGATCAAGTTTATCTATGAACAATATTTGAATCTTCTCTGAATTCTTTTTTGTATGATTGGTTATCTTTGCAAGTCTCTTCGGATTATTAGTTTGGTTTGGCCTACTAGATTGATCTTTCTTGCAATGGGAGAAGTGCTTAGCTTTGGGTTCAATCTTGTGGTGTCCTTTCCCAGTGACAGTAGGGGCAGCAAGGCACGTATTGTATTGTTGCCATCGAGGATAACAAGATGGGGTTTATTTCATATTGCATGAGTTTATCCCTCTACATCATGTCATCTTGCTTAAAGCGTTACTCTGTTCTCTTGAACTTAATACTCTAGATGCATGCTGGATAGTGGTCAATGTGTGGAGTAATAGTAGTAGATGCAGGCAGGAGTCGGTCTACTTGTCTCGGACCTGATGCCTATATACATGATCATACCTAGATATTCTCATAACTATGCTCAATTCTGTCAATTGCTCAACAGTAATTTGTTTAATTACCATGAATACTTATGCTCTCGAGAGAAGCCACTAGTGAAACCTATGGCCCCTGGGTCTATCTTCCATCATATTAATCTTCCAATACTTAGTTATTTTTATTGCCTTTTATTTTACTTTGCATCTTTATCATAAAAATACCAAAAATATTATCTTATCATATCTACCAGGTTTCACTCTCCTAAGTGACCGTGTAGGGATTGACAACCCCTTATCGCGTTGGTTGCGAGGATTTATTTGTTTGTGTAGGTGCGAGGGACTCGTGTGTGGCCTCCTATTGGATTGATACCTTGGTTCTCAAAAACTGAGGGAAATACTTACGCTACTTTGCTGCACCACCCTTTCCTCTTCAAGGAAAAACCAACACACAAGTGCTCAAGAGGTAGCACTAATCTACAAGTTCAAACTTTCAAGAAGCTATGGAAAAAATGATTGAAGAGCCATAACCACCTGAAGGAGACGAGGCTACCATAGGCACAATGCCACCTCTTGCTGCAGCGCGTCAGTATCTCTCCACTAACAGTGCAAAAAAGCACCTTCCTGCATAATTCTGGGTTGGTTGCCAAGGTAACCACTTCCAAATCGCCTATTGAACAAAATCTTCCTGCTAGACAGAGTGATATATCTGTGCTCCAGACACAAGTCCAATCCCTAATGGACGTCATTTTGGAAACAAGAATAGTGGTTGACAAATGTCGTCAAGATATGAATGGTTTTGAAACCAGACTATTAAACATTCGCTTCATTGTTCAAGAGCAATGGCGGAAAAAGGTGAAGATCGTGCTGCTCCATCAGATTCTACAACCTGAAACATTAGCACTCAGGTCAAATGATCTGTGCTTCTATACATCTGATGGTGCTTTTATCTGCAAGGACTGTAAACTTTATGCCAACAGGCCTTTTGTTGTATGGTTGGAATTTATTTTGTTATGATACATCATTTATGATGCTGCCAAAGGCTGCAATAATTACGACACTATTTTTGTATAGTGTAGGTTTATCTTAGTAATGTACTCAACCGAAAGCTTCGTAGGAGCCCAACATGCCAACATTCGTCGGGCCCATTCCAATTGGGCTAAAAATGACCATGGGCCAAAATTTGCATGTAGCCCACTAAAAATATCTGGGCCTAAATCAGCATAAGATTTCATATTTTTCTGGTAAGCCTGTGCCCATAGTGGGCCTTTAACATGCCTAAACATAATTTGGGTGCTCGGTAACAATAGGCCATATACAGGTGTAAATATCTCAAGCCCATAAAAAACATGGGCCTTTAAAAGACCGAAAGTGAGGTTGGGCCCTGATTGTGCCAAATAACCCACTGGTCTTAGCAGGCCGAAATGGTGGCCCATTTACGATGCGGATCTTTCACAGGCCGAAATTCAGACGGGTCGTAAATGCGCCGACCTAATACATGGGCCTTTAACAGGCCGGAAGTTCCGTCGGGTTAGATTATCGTCATTTTTATATGGGCCGTTAATGGGCCCGATGTGACGTTGGGCCACATATGGCCCATGGATTTCATCCGACATTAACAGGTCAAAAATCACAATAAGCCGAAAGTGGCCCAAATCTATAGTGGGCCTCTAACAGGCCGAATGTCAGACATGGCCGAATATGACCCAAATCCTTCACGGTCGTTTATGGGCCGAAAGTTTCAATGGCCTGTAAATGGGCCCAAATGAAGCAGGGCCTTTAACAGGCCAGAAATACACCGGGCCATAATTCGGCCCATATACTTAGCGGACTGTTAACGGGCCAGAAGTGACCATGGGCCGCGATGATGACAAGTTTAGGATAGGCTGTTGACGAGCCGATTTGACACTAGCTGTACGGGCCTTAACTGAGAATGTTGGGCCTTTAGCTATGCCGACCATTATGGTCTGCAAAATCTTGTGGGCCTTTAGCTGGGCTGGCCCATTGTGGTCTGCTAAATCTTGTGGGCCTTTAGCTGGGCTGGCCCATTATGGTCTGCAAAATCTTGTGGGCCTTTAGCTGGGCCGACCCATTATGGTCCGCTAAATCTTTTGGGCCTTTAGTTGGGCCAGCCCATTTAAACTTTATGGGCCACTTTTGGGCCCGTCCATGTGTCAACATATCATAGGCCCATCTCGACCGTTGGATGAGTGACACCTGTGCCAACGCGGAGCTGACACGTGGTTCCGTCGGCCAATGAGAATTTTAGACGTGGAAAATCGGCATTGGTCGTGGCTGTTAGCGGTTATCGGATCCAAAACCGGACCCGATAGCTTAACGGTGTCCCGTTACGATGGATGCCATGTGTCGGTCACCCTTGACGAAAGCACTTCTATGACGCGCGATTTATCATCATGGAAGTGGACACTTTCGTGATGATAATTTTGGTAATGTCATGGAACACTTCTACGACAGCACAGGTATGCCTATCTTCATTCTGTCATAAATTTTTCATGGATGTACATGCATGAGAGAAAATGTGACCTACTGTGACAAACACGTATCATCACGGAAGTGTATTTTTTTGTAGTGAATAGATTTGTCACCTAGAGGTGCATCAAGGACATAATTCTTCTGTGCAACAATGAGGATAATCCTCAGATCACGGACCCAGTCCACATCATTGCTAATATCATCTTTCAACTTAGTTTTCTCTAGGAACATGTCAAAAATATATAGGAGCTACAATGCGAGCTATAGATCTACAACATAGATATGAAAAAACTATCAGGACTAAGTTCATGATAAATTAAGTTCAATTAATCATATTACTTAAGAACTCCCACTTAGATAGACATCCCTCGAGTCATCTAAATGATCACGTGATCCATATCAACTAAACCATGTCCGATCATCACGTGAGATGGAGTAGTTTTCAATGGTGAACATCTCTATGTTGATCATATCCACTATATGATTCACATTCGACCTTTCGGTCTCTAGTGTTCTGAGGCCATGTCTGTACATGCTAGGCTCGTTAAGTTTAACCCGAGTATTCCGCATGTGCAAAACTTTCTTGAACCCGTTGTATGTGAACGTAGAGCTTATCACACCCGATCATCATGTGGTGTCTCGCCACGACGAACTGTCGCAATGGTGCATACTCAGGGAGAACACTTATACCTTGAAATTTAGTGAGGGGTCATCTTATAATGCTACCGTCGTACTAAGCAAAATAAGATGCATAGAAGATAAACATCACATGCAATCAAAATATGTGACATGATATGGCCATCATCATTTTGTGTCTTTGATCTCCATCTCCAAAGCACCGTCATGATCTCCATCATCACCGGCTTGACACCTTGAACTCCATCGAAGCGTCGTTGTCGTATCGCCAACTATTGCTTCTACAGCTATCACTAACGCATAGTGATAAAGTAAAGCAATTACATGGCGATTGCATTTCATAAAATAAAGTGACAACCATAAGACTCCTGCTAGTTGCCGATAACTTCTACAAAATATGATCATCCCATACAATAATGTATATCACATCATGTATTGACCATATCACATCACAACATGCCCTGCAAAAACAAGTTAGACATCCTCTACTTTGTTGTTGCAAGTTTTATGTGGCTGCTACGGGCTTCTAGTAAGAACCGTTCTTACCTACGCATCAAAACCACAACGATTTTTCGTCAAGTGTGATATTTTAACCTTCAACAAGGACCGGATGTAGTCAAATTTGATTCAACTAAAGTTGGAGAAATAGACACCCGCTAGCCACCTTTATGCCAAACAAGTTGCATGTCTGTCGGTGGAACCGGTCTCATGAACGTGGTCATGTAAGGTTGGTCCGGGCCGCTTCATCCAACAATACCGCCGAATCAAAATAAGACGTTCATGGTAAGTAGTATGGCTATGATCACCCACAACTCTTTGTGTTCTACTCGTGATATCATCTACGCATAGACCTGGCTCAGATGCCACTATTGGGGAACGTAGCATGCAATTTCAAAAAATTCCTACACTCACGCAAGATCTATGTAGTAGATGCATAGCAACGAGGGGGGGGAGAGTGTGTCCACATACCCTCGTAGACCGAAAGCGGAAGCGTTAGCTTAATGCGGTTGATGTAGTCGAACGTCTTCGCAATCCAACCGATCAAGCACCGAGCGTACGGCACCTCCGAGTTCAGCACATGTTTAGCTCGATGACGTCCCTCAAACTCTTGATCCAGCAATGTGTCGAGGGAGAGTTTCCTCAGCACGAAGGCATGGTGATGGTGATGGTGATGTGATCCGCCTAGGGCTTCGCCTAAGCACTACGACAATATGACCGGAGGAGTAAACTGTGGAGGGGGCACCACACACGGCTAAGAGAACAATTGATGTGCTTTGGCGTGCCCCTTGCCCCCGTATATAAAGGAGGAGAGGGAGGAGGCCGGCCCTAGGGGCGCGCAAGTGGGGGGGGGGGAACCGATTCGGACTCCTAGTCCTAGTCGTCCCCCCTTCCTTCTTTCGGATGGGGGAAGGGGGAAGGAGAGGGAGAGGGAGAAGGAAAGGGGGGTCGTGCCCCCTCCCCTTGTACAATTCGAACTGCCCATGGGAGGCGTGCACCACCCCTTGTGGGCTGCCCTCTCTCTCCCCTATGGCTCATGTTGGCCCATTACTTTCCCCGGGGGGTTCTGGTAACCCCTAGGTACTCCGATAAATATTCGAAACACTCTGAAACCATTCCGGTCTCCGAATACTATCTTCCAATATATCAATCTTTACCTCTCGACCATTTCGAGACTCCTCGTCATGTTCGTGATCTCATCTGGGACTCTGAACAATCTTCGATCACCAAAACACGTAACTCACAATACAAATCGTCATCGAACTTTAAGCATGCGGACCCTACGGGTTCGAGAAGCATGTAGACATGACCAAGACACATCTCCGATCAATAACCAATAGCGGAACCTGGATGCTCATATTGGTTCCTACATATTCTAAGAAGATCTTTATCGGTCAAACCGTAATGATCACATATGTTATTCCCTTTGTCATCGGTATGTTACTTGCTTGAGATTCGATCGTCGGTATCTTCATACCTAGTTCAATCTCGTTACCGGCAAGTCTCTTTACTCGTTCCGTAATACATCATCCCGCAACTAACTCATTAGTCACATTGCTTGCAAGGCTTATCATGATGTGCATTATGAGAGGACCCAGAGATACCTCTCTGATACTCAGAGTGACAAATCCTAATCTCGATCTATGCCAACCCAACAAACACCTTCAGAGACACATGTAGAGCATCTTTATAATCACCCAGTTACATTGTGACGTTTGATAGAACACAAGGTGTTCCTCCGGCATTCGGGAGTTGCATAATCTCATAGTCAAAGGAATATCTATAAGTATGACGAAAGAAATAGCAATAAAACTTAACGATCATTATGCTAAGCTAACGGATGGGTCTTGTCCATCACATCATTCTCCTAATGATGTCATCCCGTTCATCAAATGACAACACACGTCTATGGTTAGGAAACTTAACCATCTTTGATTAACGAGCTAGTCTAGTAGACGCTTACTAGGGACACGGTGTTTTGTATATGTATCCACACATGTATCAAGTTCCCGGTTAATACAATTCAAGCATGAATAATAAACATTTATCATGATATAAGTACATATAAATAACAACTTTATTATTGCCTCTAGGGCATATTTTCTTCATCACCCACAAGTACCAATCTATAGTTGGTACAAAGATTGAACACAAGAGATGAACTAGGGTTTGAGAGGAGATGGTGCTATTGAAGATGTTGACTTAGATTGCGCTCCCCAAGATGGTATAGTTCTTGGTGATGATGATGACGATGATTTCCCCCTCCGGGAGGGAAGTTCCCCCAGCAAAATCGCTCTGCTGGAGGGCAAAAGTGCTCCTCCCCAAGTTTCGCCTTGAGACGGCGACGCTTCGTCCCGAAAGTTCACTCCTTATTTTTTCTAGGTCAAAATGACTTATATACCAGAAGAGGGGCACTTGAGGTGGGCCGAGGAGGGCACAACCCACCAGGGCGCGCCTGGGCTCCCTGGCACGCCCAGGTGGGCCGTGCCCACCAAGTGGCCCCCCTATGGTACTTATTGGCTCTAATTTTTATTATATATTCTATAAAAATTCCTCATGAAATTTCAGCTCATTTGGAGTTGTGCAGAACAGGTAGCTTGACGTAGCTTTTTTAGGTCCAGATTTCCAGCTGGCGGAATTCTCCCTCTTTGTGTGTACCTTGCATATTATGAGAGAAAGGCATTATTAATACTCCAAAAAAGCATTATTATGGATAAAAACAATATAAATAATAGTATGAAAACACGATGCAAAATGGACGTATCAACTCCCCCAAGCTTAGACCTCACTTGTCCTTAAGCGAAATCCGAAATCGAAGAACATGTCCACATGCTTAGAGAGAGAGGTGTCGATAAAAATAAAATACGGACATAGAAGCATCATGTATACTATTATAACAACAACAAACTTTAACATAAAACTTTTATCATAGAAATTTTATCATAGACTTCTCATGAACAAGTAACTATTCATCACAACATCGAAGTATAAAGCATAAACTCTATTGAAAACCAACAAACTATGTCCGCAATCAACTTTGCAACAACAATTCATCGTCTTTTCAGGAAGGGTCATGTATCGGAGCCTTTTTGTAAAGTCCACATACTCAACCATCATATAGTCTTCTATGATTGCTAACACTCACCGCATACACATGAGCAAAATGTTTCAATCGGACACATAGAAAGATAGGGGCTTAAAGTTTCGCCTCCCAACACACTCACCTCGAGGGTGATGTCAACAATAATAACTCATGCTACTCATATCCAACTGGATATATGTGCCTAGATCTTTCCTCACCACATGATGCTTGCCAAAAGAGAAAATAAAAAGGAATAGAGAGAACAACTTTGACTCTTGCAGTAAATACATAAAAGTAAAAGATATGCCCTTTGTAGAGGGAAGCAGAGGCTGCCATGCACTTTTTAGTTTGTATGCTCAATATCTTAGTGCAAAAGAACTTCATGTTATATTTCCCCTTACGATAGCAACCTTTATTATGCAGTCCGTGGCTTTTATTCTTTGCCAGCACAAGTTCGTACAATGCTCAATTTTCTCTTACACTAAATGATCTCACACTTTTAGAAGCAATTTTTATTGCCTTATTGCACCGATGACAACTTACTTGAAGGATCTTACTCAATTCATAGGTAGGTATGGTGGACTATCAAAATAAGATTTGCGTTTAAGGGTTTTGGATGCACAAGTAGTATCTCTACTCAGTGCGGATTTTTTGGCTAGCAAAGATGTGGGTAAAGCACCACATGTTAAAGGATCTATGACAATATAACGTCTATGTGAATATGAACAAACATAAATCATTACGTTGTCTTCCTTGTCCAACGTCAACAATTTTGGCATATAATATTTTGATGGGGGCTCACAATCACAAAAGATGACCACGATAGTATATTTGTATGTGAATCTTCTCTTCCCATGTTACTTCTTTCATGAATTGCATCATTGACCAACGCTATGTTTGTCAATCTCCAATAAAATTTTCTACTTATACTCTTCCTTATGTGATGTCATTACTTACCATAAGATTAACATATGATCTTTTTAATTTATTTCCTTCCTTTTTATTGAACATGGAAGTAAAGAAAACAAAACTCAAACTAAACTTTATTATATATCTCGCACACGATTACAAAGATAGATCACTAAGCAAACTCTAGAAAAGGAAGAATCGAACTAAACTTTTATTCATCTAAAGCAAGAGATAACTATGGATTGAACTAAGATAAGTAAAGGCAAAAGATAGTGGAGGTGATACGATACCTGGACACCTCCCCGAAGCTTGGCACAAGCCAAGGGGAGTTCCCATACCCGATATTCATGTTTTATTTGGTGATGAAGAAGGAGGTGGTAGTGATGAAATAACTCCCAATATATCTATGAGTGCATCCTTCAAGCCTTGGATCTCGTGGAGGGCTTTATGAAGCAACTCAGTGTTTTGCTCCACTTCAGCAATAATATGTTTATTCTTCAGCCCCCAAGAACTTGCTCCTGCATCACTTTGTCTCGGACGAGATATGTCCCAATTGGATGGTATGTGCACATGGGGAGTATTTTCAAACCCATAATTGTCAATCAAATTGTGAAAATTGTTACGATGTAACATGTGTAAAGGCCTCCTTGGAGAGTATTCTTCTTGCACTTCAGAGCTCTCTTGATTGTTTGATGATCTCATGGCTTGATGAGGATTAGGATGAGTAGAGATACCAGCTAGTGTGCCTCTCTCGGAAGCCAGAGGGTGAAATCCATGGGGATCCCCTCCATCTTCCTCCAAGGCAACCTCCTAAAATCCCTCCCCCTCTAGCTCCTCCTGCAGCAACCCTGCATCGCCTTCTTCATTGTTGGAAGAGGGGGAAGACACGATGACTGGCTTAACAGATCTGAGCGAAAACAGCAAGAAAAGAAAACAGAAGATTTCTCTACGATATGGGGGTCAATAGGTTCG
>NC_041382.1:686619339-686646079 GCF_002162155.2 Triticum dicoccoides
TAATTCTTTTTATCTTGGGAAATAAGCAAACAGAAGAAAAACAGAGTTCGAAAGGTACCCGAGGTGGGTACAACCCACCCGGGCATGCCTAGCAAGCCAGGCGTGCCTGGTGTCTTCTGCCCACCAGGGTCACCTTCCTGGTACTTTCTTCCTAATTTTTATATATTTCGAAAATAACAAAAAATATTTTTGTGGATTTTTCTGAGTCCGTTTACTTACTGTATCACATACCTCCTCTTTTTAAAGATTCTGGAGTGTTCCAGAAGGTTTCCTTTATGTGTTCTTCTGGTGTCATAGTTTGGAAAATATTGCTTTCAACATTAATGGGCGTACCTAAGATATAATGTTTTATTCTTTGCCCATTGACAACCTTCGGGTTAGTACCTTCGGCATTATTTATTTTGATGGCTCCTGATGGATAAACCTCCTCAATAACATAGGGTCCTTCCCATTTGGAGAGGAGTTTTCCTGTAAAGAACCTAAAATGAGAGTTGTACAAAAGAACATATTCTCCAACCTTAAACTCACGCTTTTGAATTCTTTTATCATGCCATCTTTTAACTTTTTCTTTAAATAACTTGGCATTTTCATAAGCTTGGGTTCTCCATTCATCTAATGAGCTAATATCAAATAACTTCATTTGACCGGCAAGTTTAAAATCGTAGTTGAGTTCTGTAATTGCCCAATATGATTTGTGTTCTTACTCAAGAGAAAAATTATAAACTTTTCCATAAACCATTTTATAAGGAGACATACCCATAAGATTTTTGTATGTTGTTCTATAAGCCCAAAGTGCATCATCTAATTTCTTAGACCAATTCTTCTCGGACCTATTGTCAGTATTTTGTAAACTTAATTTTATTTGTCTGTTGCTAAGTCCAATTTGACCACTAGACTAAGGATGATAAGGTGATGCAATTCTATGGTTAATGTCATATTTAGCAAGCATTTTACGGAAAGCACCATGAATAAAGTGTGAACCACCATCAGTCATTAAATATCTAGGGACTCCAAACCTTCGGAAATTAACTTCCTTAAGCATTTTAATAGAGGTGTTGTGATCAACACTAGTAGTTGGAATAGCTTCTACCCACTTAGTAACATAATCAATAGCAACCAATATATATGTATACCCATTAGAGGAAGGAAAAGGTCCCATGTAATCAAATCCCCAAACATCAAATGGTTCAGCAGCAAGAGAATAATTCATAGGCATTTCTTGACGCTTACCAATATTACCAATCCTTTGACATTCATCACAATATAAAACAAACTTACGGGCATCCTTGAAGAGAGTATGCTAATAAAAACCAGATTGCAATACCTTGTGAGAAGTTCTATCTCCCGCATGATTTCCTCCATAAGCTTCAGAGTGACATTTCCATAGGATTTGTCCCTGTTCATGCTCAGGTACACAACGTCTAATAATACTATCTACTCCTTCTTTATAAAGATGTGTGTCATCCCAAAAGTAATGTCTTAAATCATAGAAGAACTTTTTCTTTTGTTGGTATGTGAAGCTAGGTGGTATATATTTAGCAACAGCGTAATTTTCATAGTTAGCATTCCAAGGAGTGTTATAAGAAACATTTGTTGCGGCTAATTGTTCACCAGGAAAACTATCATTAATAGGTTGTGGTTCATCAAGATTATTTTCTAACCTAGACAAGTTATCATCTATGGGGTTCTCAGCTCCTTTTCTATCAGTGATATGTAAGTCAAATTCTTGTAACAAAAGAACCCACCTAATTAGTCTAGGCTTAGTATCTTTCTTTTCCATAAGATATTTTATAGCAGCATGATCGGTGTGAACAGTCACTTTAGAATCAACAATGTAAGATCTAAATTTATCAAAAGCAAACACCACTGCTTAGAATTCCTTTTCAGTAGTAGCATAATTTCGTTGAGCACTGTCTAGAGTTTACCCATCTACTACTTCTAGAAGCTTATAGAAGCTTTAGTATTTCAGTTCTTCCCACTTCTTTCATTTTAGGATTTAAACATCATTGGTGATCAACAACGGGTTTAGCATCAGGTTCCATATTAATTTTGTGCTGACAGAGAGTGGGACTAATGCCCTTTAAATCATCAAGAGTATATCCAATGGCAGCTCGGTGCTTGTTCAGAACCTTTAATAATCTTTCTTCTTCATGTTCTGAAAGGTTAGCACTAATAATAACAGGATATATCTTTTTCTCATCAAGATAAGCATATTTCAAAGTGTCTGGCAATTGTTTTAATTCAAACACGGAATCACCTTTCGGTGGAGGACGACCTCCAAGAGTTTCAATAGGCAAATTATGTTTAAGCAGAAGACGTTGTTCAAAGAAAATCTTATCTATTTCATTTCTTTCATGCAGATGCATATCATTCTCATGGTCTAGCAAATATTGTTCTAGTGGATCAGTGGGAGTCGCAACAATAGAAGCAAGACCAATTATTTCATCCATACTAGACAACTCTTTATTATGATGTTTTCTACTGAACTTGGAAAAATTAAACTCATGAGACTCATCACCAAAACTAACACCGACAATTTGTTTTTCGCAATCTATTTTAGCATTAAAGGTGTTCAAGAAAGGTCTACCAAAGATAATGGGACAAAAGTCATCTTGTGGGGAATCAAGAACAAGAAAATCAGTAGGGTATTTTATTTTCCCACACAAGACTTCAACATCTCTAACAATCCCAAGTGGTGTGATGGTGTCTTTATTAGCAAGTTTAATAGTAACATCTATGTCTTCTCACTACAAAAAAATACACTTTTGTGATGATACGTGTTTGTCACAGTAGGTCATGTTTTCTCTCATGCATGTACATCCATGACAATTTTATGACAGAATCAAGATAGTCATACCTGTGCCGTCGTAGAAGTGTTCCATGACATTACCAAAAATATCATCACGGAAGTGTCCACTTCCATGACAATAAATCTCGTGTCATAGAAGTGCTTTCGTCAAGGGTGGCCGACACATGGCATCCACCATAACGGCTCGCCGTTACGCTATCGGGTCCGGTTTTGGATCCGATAACCCGTTAACAGCCTCGACCAATGGTGATTTTCCACATGTAAAATCATCATTGGCTGGAGGAAACACGTGTCGGCTCACTATTGGGACAGATGTCATCCACTCATTGGACCGAAGGCGCCTATGATACATAGACATGTGGCGGGGCCCAACAAAGGCCCATTCCTATGAAAAGGCCGGCCCGTTTGACTTGGTCAAAAGGTGGCGGGCCGGCCCACGGAAAGCCTGTTAACGACCTATTCGCATATAGCCAATTTACAGCCTGCTAACCCAGGGCCCGTTACGACCTATCGAATTAGGCCTAGTAGCGTAATCTGGGCCATCCAATATGATTCCAGCCCGTTTTAACTTTCGGCCCATGTATAGCCCATGAAGTCTTTCGGCCCATATGAGGCCCTTTGTAACTCTTGGCCCATTAATGGCCCGAGGTGAAACTGGCCCGTAATGAACAGTGTATCACTTTATACCCATTAATGACCCATTATACTGTTTGGCTGTTTCCAGCCATGTTATCTTTCGGCCTTCTTAAGGCCCATTTATTCTTGGGCTCATTTCCAGCATTCGGTTACTTACGG
The DNA here is from genome assembly GCF_002162155.2 of Triticum dicoccoides. Classification (NCBI taxonomy): domain Eukaryota; kingdom Viridiplantae; phylum Streptophyta; class Magnoliopsida; order Poales; family Poaceae; genus Triticum; species Triticum dicoccoides. The sequence goes on from NC_041382.1 coordinate 686,622,944, forward strand.
CCCGTTACTGTCATTTTCTACTTGTGGGGCAAATTCAGCCCGTGGTTATAGTCGGTCATTTTGTTGCCCGTTAATACGTTGGGCCGTTTTTATAGCATCATCAAATACAGCCAATTAACGACGACCCGTTATGGTCGGCCCATGAACGAACGATTCCAACTCTAGCCCGTTTATAGCCATAATGCGGTATGTTATTGTCCCATGTTTGGGCAATTGATCATACGACCCGTAGAAGGCCCGTTGATGATATGGCCTGTAGAAGGCCCATTGATGATACGGCCCGTAGAAGGCACATTGTTTCTATGCCCCGCAGAAGGCCCATTATTTCTACGGCCCGTAGAAGGCCCAATGTAACTATAGTAAATATGTAGCCCATGGTTATTGTGGCGTAGTTTTAAAAAATAGGTTATTGCAGCCACTAGAAAACCGCGGAAAAAGAACAACACTGAGTACAAGCAAACAAATAAACAAGACTACAACGAAATAAATAAGCAAGCAACTTACGCTAGGCTAGCACGGCTATTACACATATTACATCCACTGGGCATCAAAGTTCGCCACCAGTGAAATATAGGGAACAAAGCAGCATATCATATACACTAGTTGTCAAAGTTGGCGACCAGTGCAAATAAACACCGCAGCAAAACAAGTCCAGAACTGAAACCACTTCAGAAGATCTCAAGAAACAAAATCTTGGGTACCCATAATGCTGGCGAGATGCTTAGCAAGCTTATTAACTTTCTCTTGTTTGGCGCTTAAATCCTCCAGCGCTTGTTGTTGGACCAGAAAGTATGCATCTGAATTCTGCAGGGACTTCCTTAGTCCTTCAGCTTCCTGTCGCAACACAAATGACCGATGTCTTTCAACTTGAAGTTGAGGCTCAACAAGACAAACTGATTCAGGCAGCGAGTTCAAGAGCTTGTGCCAGCAGTAGTGGACAGTAACTCGAACACTATATCAAGACAAGACTTTTGGGTTCTCTCATTGTTGTCAAGGTAGTTTTTATCAGCTTTCTTGGAGACCAACAGGGATGTCTCACTATCTTGAGCCTTATCTGCATTACTTCCTTCACCATTGCATAATGGGGTACTCTTCTCCAATATTTTGTCCGCATTCTAAAAGAGAAACAAGAAGACACATCACAAGTTTACCATGTTGTATATGAAATTCATTTTGGTAAATCAGTTTAGTATTAAAGTGCACAGGATAACAGCATGAAACAAACATATATCTATGTCCCATGGTCACTTTATGGTCTATATCATTCTAGTTTTTGTTGCCAAATCAAGATAGAGACATAGTTCAAATAATATTTGTTCAAGACAAAGTAGAATAGACAGAATATAAGTGTGGGAAACTATAGAGCAATAACAACACTTGTAATGTGCATGACATGAGAACATAACTGTTTATTCAATTGAAACTGAAATCAACATAGAGCAAGTTACAACAACAAACCAGTTAAAGAAACAGGCTTAAAACATACCTGTTGCGCCATTGGTGTTTCAATTCCATCCTTCAAATTTGAAAATAGTTGGTGTGAGTAAATACAGTGATGCAAGAGCAAAGGAGTATGAACCATAGCTATAGAACCTGACCTGAGAACAATTCTTCTTCTCCTTTAAGCGTTGAGTTGGGATTCGGAGTGGTGGTCCTCGTGCTTTGGGCACTGCAGTTCCCTTACTAACTGCTCGTGCTTGGGTGCTCTGCGGTGCAGACGGTGCTGTGTCAGCTGGAACTGGGTTACTATCTGCTGGGGTTGGGGTTAGAAGGGGTGTAGCTGGTTCTCTCTCCAACTGGGTAGGGGTACAATCTGCGTGAGTCTGGGTTATGTGTGGTGGGGCTGGTTCTTGGGCAAGTACAACCGTGGTTCTATCTGCATCAATTGGTAGCACTATCTTTTCTGAAGACTGTGTTGTTACTCCCTTAGATACTGCCATCACCCTCTCCAATTCAAATGGATGATAAACAAGAGAAGTAATTGAATGTATAGACATTGTACGATAGACAGGTGCAATGGATAGTGGGGAATAAAAGAGGGCATGAAATAATTCACATTTATGTTGTCTAACCAAACAGGATAGCATGACACAATTTCACATATATGATGGCTAACTAAACAGGATAGCATGACACAATTTCACATTATGATGGCTAACTAAAAAAGATGGAAAGACATAGTTCAAAATATGATGACTATGTAAACAGGATGACATGATATAACTATATAATGTGTTTATTAAATAGGTTTGCATGCCATAATTCACATACATGCCGCCTATGGAAACATGATAGCATGATATAATTCCCTGATAGAATGACATAATTCAAAATATGATGACTGTAAACACTAAACAGGATGAGATGATATAACTATATGATGTCTTTATTAAATGGGTTGCCATGCCATAGTTCAGATAGATGCTGTGTATGTAAACATGATGGCATGATATAATTCAAATATATGATTTATATAGTAAGCAAGTAAGCATATGGCAATCCATATATGATGTAAAAACTGAGTAATGCAAGACAACATGCATGACATGGGTAATATAACCCTTCCAAGTTTGAGCATAGACGTCGGGGGGGGGGGAATAGGACTAGTCATCAGTCTCTGAATCCTCCTCTGAGGAGCTCTCTATATCCAGCAAGATGTCTGCTTCAGCAGGTAGCATGGTCTGCTCTGAATACCTTGTTTTCTCTCCAGATACTTCCATCGCCGCTTCAAATGGCTGATGCATAGGAAGAGTAGTTGAATATACAAACGTTGTCAACAAATGGAACACGTAATACAAAAAATGATAGCATGATATAATTCACATACATGATGATTGGCTCAATAGCATGGCATTGCATAATTCACATATATAATGCCTTTGCAAAAACATAGCATTGCATAATTCACATATATAATGTCTTGCAACAAGATGGCAATGCATAATTCACATATATGGTAATTAGACACTAAACAGGTGGCATTCACACAAAGCATGTCTAAACTAATCAAATGACCTAGCCATGCAAGACACCATACACACGATATGAGCAACATAACCCTGCCAAGTTAGAGCATACACCTCGAGGGGGAAGGGACTGGTCATCTGTCTCTGAATCCTCCTCTGAGGAGCTATCCGTAACCAGCAAGATATGCGCTTCGTCAGATAGCATAGTCTGCTTTGAAGACCTTGTTTTCACTCCAGAATTTTCCATCACCGTGTCAAATGGCTGATGCACACGAAGAGTAGTTGAATGTACTAACATTGTTGACAAATGTAATACTTAACAAAAAAGGATGGCCTGATATAATTCACATATAAGATGACAGGCTAAGCAGGATGATATTGCAAAATTCACATATATGATGCCTGGCTAAACAAGATGGCGTTGCATAATTCACATAAACGATGAATAAACTAAACAGATGGCATTCACACAAAGCATGTCTAAACTAAGAAATTGACATATTTGATGTATAAAGTAAGCAATGCAAGGAACCATATGCATGCACTAGTAGAAAAAGGGACAAATTTGAGACACATTAGTCCCGATTTGAATCTGAGCCAGCACTAATGTGTCCATAAGTGCAGGCTCCAACGGCTAGGCGGGAGGAGATCTTTAGTACCGGTTCGTAGTGAACCTTTAGTACCGGTTCGTGCCACGAACCGGTACTAAAGAGGTAGTTGTTGGCTGTTGTCAGGCTAGGTCCCGGCCAGCCCCTTTAGTACCAGTTCGTGGCATGAACCGATAGTAAAGAGGTTGTGGCAGGCAGTTTTTAGTCCCACCTCGCTGCCCTAGCAGGATTTTTACCACCTTAAATATGTTACTTCTCAAACTATCACAAGCACTTGGTATTCATTGAACTCTATGTGCAAAATTTGTGGTCTCAATATGAGTCTTCATCGGTTTCTAAACTATTGAGGACTCATATTGAAAATTCAGATTGTACACAAAAAGATCATTGATAATCAATGTATGTTTGATGTATATTTTTACATGTTTACGCCCTCACTCTCTCCTCTCACCACTCACACTCACAATCACTCGGTCTACCCCTCAATCCCCCCGTGCTGGTCCTCCCCCGCCGGTCGCCCTAGCTAAATGACCTTGAAATTGAAAATCACTACAAAATGAACTCTAAAAAATGTTGAAAGTTGGCATGGTATCATCATTTCACCCACATAGCATGTGCAAAAGATTAGGGAGGGTTACGACAAAAAACTGGATGCACTTCGTGTACAAACTGGACAATCTCTTTCAGAGTATGAGGGTTTCGGACGAGAACTCATCTGTTACATGGGCACTTCATTTTTTTCAACTTGTTTGAACTCCAGACTTTTGCGTTCCGTATGCACCATTCAAAGCGAAGTCATCAATTTTCAACATGTTCTGACATCATTTGCTATTTTTCAGTCATTTACCGATTTGTTTAGAGAGCTAAATTACCGTGAAATTGGAAATCACTACAAAATGAACTCTGAAAATGTTGAAACTTGGCATCGTATCATCATTTCACTCACATAGCATGTGCAAAAGAGTAGAGAGGGTTACGGCAAAAACTGGACGTACTTCGTGTACAAACTGGACAATCTCTTTCGGAGTATCAGGGTTTCGGACAAGAACTCATCTGTTACACGGGCACTTCTTTTTTTAAACTTATTTGAACTCCAAACTTTTTGCGTTCCTATGCACCATTCAAAGCGATGTCATCAATTTTCAACACTTTCTAACATCATTTGCTATTTTTCAGTCATTTACCGATTTGTTTAGAGAGCTAAATGACCATGAAATTGAATATCACTACAAAATGAACTCTAAAAATTTTGAAACTTGGCATGGTATCATCATTTCACCCACATAGCATGTGCAAAAGAGTAGAGAGGGTTACGGCAAAAACTGGACGCACTTCGTGTACAAACTGGACAATCTCTTTCGGAGTATCAAGGTTTCGGACGAGAACTCATCTGTTACACGGGCACTTCATTTTTTTAAACTTATTTTAACTCCAGACTTTTTTGCGTTCCTATGCACCATTCAAAGCGACGTCATCAATTTTTAACACTTTCTAACATCATTTGCTATTTTTCAGTCATTTACCAATTTGTTTAGAGAGCTAAATGACCGTGAAATTGAAAATCACTACAAAATGAACGCTGAAAATATTGAAACTTGGAATGGTATCATCATTTCACCCACATAGAATGTGCAAAAGAGTAGAGAGGGTTACGGCCAAAACTGGACGCACTTCTTGTACAAACTGGACAATCTCTTTCGGAGTATCAGGGTTTCGGACGAGAACTCATCTGTTACACGGGCACTGCATTTTTTTAAACTTATTTGAACTCCAGACTTTTTTTGCGTTCTGTATGCACCATTCAAAGCAACGTCGTCAATTTTCAACAGTTTCTAACATCGTTTGCTATTTTTCAGTCATTTACCGAATTGTTTAGAGAGCTAAATGACCATGAAATTGAAAATCACTACAAAATGAACTCTGAAAATGTTGAAACTTGGCATGGTATCATCATTTCACCCACATAGCATGTGCAAAAGAGTAGAGAGGGTTACGGCAAAAACTGGATGCACTTCGTGTACAAACTGGACAATCTCTTTCGGAGTATCAGGGTTTCGGACAAGAACTCATCTGTTACACTGGCACTTCATTTTTTTAAACTTACTTGAACTCCAGACTTTTTTTGCGTTCCTATGCACCACTCAAAGCGACGTCATCAATTTTCAACACTTTCTAACATCATTTGCTATTTTTCAGTCATTTACCGATTTGTTTAGAGAGCTAAATGACCGTGAAATTGAAAATCACTACAAAATTGTAGCGACCAGACCTCAAACAGACTGATCTCTGTGCTCCGGTGTCATCCCTGGATCAGTAATGCTGACACCACATAGTACTCAAAGAATTTATAGCAGAGTAGCAATCACACACGTATTACATCGAGTGTCTCAAAGGAGAACTTATTACAATAAATATGGCTTAAGGCCATCTAATAACGATAACAGCGGAAGGCTTGGAAGATAAGTGAGTCCATCAACTCCAACGACATCATTGAGTATAGAACCACGACCTAAAAACTCCTTAATCGTCATCTAAAAAGTCTGCAACATTAACGTTGCAGCCCGAAAACGGGTCAGCACGTGGAATATGCTGGCAAGATAACACATAGAGAATAATGGAATGCAACAGCTATACTATATGCACATTTGGCTGGTGGAAAGCTCTATGGTTACAGTTTTTGCGTAAAGCCAATTTTTCCCTACTTCAAAGAATAAATTAATTACTATCATGGTGGTTGTTAAACATTGAGAATGGTTGACGGCATTCTCAATCCCAATTAAGTAACATCATTAAAACCCAACAAAATTAATTTAGAGTAACATGTTGAGATTCACATGATAATCCAGGTACTAGATACTCAAGATGTCCATAACCGGGGACACGGCTAACCATGATTAGTTTGTTACACTCTGCAGAGGTTTGCGCACTATTCCGCACAAGACTCGATCGCCTCCGTTTGGTTTCTCGCACTACAGGGTGTTTGAGAAACGGATGACCGAGACATAGTCTTTTAGAAGCGCTAGCACCTTACGATCGGGTAGACCGTACCACCTACATCCCCTACATCTGCTAGTCTACCACTGTAAGAGTTCGCACAACTTAGTCAACTATGCCAGAGCCCATAATGGCTTGTGGCTGCACACGGAAGTTTCTAGTATGAATAATCTCATGATCCCTTTGAGCCTGGGTGGCGGTCCAAAATAAAACAGGCAAGTCCTGGAAACCCCAGGTGCCTCAATCCACCTAGATGTGTGTTTAAGTTGCCACCTTAGATAAACCATTTATTAACAATCTCACATCTGTCATGGATTTCACTCACCCAATCCACGTCTACTAGCATAGCATGGCATAATAAGCAAATGTAGAAGTAACTCCCAAAGGTTTGATAATAAACAGGTAATAGGTACTACCTCATCTACTTCCCATCCCACAATTTAATTAGATCCTAATCATGCAATGTGTGAGGATTGATCTAATGCAATAAAACTGGGTTGTAGAAAAAGTATGATCAAAGTGTTACTTGCCTTGCTGATGATCCGCGAAACCTAGAGATTCGAAGTAACAGGCGACTCACTCTGGGTATTCTATCGCAGACAAACAACAAGCATATAATAAGTACTCATCTAATGCACAGGTAAAACTCAAATAGAAGATCTAACCAGAAAGTTCAACTTAAGAACCCTGGTTTGAAAAAAGAATCAAATCGAACGAAGCAAAAGAAATCAAACGGCGAAAGAAAACAACTTCGTTCTAGTAATCTGGATCTAGGGCAAATTTTATAGTAGAAAAAACCTGTTTAAGTTGATTATTCGGAAAGAGGGTTTTGAGACGAAACTCCAGGCGCTTGAATCGCCTGATTCCGATAAACGAGCGAAAAGTTATACTAAAACGAAAATCGGATCAGAAATCGCGATCAGAAAATAACCGCGAAAAATCCGACGAAAAGAAAAACGACAAACAGAATTTTTTTTAACAGCACGGAAAACGTGGCAGCGGCGAACCTCGGGCGGCGTGCACTCCGGCGAGTCGGCGGCAGGTCCGGCGACGGCGGCGGCGGCGGCGGCTACTAGGGTTTCGGCGGCGGCGGGCTATGGGCTGGGGTCGGGCGCTGGCTATGGGCTTCGGCGCTGGGTGCCTCGCTATTTAAAGGCGCCCCCTGGGCGGAGTCCCGCTCGGGTACGGCCCATATTCGGTTTCATTTTTTTTATAATTCCGCTCGGAAGAAAAATAAAAAGAAATACTAAACGGACTCCAAAAATCACGAAATAAATTTTCCCGGGTTTCTAAAATCAAGCCCGATAAAGTGAACATTTATCTGGGCCAAAACTACAACTTTGAAAAACGCGCATTTTTCCTAAATTCAATTAAAAATACCGAAAAACTCTGAAATAAATCTTATTTGATTTTTTAATTAAATCCTCAATATTTCTATATTTTGGGAAAGTCATTTTATTCCCTCTCTCATATTTTTGTAATAGAAATAATTGATGATAAAATAAATAAAATCAAATGATCTTGTTTACATAATTTGAAAAGAACTCAAATATGTAAATAACGAAATCTCCAACTCTCTTCGTGGGTCCTTGAGTTGCTTAGGATTTTCTAGGATCAAAACCAAAAGTAAAATAAAATATGATATGCATGATGATCTAATGTATAACATTCCAAATTGAAAATTTGGGATGTTACAAACCTACCCCCCTTAAGATGAATCTCGCCCTCGAGATTCGGGTTGGCTAGAAAATAGGTGAGGGTGGTCTTTGAGCAAATCTTGCTCTTGCTCCCAGGTGGCTTCATCCTCCGTGTGGTGGCTCCACTGAACTTTGCAAAACTTGATAACCTTGCTACGAGTAACTCGGCTGGCAAACTCAAGAATCTTGACTGGTTTCTCCTCATAGGTCAAATTGTTATCCAACTGAATTGCTTCCAATGGCACTGTGTCTCTCAAAGGTATGTCAGCCATCTCCGCGTGACACTTTTTCAACTGAGAAATGTGAAACACATCATGAACTCCTGTTAATCCTTCTGGCAATTCCAACTTGCAAGCCACTTCTCCCATACGCTCCAAAACTCGATATGGTCCTACAAATCGTGGCGCTAACTTCCCCTTAACTCCAAAGCGCTTAATCCCTCGAAGTGGGGATACTCGAAGATAAGCTCTATCTCCGACTTCGTAAACTGTCTCCTTGCGTTTAGAATCTACGTAGCTCTTCTGCCTGGACTGGGCTACCTTGAGCCTATCGCGAATCAACTTCACCTTCTGTTCAGACTCTTTAATCAGATCTGGTCCAAACAACTGGCGGTCTCCAACTTCGTCCCATGACAATGGTGTCCTGCACCTCCTTCCGTACAAAGCTTCGAAAGGTGCCATCTTCAAACTGATCTGATAGCTATTATTGTAAGAGAACTCTGCATATGGCAAATTATCGTCCCAACTAGATCCATAATCTAGCGCACAAGCTCTCAGCATATCCTCCAAAATTTGATTGACTCTCTCAGTCTGTCCATCTGTCTGCGGATGAAAAGCTGTACTAAATTCTAACCTAGTACCCAAAGTCTCATGCAACTGCTTCCAAAACTTTGAGGTAAACTGGGTTCCTCTATCTGATACGATGCTCCTCGGAACTCCATGCAAACATATGATCCTGGTCATGTATATCTTTGCCAACTTAGCACTGGTGTAAGTGGTCTTTACTGGTATGAAATGTGCTACCTTCGTCAATCGATCGACTACAACCCAAATCGAGTCATAGCCTGAACGAGTCCTTGGTAATCCCGTGATAAAATCCATGCCTAGCTTATCCCACCTCCATTCGGGTATCGACAATGGTTGCAACAATCCTGCTGGCTTCTGATGCTCTGCCTTTACTCTCTGACATACGTCACAAACTGCTACATACTCCGCAATATCCTTTTTCATCCCGGTCCACCAGAAAATATCCTTCAAATCCAAATACATCTTGGTATTTCCTGGGTGAATCGAATACGGTGAATCATGTGCCTCTTGCAGAATCAACTTCCTGATTTCCGGGTTATTGGGCACGTAAACACGGTCTTCAAACCATAGGGTGTCGTGCTCATCCTCGCGAAATCCTTTAGCTTTTCCTTTGCTCAGTTTCTCCTTTATAGCGGCAATCTCTTTGTCAGTTTTCTGAGCTTCTCTGATTCTGTCCATCAAAGTTGACTGAATTTCTAGAGCTGCTACATAGCCTCTCGGAACTATTTCCACACATAGTTCACGAAGATTTTCTGCTAACTCCTTGGGTATTTCTCCCGTCATCAGTGTATTGACATGACTCTTGCAGCTTAATGCATCAGCTACTACATTAGCCTTCCCGGGATGATAATGCAATCTCATATCATAATCCTTGATGAGCTCCAACCATCTCCTTTGTCTGAGATTCAACTCCTTCTGCATGAAAATGTACTTCAGACTCTTATGATCCGTATACACCTCACAAAGATTTCCAATGAGGAAATGTCTCCATGTCTTCAATGCATGCACTACGGCTGCTAACTCCAAATCATGCGTAGCGTAATTCAATTCGTGGGGCTTCAGTTGTCGTGAAGCATACGAAACAACTCTTCCTTCCTGCATAAGCACTGCTCCAAGTCCTCGACGTGAAGCGTCGCAATACACCTCATAGTCCTTGGTTTGATCTGGCAAAATCAACACTGGTGAGGTAACCAAACGTTTCTTCAACTCCTGGAAACTAGCCTCACACTCCTCAGTCCATTTGAACTTAGCATCCTTCTTCAGCAACTCCGTCATAGGTTTTGCGATCTTTGAGAAATTTTCAATAAACCTATGGTAGTATCCTGCGAGTCCAAGAAAACTCCGGATCTCTCCAACTGTAGTTGGGGCTTCCCACTTGGTCACGGTATCAACTTTAGCGGGATCTACTGCTATACCTTCTCCAGATATAACATGTCCGAGGAATCCTACTTCCTTCAACCAAAACTCACATTTGCTGAACTTGGCATATAATTGATGTTCTCTGAGCTTTCCAAGTACCAAACGCAAATGCTCCTTATGCTCCTCTTCATTCTTCGAATATACCAAGATATCATCAATGAACACTACGACGAACTTATCCAAAAACTCCATGAACACTTTGTTCATCATGTTCATAAAATAGGCAGGCGCGTTAGTCAGTCCAAATGACATAACGATATACTCATACAGCCCATACCTGGTGGTAAAAGCTGTCTTTGGAATATCCTGTTCTCGAATCTTCAACTGATGGTACCCTGATCGCAAATCAATCTTGGAAAACACTTTAGCTCCTTGCAGTCGTTCAAACAGATCATTGATCATTGGTAGCGGGTACTTGTTCTTGATTGTTACTTCATTCAATCCTCGATAGTCAACAACCATCCTTAACGATCCATCCTTCTTCTCTACTAGAAGTACTGGTGATCCCCAAGGCGAAGAACTTGGGCGAATGTAACCTTTATCCAGTAAATCCTTAATCTTCTTCTTAATTTCCACCAAATCTTTTGCTGGCATCCTATATAGTCTCTTCGATATTGGCCCAGTGCCTGGCAAAAGCTCAATCAAAAACTCAATGTCCCTATCCGGTGGCATGCCTGGCAACTCTTCGGGAAATACATCAGGAAAATCCTTTACCACTGGTACTTCCTCCTGCACAACTCCTGATAAGGAATTTACTTGTGTCCTGTTTGGTACATGCCGGGATACATACTTGATCCTTCTCCCTTCTGGTGTGGTAAGCAAAATTGACTTACTAGCGCACTCAATATTCCCTTCATACTTTGATAACCAATCCATGCCTAATATCACATCCAATCCTTGAGATTCCAATACTATTAGGTCTGAGGGAAAAACATAGTTACCAATCCTTAATGATAACCGATCACACCATAGACTTGCCACATACTCTGCTCCTGGCGAGGTTACTAACATGGGTGACCTAAGGGCTTGGGTTGGTAGGTTATACTTATCCACAAATCCCCTTGATATGTATGAATGCGATGCACCAGTATCAAAAAGAACGAGTGCAGTAAATGACTTAACCAAAAACTTACCTATTACTGCATCGGGCTGAGCTTCAACCTCCTCCACATTAACGTGGTTCACCTGTCCCCTGTTGAAAGGGTTCGGCTTCTTTCCAGAGCTTCCATTGCCGTTTTGGCCTTCAGGACATTCATTTGCATAGTGTCCTGGCTTCGAACACTTATAGCAAGTGACGTGGCTCAAGTCCTTTTTGGATGGGGTTGATGGGGTGCTGCGGTTATGGCCATTGCTTCCTCCATTCCCATTACCATTCTTGGTGCCATTGTGATTGTGCGAGCTACCTACTCCATGGGTAGGCTGAAAATGTCCTCCTGGCCTAGGGGTAAAACGTGGCTTCTGCTGAGCTCCTGAATTATACTTTCCTTGTCCATACTTCCTCTTGCGGTTCTCAATTTGCTGCTGCTTCCCTTCAATCATAAGAGCATGATCTACCAACTCCTGGTAGTTGTTGAAGGTGGCTACCATCAACTGCATACTCAACTTATCATTCAATCCTTCCAGGAATTTCTCCTGCTTAGCTGCATCTGTAGCAACGTCATCTGGGGCATATCATGTTAGCTTACTAAACTCCTCCACATACTGGCCAACTGTCCGTCCTCCTTGGCGCAAGTTACGAAACTCACGCTTCTTCATGGCCATTGCTCCTGCTGAAACATGGGCAGCACGAAAAGCCTGCTGAAACTGGTCCCATGTGACAGTGTCGACTGGGAAGGTGGCTGTGAAATTCTCCCACCAAGATGCTGCGGGTCCTTCTAACTGATGTGCGGCAAACTTCACCTTCTCTGCATCTGCGCATCCTACTGTGGTCAACTCCCTAGCTATCTTGCGAAGCCAATCATCTGCTACTATCGGCTCAGTGCTACTGGAAAACACCGGCGGATTCAGCCTAAGAAAACGGGCTAAGTGGTCAACAGGTGGTGGTGGTGGGTTTTTGTTGTTGTTCCCTTGATTCTGATTCTGAACTAGCAACTGCATCAAGGTGTTCTGCTGCTGGATCAACTGGGTGAGCTCCGGCGGAAAGGCAAATCCGGGGTCACGTCTCGGAGGCATCTGAGGGTTTAGAAAAGATGAGATATATAAGAATAGAGGGGGTCTAAAGGGAAAACACTACCCATATGCTCATGAGGCAAAAACAAACAATTCACTTCAATCAATCAAACAAGGACATACAATCGATCTAGCTATCACAAAAGTGCTCGGACTACTATATTTACATGGTGGACTACTACTACTGATGAGGTGGTCTACTAGAAATATTCTACGGTTGTAGACTCCATGATATCTGCTCCTGCTTCATCCACATAGTCATCATCGCTACTATCTTGTTCCGAGTCGGTGCCGTCAATGATGATGTAGTCCTCCGGGCTAATCTCCTTGGGTTCTTTGTCTTCATCTACTGGTGTCGGGCCTCCCATAAATATTCCTATCTTCTTAATCAGATCGTCATTCCTCTCCACCAATACTTCAATTTCTTCTTCATAATCTTCGCGTGTAGCCTTGAGTTCTTCCTCCAGTTCCTTGATTCTAGTCTTAGCCTTCTTCAGATCTATCATGTCGGCGCACATCTGATTCTCCTGTCGTCGAATGTGCTTGTTTAACTCCTGAATAGAAGCTGCAATTGATCTATCTTTCCTGGTGCTGATCATCTCCCAGTGTTCATCTCGGCACCCACAAATCTGGTAGATAGTATCCTTAAGATCCTTGCGGTAGACTTCTCCAATGCGTCCCACGGCGATGTGTGCTGCCATGCTCTTTCCTAGACTCCAAGTTGGTGCATCAAAAGAAAACTCTATGGGCTCAGTGACTGGCATGAACGTCCTTCCTGGAACTTGAACTTGAATCATCGAGCGCTCTTCTTCAGGTAAAGTGGCGTTGTAGGTTCCCGTGAAGCTTGGTACTCCTATGTTCAGGTATCTAGTGACTTCCTTCAAGTGGCGTCCAAAGGGTGTATGTTCATCTGGTTGTGTGAACTTGTTTCTTGCATCCGCCATCCTAAAGAGTAGAAAAGATGAGAGGTCAGAAGAGAAGAGAGTGAGTAGTGATCTAGGTCTTTAGCTTAGTGGTCGTGTCCTACAGTCAGCGTGTGCTCTGATACCATCTCTGTAGCGACCAGACCTCAAACAATCTGATCTTTGTGCTCCGGTGTCATCCCTGGATCAGTAATGCTGACACCACACAATACTCGAAGGATTTATAGCAGAGTAGCAATCACACACTTATTACATCGAGTGTCTCAAAGGAGAACTTATTACAATAAATATGGCTTAAGGCCATCTAATAACGATAACAGCGGAAGGCTTGGAAGATAAGTGAGTCCATCAACTCCAACGGCATCACTGAGTATAGAACCACGACCTAAAAACTCCTTAATCGTCGTCTGAAAAGTCTGCAACATTAACATTGCAGCCCGAAAACGGGTAAGCACGTAGAATATGCTGGCAAGATAACACATAGAGAATAATGGAATGCAACAGCTATACTATATGCATATTTGGCTGGTGGAAAGCTCTATGCTTACAGTTTTTGCGTAAAACCAATTTTTCCCTACTTCAAAGGAATAAAGTAAGCAATGCAAGGAACCATATGCATGCACTAGTAGAAAAAGGGACAAATGTGAGACACATTAGTCCTGATTTGAATCTGAGCCAGCATTAATGTGTCCATTAGTGCAGGTTCCAACGGCTAGGCGGGAGGAGATCTTTAGTACCGGTTCGTAGTGAACCTTTAGTACCGGTTCGTGCCATGAACCGGTACTAAAGAGGCAGTTGTTGGCTGTTGCCGGGCTAGGGCCCGGCCAGCCCCTTTAGTACCGGTTCGTGGCATGAACCGATAGTAAAGAGGTTGTGGCAGGCAGTTTTTAGTCCCACCTCGCTGCCCTAGCAGGATTTTTACCACCTTAAATATGTTACTTCTCAAACTATCACAAGCACTGGGTATTCATTGAACTCTATGTGCAAAATTCATGGTCTCAATATGAGTCTTCATCGGTTTCTAAACTATTGAGGACTCATATTGCCAATTCAGATTGTACACAAAAAGATCATTGATAATCAATGTATGTTTGATGTATATTTTTACATGTTTACGCCCTCACTCTCTCCTCTCACCACTCACACTCACAATCACTCGGTCTACCCCTCAATCCCCCCGTGCTGGTCCTCCCCCGCCGGTCGCCCCAGCTAAATGACCTTGAAATTGAAAATCACTACAAAATGAACTCTAAAAAATGTTGAAAGTTGGCATGGTATCATCATTTCACCCACATAGCATGTGCAAAAGATTAGAGAGGGTTACGGCAAATAACTGGACGCACTTCGTGTACAAACTGGACAATCTCTTTCAGAGTATGAGGGTTTCGGACGAGAACTCATATGTTACATGGGCACTTCATTTTTTTCAACTTATTTGAACTCCAGACTTTTGCGTTCCGTATGCACCATTCAAAGCGAAGTCATCAATTTTCAACACGTTCTGACATCATTTGCTATTTTTCAGTCATTTACCGATTTGTTTAGAGAGCTAAATTACCGTGAAATTGAAAATCACTACAAAATGAACTCTGAAAATGTTGAAACTTGGCATGGTATCATCATTTCACTCACATAGCATGTGCAAAAGAGTAGAGAGGGTTACGGCAAAAACTGGACATACTTCGTGTACAAACTGGACAATCTCTTTCGGAGTATCAGGGTTTCGGACAAGAACTCATCTGTTACACGGGCACTTCTTTTTTTAAACTTATTTGAACTCCAAACTTTTTGCGTTCCTATGCACCATTCAAAGCGATGTCATCAATTTTCAACACTTTCTAACATCATTTGTTATTTTTCAGTCATTTACCGATTTGTTTAGAGAGCTAAATGACCATGAAATTGAAAATCACTACAAAATGAACTCTAAAAATTTTGAAACTTGGCATGGTATCATCATTTCACCCACATAGCATGTGCAAAAGAGTAGAGAGGGTTACGGCAAAAACTGGACGCACTTCGTGTACAAACTGGACAATCTCTTTCGGAGTATCAAGGTTTCGGACGAGAACTCATCTGTTACACGGGCACTTCATTTTTTTTAACTTATTTTAACTCCAGACTTTTTTGCGTTCCTATGCACCATTCAAAGCGACGTCATCAGTTTTTAACACTTTCTAACATCATTTGCTATTTTCAGTCATTTACCGTTTTGTTTAGAGAGCTAAATGGCCGTGAAATTGAAAATCACTACAAAATGAACTCTGAAAATGTTGAAACTTGGAATGGTATCATCATTTCACCCACATAGAATGTGCAAAAGAGTAGAGAGGGTTACGGCCAAAACTGGACGCACTTCTTGTACAAACTGGACAATCTCTTTCGGAGTATCAGGGTTTCGGACGAGAACTCATCTGTTACACGGGCACTGCATTTTTTTAAACTTATTTGAACTCCAGACTTTTTTGCGTTCCGTATGCACCATTCAAAGCAACGTCGTCAATTTTCAACAGTTTCTAACATCATTTGCTATTTTTCAGTCATTTCCCGAATTGTTTAGAGAGCTAAATGACCATGAAATTGAAAATCACTACAAAATGAACTCTGAAAATGTTGAAACTTGGCATGGTATCATCATTTCACCCACATAGCATGTGCAAAAGAGTAGAGAGGGTTACGGCAAAAACTGGACGCACTTCGTGTACAAACTGGACAATCTCTTTCGGAGTATCAGGGTTTCGGACAAGAACTCATCTGTTACACTGGCACTTCATTTTTGAAACTTACTTGAACTCCAGACTTTTTTTGCATTCCTATGCACCATTCAAAGCGATGTGATCAATTTTCAACACTTTCTAACATCATTTGCTATTTTTCAGTCATTTACCGATTTGTTTAGAGAGCTAAATGACCGTGTAATTGAAAATCACTACAAAATTGTAGCGACTAGACCTCAAACAGTCTGATCTCTGTGCTCCGGTGTCATCCCTGGATCAGTAATGCTGACAACACACAGTACTCGAAGGATTTATAGCAGAGTAGCAATCACACACTTATTACATCGAGTGTCTCAAAGGAGAACTTATTACAATAAATATGGCTTAAGGCCATCTAATAACGATAACAGCGGAAGGCTTGGAAGATAAGTGAGTCCATCAACTCCAACAGCATCACTGAGTATAGAACCACGACCTAAAAACTCCTTAATCGTCGTCTGAAAAGTCTGCAACATTAACGTTGCAGCCCGAAAACGGGTCAGCACGTGGAATATGCTGGCAAGATAACACATAGAGAATAATGGGATGCAACAGCTATACTATATGCATATTTGGCTGGTGGAAAGCTCTATGGTTATAGTTTTTGCGTAAAGCCAATTTTTCCCTACTTCAAAGGAATAAATTAATTACTATCATGGTGGTTGTTAAACATTGAGAATGGTTGACAGCATTCTGAATCCCAATTAAGTAACATCATTAAAACCCAACAAAATTAATTTAGAGTAACATGTTGAGATTCACATGATAATCCAGGTACTAGATACTGAAGATGTCCATAACCGGGGACACGGCTAACCATGATTAGTTTATTACACTCTGCAGAGGTTTGCGCACTTTTCCCCACAAGACTCGATCGCCTCCGTTTGGTTTCTCGCACTACAAGGTGTTTGAGAAACGGATGACCGAGACATAGTCTTTCAGAAGCACTAGCACCTTACGATCGGGTAGACCGTACCACCTACATCCCCTACATCTGCTAGTCTACCACTGTAAGAGTTCGCACAACTTAGTCAACTATGCCAGAGCCCATAATGGCTTGTGGCTGCACACGGAAGTTTCTAGTATGAATAATCTCATGATCCCTTTGAGCCTGGGTGGCGGTCCAAAATAAAACAGGCAAGTCCTGGAAACCCCAGGTGCCTCAATCCACCAAGATGTGTGTTTAAGTTTCCACCTTAGATAAACCATTTATTAACAATCTCACATCTGTCATGGATTTCACTCACCCAATCCACGTCTACTAGCATAGCATGGCATAATAAGCAAACGTAGAAGTAACTCCCAAAGGTTTGGTAATAAACAGGTAATAGGTACTACCTCATCTACTTCCCATCCCACAATTTAATTAGATCCTAATCATGCAATGTGTGAGGATTGATCTAATGCAATAAAACTGGGTTGTAGAAAAAGTATGATCAAAGTGTTACTTGCCTTGCTGATGATCCGCGAAACCTAGAGATTCGAAGTAACAGGCGGCGCACTCCGGGTATTCTATCGCAGACAAACAACAAGCATACAATAAGTACTCATCTAATGCACAGGTAAAACTCAAATAGAAGATCTAACCAGAAAGTTCAACTTAAGAACCCTGGTTTGAAAAAAGAATCAAATCGAACGAAGCAAAAGAAATCAAACGGCGAAAGAAAACAACTTCGTTCTAGTAATCTGGATCTAGGGCAAATTTTATAGTAGCAAAAACCTGTTTAAGTTGATTATTCGAAAAGAGGGTTTCGAGACGAAACTCCAGGCGCTTGAATCGCCTGATTCCGATAAACGAGTGAAAAGTTATACTAAAACGAAAATCGGATCAGAAATCGCGATCAGAAAATAACCGCGAAAATCCGACGAAAAGAAAAACGACGAACAGAATTTTTTTTAACGGCACGGAAAACGAGGCGGCGGCGAACCTCGGGCAGCACGCACTCCGGCGACGGCGGCGGCTACTAGGGTTTCGGCGGCGGCGGGCTATGGGCTGGGGTCGGGCGCTGGCTATGGGCTTCGGAGCTGGGTGCCTCGTTATTTAAAGGTGCCCCCCGGGCGGAGTCCCGCTCGGGTACGGCCCATAGTCGGTTTCATTTTTTTATAATTCCGCTCGGAAGAAAAATAAAAAGAAATACTAAACGGACTCCAAAAATCACGAAATAAATTTTCCCTGGTTTCTAAAATCAAGCCCGATAAAGTGAACATTTATCTGGGCCAAAACTACAATTTGAAAACACGCATTTTTCCTAAATTCAATTAAAATACCGAAAAACTCCGAAATAAATCTTATTTGATTTTTATATTAAATCCTCAATATTTCTATATTTTGGGAAAGTCATTTTATTCCCTCTCTCATATTTTTGTAATAGAAATAATTGATGATAAAATAAATAAAATCAAATGATCCTATTTTACATAATTTGAAAAAAACTCAAATATGTAAATAACGAAATCCCCAACTCTCTCCGTGGGTCCTTGAGTTGCTTAGGATTTTCTAGGATCAAAACCAAAAGAAAAATAAAATATGATATGCATGATGATCTAATGTATAACATTCCAAATTGAAAATTTGGGATGTTAAAAAAATGAACTCTGAAAATGTTGAAACTTTGCATGGTATCATCATTTCACCCACATAGAATGTGCAAAAGAGTAGAGAAGGTTACGGCTAAAACTGGACGCACTTCTTGTACAAATTGGACAATCTCTTTCGGAGCATCAGGGTCTCGGACGAGAACTCATCTGTTACACAGGCACTTCATTTTTTTATAATTATTTGAACTCCAGACTTTTTTTGCGTTTCGTATGCACCATTCAAAGCAACGTCATCAATTTTCAACACTTTCTAACATCATTTGCTATTTTTTAGTCATTTACCGATTTGTTTAGAGAGCTAAATGACCGTGAAATTGAAAATCACTACAAAATGAACTTTGAAAATGTTGAAACTTGGCATGTCACCCGCATGGCATGTGCAAAATAGTAGAGATGGTTACGGCAAAAACTGGCCACACTTCGTGTACAAACTGGACAATCTCTTTCGGAGTATCAGGGTTTCGGACGAGAACTCATTTGTTACACGGGCACTGCATTTTTTTAAACTTATTTGAACTCTAGACTTTTTTGCATTCCGTATGCACCATTCAGAGCGACGTCATCAATTTTCAACACTTTCTAACATCATTTGCTATTTTTCAGTCATTTACCGATTTGTTTACAGAGCTAAATGACCATGAAATTGAAAATCACTACAAAATGAACTCTGAAAATGTTGAAAATTGGCATGGTATCATCATTTCACCCACATAGCATGTGCAAAAGAGTAGAGAGGGTTACGGCAGAAACTGGACACACTTCGTGTACAAACTGGACAATCTCTTTCGGAGTATCAGGGTTTCGGACGAGAACTCATCTGTTACATGGGCACTTCAATTTTTTAAACTTATTTGAACTCCAGACTTTTTTGCGTTCCTATGCACCATTCAAAGCGACGTCAGCAATTTTCAACACTTTCTAACATCATTTGCTATTTTTCAGTCATTTACCGATTTGTTTAAAGAGCTAAATGACCGTGAAATTGAAAATCACTACAAAATGAACTCTGAAAATGTTGAAACTTGGCATGGTATCATCATTTCACCCACATAGAATGTGCAAAAGAGTAGAGAGGGTTACGACCAAAACTGGACACACTTCTTGTATGAACTGGACAATCTCTTTTGGAGTATCACGGTTTCGGACGAGAACTCATCTATTACACGGGCACTGCATTTTTTAAAATTTATTTTAACTCCAGAATTTTTTGTGTTCCGTATGCACCATTCAAAGCGACATCATCAATTTTCAACACTTTCTAACATCATTTGCTATTTTTCAATCATTTACCGATTTGTTTAGAGAGCTAAATGACCGTGAAATTGAAAATCACTATAAAATGAACTCTGAAAATGTTGAAAGTTGGCATGGTATCAACATTTCACCCACATAGCATGTGCAAAAGAGTAGAGAGGGTTACGGCAAAAACTGGACGCACTTCGAGTACAAACTGGACAATTTCTTTCGCACTATCAAGGTTTCGGACAAGAACTCATCTGTTACACGGGCACCTCATTTTTTTAAACTTATTTGAACTCCAGACTTTTTTTGCGTTCCTATGCACCATTCAAAGCGACGTCATCAATTTTCAACACTTTCTTACATCATTTGCTATTTTTAAGTCATTTACCGATTTGTTTAGAGAGCTAAATGACCGTGAAATTGAAAATCACTACAAAATGAACTCTGAAAATGTTGAAACTTGGCATGTCACCCACATAGCATGTGCAAAATAGTAGAGATGGTTACGGCAAAAACTAGACGACTTCGTGTACAAACTGGACAATCAATTTCGGAGTATCAGGGTTTTGGACGAGAACTCATCTGTTACACGAGCACTGCATTTTTTAAACTTATTTGAACTCCAGACTTTTTTTGCGTTCCGTACGCACCATTCAAAGCGACGTCATCAATTTTCAACACTTTCTAACATCATTTGCTATTTTTCAGTCATTTACCGATTTGTTTAGAGAGCTAAATGACCGTGAAATTGAAAATCACTACAAAATGAACTCTGAAAATGTTGAAACTTGGCATGGTATCATCATTTCACCCACATAGCATATGCAAAAGAGTAGAGAGGGTTACGGCAAAAACTGGACGCACTTCGTGTACAAACTAGACAATCTCTTTCGGAGTATCAGGGTTTCAGACGAGAACTCATCTGTTACACGGGCACTGCATTTTTTTAACTTATTTGAACTCCAGAATTTTTTGTGTTCCTATGCACCATTCAAAGCGACGTCATCAATTTTCAACACTTTCTAACATCATTTGCTATTTTTTAGTCATTTACCGATTTGTTTAGAGAGCTAAATGACCGTGAAATTGAAAATCACTACAAAATGAACTCTGAAAATGTTGAAACTTGGCATGTCACCCACATGGCATGTGCAGAATAGTAGAGATGGTTACGGAAAAAACTGGACGCACTTCGTGTACAAACTGGACAATCTCTTTCGGAGTATCAGGGTTTCGGACGAGAACTCATCTATTACACGGGCACTGCATTTTTTAAACTTATTTGAACTCCAGACTTTTTTGCGTTCCGTATGCACCATTCAGAGCGACGTCATCAATTTTCAACACTTTCTAACATCATTTGCTATTTTTCAGTCATTTACCGATTTGTTTAGAGAGCTAAATGACCGTGAAATTGAAAATCTCTACAAAATGAACTCTGTAAATGTTGAAACTTGGCATGGTATCATGATTTCACCGACATAGCATGTGCAAAAGAGTAGAGAGGGTTATAGCAAAAACTGGATGTACTTCGTGTACAAACTGGACAATCTCTTTCAGAGTATCAGGGTTTCGGACGAGAACTCATCTGTTACATGGGCACTTTTTTTAAACTTACTTGAACTCCAGACTTTTTTTGTGTTCCTATGCACCATCAAAGCGACGTCATCAAGTTTCAACACTTTCTAACATCATTTGCTATTTTTCAGTCATTTACCAATTTGTTTAGAGAGCTAAATGACCGTGAAATTGAAAATCTCTACAAAATGAACTCTGTAAATGTTGAAACTTGGCATGGTATCATGATTTCACCGACATAGCATGTGCAAAAGAGTAGAGAGGGTTATAGCAAAAACTGGACGTACTTCGTGTACAAATTGGATAATCTCTTTCAGAGTATCAGGGTTTCGGACGAGAACTCATCTGTTACATGGGCACTTTTTTTAAACTTATTTGAACTACAGACTTTTTTTGCGTTCCTATGCACCATCAAAGCGACGTCATCAAGTTTCAACACTTTCTAACATCATTTGCTATTTTTCAGTCATTTACCAATTTGTTTAGAGAGCTAAATGACCGTGAAATTGAAAATCACTACAAAATGAACTCTTAAAAGGTTTAAACTTGGCATCGTATCATTATTTCACCCACATGGCATGTGCAAAATGTTGGGGAACGTTGCAGAAAATTAAAATTTTTCCTACGGTTTCACCAAGATCCATCTATGAGTTCATCTAAGCAACGAGTCTAGGGAGAGAGTTTGCATCTACATACCGCTTGTAGATCGCGTGCGGAAGCTTGCAAGGTGATGATGTAGTCGTACTCGACGTGATCCAAATCACCGATGACCAGCGCCGAACGGACGGCACCTCCGCGTTCAACACACGTACGGGACGGGAGACGTCTCCTCCTTGTTGATCCAGCAAGGGGGAAGGAGAGGTTGATGAAGATCCAGCAGCACGACGGCGTGGTGGTGGATGCAGGGCGTCACAGCAGCAGGGCTTCGCCGAGACTACGAGGGAGAGACGTAACGGGGGGGAGGTGGAGGCGCCAGGGGCTGGTGTATGAAGTCCCTCCTCTCCCCCACTATATATAGGGGTGCCAGGGGGGCGCCGGCCCTAGTAGATGAGATCTACTAGGGGGGGCGGCGGCCTAGGGGAGGTTTCCCTCCCCCCCCCAAGGCACCTAGGGGTTCCTTCCACCACTAGGACTCCTCCTAGGGGGAAACCCTAGGCGCATGGGCCTATAGGGGCGGGTGCCCTTGGCCCATGATGGCCAAGGCGCACCCCCTACAGCCCATGTGGCCCCCCGGGACAGGTGGCCCCACCCGATGGACCCCCGGGACCCTTCCGGTGGTCCCGGTACAATACCGATAACCCCGAAACTTGTCCCGATGCCCGAAATAGCACTTCCTATATATAATTCTTTACCTCCGGACCATTCCGGAACTCCTCGTGA
>NC_041382.1:686647268-686656277 GCF_002162155.2 Triticum dicoccoides
CGAACACCCATAGAGTTCTGGTGTTGATCATGTTTTGCACGCGAGAGAGGTTTAGTCAGCGGATCTGCGACATTCAGATCCGTGTGCACTTTGCAAATCTCTATGTCTCCATCTTGAACATTTTCACGGATGGAGTTGAAACGACGCTTGATGTGCCTGGTCTTCTTGTGAAACCTGGGCTCCTTTGCGAGGGCAATAGCTCCAGTGTTGTCACAGAAGAGTTTGATCGGCCCCGACACATTGGGTATGACTCCTAGGTCGGTGATGAACTCCTTCACCCAAATCGCTTCATGTGCTGCCTCCGAGGCTGCCATGTACTCCGCTTCACACGTAGATCCCGCCACGACGCTCTGCTTGCAGCTGCACCAGCTTACTGCTCCACCATTCAACATATACACGTATCCGGTTTGTGACTTAGAGTCATCCAGATCTGATTCGAAGCTAGCGTCGACGTAACCCTTTACGACGAGCTCTTCGTCTCCTCCATAAACGAGAAACATGTCCTTTGTCCTTTTCAGGTACTTCAGGATATTCTTGACCGCTGTCCAGTGTTCCTTGCCGGGATTACTTTGGTATCTTGCTACCAAACTTACGGCAAGGTTTACATCGGGTCTGGTACACAGCATGGCATACATAATAGATCCTATGGCTGAAGCATAGGGGATGACACTCATCTCTTCTTTATCTTTTGCCGTGGTCGGTGACTGAGCTGAGCTCAGTCTCATACCTTGCAACATAGGCAAGAACCCCTTCTTGGACTGATCCATTCTGAATCTCTTCAAAATCTTATCAAGGTATGTGCTTTGTGAAAGACCTATGAGGCGTCTCGATCTATCTCTATAGATCTTGATGCCTAATATATAAGCAGCTTCTCCAAGGTCCTTCATTGAAAACACTTATTCAAGTAGGCCTTAATGATGTCCAGAAATTGTATATTATTTCCCATCAGGAGTATGTCATCTACATATAATATGAGAAATGCTACAGAGCTCCCACTCACTTTCTTGTAAACGCAGGCTTCTCCATAAGTCTGCATAAACCCAAACGCTTTGATCATCTCATCAAAGCGAATGTTCCAACTCCGAGATGCTTGCACCAGTCCATAAATGGATCGCTGGAGCTTGCATGCTTTGTTAGCGTTCCGAGGATCGACAAAACCTTCCGGCTGCATCATATACAGTTCTTCCTTAAGGTGCCCGTTAAGGAATGCTGTTTTGACGTCCATCTGCCATATCTCATAATCATAGTATGCGGCAATTGCTAACATGATTCGGACGGACTTTAGCTTCGCTACGGGAGAGAATGTCTCGTCGTAGTCAATCCCTTGAACCTGTCGATAACCCTTAGCGACAAGTCGAGCTTTATAGATGGTAACATTACCATCCGCGTCCGTCTTCTTCTTAAAGATCCATTTGTTTTCTATCGCTCGCCGATCATCGGGCAAGTCTGTCAAAGTCCATACTTTGTTTTCATACATGGATTCTATCTCGGATTTCATGGCTTCAAGCCATTTGTTGGAATCCGGGCCCGCCATTGCTTCTTCATAGTTCGAAGGTTCATTGTTGTCTAACAACATGATTTCCAGGACAGGGTTGCCGTACCACTCTGGTGCGGAACGTGTCCTTGTGGACCTACGAAGTTCAGCAGTAACTTGATCCGAAGTACCTTGATCATCATCATTGTTTTCCTCTTTAGTTGGTGTGGGCATCACAGGAACGGTTTCCTGCGCTGCGCCACTTTCCCGCTCAAGAGGTAGTACTTCATCGAGTTCTACTTTCCTCCCACTTACTTCTTTCGAGAGAAACTCTTTTTCCAGAAAGCATCCGTTCTTGGCAACAAAGATCTTGCCTTCGGATCTTAAGTAGAAGGTATACCCGACAGTTTCCTTAGGGTATCCTATGAATACGCATTTTTCCGACTTGGGTTCGAGCTTTTCAGGTTGAAGTTTCTTGACATAAGCTTCGCATCCCCAAACTTTTAGAAACGACAGCTTAGGTTTCTTTCCAAACCATAATTCATACGGTGTCGTCTCAATGGATTTAGACGGTGCCCTATTTAAAGTGGATGTAGCTGTCTCTAGAGCGTATCCCCAAAATGATAGCGGTAAATCGGTAAGGGACATCATAGACCGCACCATATCCAATAGGGTGCGATTACGACGTTCGGACACACCGTTTCGCTGAGGTGTTCCAGGCGGCGTGAGCTGTGAAACGATTCCACATTTCCTTAAGTGTGTACCAAATTCGTGACTTAAGTATTCTCCTCCACGATCTGATCGTAAGAATTTTATCTTTCGGTCACGTTGATTCTCTACCTCATTCTGAAATTCCTTGAACTTTTCAAAGGTCTCAGACTTGTGTTTCATTAAGTAGACATACCCATATCTACTCAAGTCATCTGTGAGAGTGAGAACATAACGATATCCTCCGCGAGCCTCAACGCTCATTGGACCGCACACATCGGTATGTATGATTTCCAACAAGTTGGTTGCTCGCTCCATTGTTCCGGAGAACGGAGTCTTGGTCATTTTGCCCAAAAGGCATGGTTCGCACGTGTCAAACGATTCATAATCAAGAGACTCTAAAAGTCCATTGGCATGGAGCTTCTTCATGCGCTTGACACCAATGTGACCAAGGCGGCAGTGCCACAAGTATGTGGGACTATCGTTATCAACTTTAAATCTTTTGGCATCTACACTATGAACATGTGTAATATTACGTTCGAGATTCATTAAGAATAAACCATTGACCATCGGAGCATGACCATAAAACATATCTCTCATATAAATCGAACAACCATTATTCTCAGACTTAAATGAGTAGCCACCTCGTATTAAACGAGATCCTGATACAATGTTCATGCTCAAACTTGGCACTAAATAACAATTATGAAGGTTCAAAACTAATCCCGTAGGTAAATGTAGAGGCAGCGTGCCGACGGCGATCACATCGACTCTGGAACCATTCCCGACGCGCATCGTCACCTCGTCCTTCGCCAGTCTCCGTTTATTCCGCAGCTCCTGCTGTGAGTTACAAATATGAGCAACGGCACCGGTATCAAATACCCAGGAGTTACTACGAGTACTGGTAAGGTACACATCAATCACATGTATATCAAATATACCTTTGGTGTTGATGGCCTTCTTATCCGCTAAGTATTTGGGGCAGTTCCGCTTCCAGTGACCCTTCCCCTTGCAATAAAAGCACTCAGTCTCAGGCTTAGGTCCATTCTTTGACTTCTTCCCGGTAACTGGCTTACCAGGCGCGGCAACATCTTTGCCGTCCTTCTTGAAGTTCTTCTTACCCTTGCCCTTCTTGAACTTAGTGGTCTTATTGACCATCAACACTTGATGTTCTTTCTTGATTTCAGCCTCTGCTGACTTCAGCATTGAGAACACTTCAGGAATGGTCTTTTCCATCCCCTGCATGTTGTAGTTCATCACAAAGCTCTTGTAGCTTGGTGGGAGCGACTGGAGGATTCTGTCAATGACCGCCTCATCTGGGAGGTTAATGTTCAGCTGGGTCATACGGTTGTGCAACCCAGACATCTTCAGGATGTGCTCACTGACAGAACTATTTTCCTCCATCTTACAACTGTGGAACTTGTCGGAGACATCATATCTCTCGACCCGGGCATGAGCTTGGAAAACTAGTTTCAGCTCTTCGAACATCTCATATGCTCCATGATGCTCAAAACGCTTTTGGAGCCCCGGTTCTAAGCTGTAAAGCATGCCGCATTGAACGAGGGAGTAATCATCAGCGCGAGACTGCCATGCATTCATAATGTCTTGGTTCTCTGGGACGGGAGTGTCACCTAGCGGTCCTTCTAGGACATATTGTTTCCTGGCAGCTATGAGGATGATCCTCAGGTTTCGGACCCAGTCCGTATAGTTGCTGCCATCATCTTTCAGCTTGGTTTTCTCTAGGAACGCGTTGAAGTTCATGTTGACATTAGCATTGGCCATTGATCTACAAGACATATTTGCAAAGGTTTTAGACTAAGTTCATGATAATAAAGTTCTAATCAAATTATGAACTCCCACTTAGATTAGACATCCCTTTAGTCATCTAAGTGTTACACGATCCGAGTCGACTAGCCCGTGTCCGATCATCACGTGAGACGGACTAGTCATCGTCGGTGAACATTTTCATGTTGATCGTATCTTCCATACGACTCGTGTTCGACCTTTCGGTCTCCGTGTTCCGAGGCCATGTCTGCACATGCTAGGCTCGTCAAGTTAACCCTAAGTGTTTTCGCTGTGTAAAACTGTCTTACACCCGTTGTATGTGAACGTAAGAATCCATCACACCCGATCATCACGTGGTGCTTAGAAACGACGAACTGTAGCAACGGTGCATAGTTAGGGGAGAACACTTCTTGAAATTTTATAAGGGATCATCTTATTTACTACCGTCGTCCTAAGTAAACAAGATGCATAATACATAATAAACATCACATGCAATTATATAGTTGTGACATGATATGGCCAATATCATATAGCTCCATTGATCTTCATCTTCGGGGCTCCATGATCATCTTGTCACCGGCTTGACACCATGATCTCCATCATCATGATCTCCATCATCATGTCTTCTTGAAGTTGTCACGCCAACGACTACTTCTACTTCTATGACTAACGTTTAGCAATAAAGTAAAGTAGTTTACATGACGTTATTCAATGACACGCAGGTCATACAAAAAATAATGACAACTCCTATAGCTCCTGCCGGTTGTCATACTCATCGACATGCAAGTCGTGAATCCTATTACAAAGAACATGATCTCATACATCACAATTCATCATTCATCACAACTTCTGGCCATATCACATCACATGATCAATCGCTGCAAAAACAAGTTAGACGTCCTCTAATTGTTGTTGCATCTTTTACGTGGCTGCAATTGGGTTCTAGCAAGAACGTTTTCTTACCTATGAATCACCACAACGTGATTTTGTCAACTTCTATTTACCCTTCATAAGGGCCCTGTTCATCGATTCCGCTCCAACTAAGGTGGGAGAGACAGACACTCGCCAGCTACCTTATGCAACTTGTGCATGTCAGTCGGTGGAACCGGTCTCACGTAAGTGTACGTGTAAGGTTGGTCCGGGCCGCTTCATCCCACAATACCGTTGAGCAAGAAAAGACTAGTAGAGGCAAGTAAGATGACAAAATCCACGCCCACAACAAAGTTGTGTTCTACTCGTGCAAAGAGAACTACGCATAGACCTAGCTCATGATGCCACTGTTGGGGAACGTTGCAGAAAATTAAAATTTTTCCTACGGTTTCACCAAGATCCATCTATGAGTTCATCTAAGCAACGAGTCTAGGGAGAGAGTTTGCATCTACATACCGCTTGTAGATCGCGTGCGGAAGCTTGCAAGGTGATGATGTAGTCGTACTCGACGTGATCCAAATCACCGATGACCAGCGTCGAACGGACGGCACCTCCGCGTTCAACACACGTACGGGACGGGAGACGTCTCCTCCTTGTTGATCCAGCAAGGGGGAAGGAGAGGTTGATGAAGATCCAGCAGCACGACGGCGTGGTGGTGGATGCAGGGCGTCACAGCAGCAGGGCTTCGCCGAGACTACGAGGGAGAGACGTAACGGGGGGGAGGTGGAGGCGCCAGGGGCTGGTGTATGAAGTCCCTCCTCTCCCCCACTATATATAGGGGTGCCAGGGGGGCGCCGGCCCTAGTAGATGAGATCTACTAGGGGGGGCGGCGGCCTAGGGGAGGTTTCCCTCCCCCCCAAGGCACCTAGGGGTGCCTTCCACCACTAGGACTCCTCCTAGGGGGAAACCCTAGGCGCATGGGCCTATAGGGGCTGGTGCCCTTGGCCCATGATGGCCAAGGCGCACCCCCTACAGCCCATGTGGCCCCCCGGGACAGGTGGCCCCACCCGGTGGACCCCCGGTACCCTTCCGGTGGTCCCGGTACAATACCGATAACCCCGAAACTTGTCCCGATGCCCGAAATAGCACTTCCTATATATAATTCTTTACCTCCGGACCATTCCGGAACTCCTCGTGACGTCCGGGATCTCATCCGGGACTCCGAACAACATTCGGGTTTCTGCATATACATATCTTCATAACCCTAGCGTCACCGAACCTTAAGTGTGTAGACCCTACGGGTTCGGGAGACATGCAGACATGACCGAGACGCTCTCAGTCAATAACCATCAGCGGGATCTGGATACCCATGATGGCTCCCACATGCTCCTCGATGTTGTCATCGGATGAACCACGATGTCGAGGATTCGATCAAACCCTATATGCAATTCCCTTTGTCAATCGGTACGTTACTTGCCCGAGACTCGATCGTCGGTATCCCAATACCTTGTTCAGTCTCGTTACCGGCAAGTCACTTTACTCGTACCGTAATGCATGATCCCGTGTCCAACACCTTGGTCACATTGAGCTCAATATGATGATGCATTACCGAGTGGGCCCAGAGATACCTCTCCGTCATACGGAGTGACAAATCCCAGTCTCGATCCGTGTCAACCCAACAGCTACTTTCGGAGATACCTGTAATGCACCTTTATAGTCACCCAGTTACGGTGTGACGTTTGATACACCCAAGGCACTCTTACGGTATCTGGGAGTTACACGATCTCATGGTCGAAGGAAGAGATACTTGACACTTGTAAAGCTCTAGCAAAACAAACTACACGATCTTTTATGCTATGCTTAGGATTGGGTCTTGTCCATCACATCATTCTCCTAATGATGTGATCCCGTTATCAACGACATCCAATGTCCATAGTCAGGAAACCATGACTATCTGTTGATCACAACGAGCTGGTCAACTAGAGGCTTACCAGGGACATAGTGTGGTCTAAGTATTCACACGTGTATTACGATTTCCGGATAATACAGTTATAGCATGAATAAAAGACAATTATCATGAACAATGAAATATAATAATACTTTTATTATTGCCTCTAGGGCATATTTCCAACAGTCTCCCACTTGCACTAGAGTCAATAATCTAGTTCACATCACCATGTGATTAACACTGACAGGTCACATCACCATGTGACCAACGTCCAAAGAGTTTACTAGTGTCACTAAACTAGTTCACATCATCATGTGATCAAGACTCAATGAGATCTGGGGTTTGGTCATGTTCTGCTTGTGAGAGAGGTTTTAGTCAACGGGTCTGAACCTTTCAGATCCGTGTGTGCTTTACAAATCTCTATGTCATCTCCTAGATGCAGCTACCACGCTCTATTTGGAGCTATTCCAAACAACTGTTCTACTTGGAGCTATTCTAAATTATTGTTCCATTATATGTATCCGGTCTCTCTACTCAGAGCTATCCGGATAGGTGTCAAGCTTGCATCGTCGTAACCTTTATGACGAACTCTTTTACCACCTCCATAATCGAGAAAATTCCTTAGTCCACTAGTTACTAAGGATAACTTTGACCGCTGTCCTGTGAGCCATTCTTGGATCACTCTTGTACCCCTTGACTGACTCATGGCAAGGCACACTTCAGGTGTGGTACACAGCATAGCATACTGAAGAGCCTACGTCTTAAGCATAGGGGACGACCTTCGTTCTTTCTCTCTATTCTGCCGTGGTTGAGCTTTAAGTCTTAACTTCGTACCTTACAACTCAGGCAAGAACTCCTTCTTTGACTGGTCCATCTTGAACACCTTCAAGATCATGTCAAGGTATGCGTAGGAAAAAAGTAGAGATGGTTACGACAAGAACTGGATGCACTTCATGTACAAACTGGACACTCTCTTTTGAACTATATAAAAAAACTACTTAGAAATAAATAGAAGAAAATAAATAAATCTGAAAATAAAAATACTAAATAATAAAACTACTCTGGAATAAATAGAAAAAAATAAATAAAGTAGAAAAAACTATATAAAAAATTGTTGGGGCGCTGTCTAGTGGGCCTGCTAGGCCTTGGGCATGTAAATTCAGGCCCACAAGGGCCAGCACGCTCACAGGACAGCGCGCCATAGTTGGGCCGAGAAGCCTGGTTTACAGAGGAGTTCGATAGAGCAGCCGCGGCTGGGTTTATAAACCATTGTGGCTGCCCTTCGCCCGGCAAGGTGGGACTAAACTTTGTGCACCGCAGCGCACCCCTTTAGTACCGGTTCGTGGCCCCAACCCGTACAAATACCACTGTTTAGTATCTGTTGGAGCCACAAACCGATACTAAAGGGGGCCGCTTCCCGCCGCTTGGCTTGGCCAAAAATGGCCTTTAGTAGCGGTTGGTGGCTCCAACCAGTACTAAAGGCCCCTCCTATATATATAGCACTTGCGAAAAATTTAGTTTCATCTCCCATCTCCAAGCTCTTCGTGACCTTGTCGCTGCTCCCGTCCCGCGCGCGCTGTCGCCCATCGCTGTTTCGCCCTCGCCGCCCCCACCGCTCGCCGTCGCCCCCGCCGCCCGTCGTCGCCATCTCGCGTCTCCCCCGCCGCTCGCCGTCGCCCTCGCCGCCCGTCATCGCCTTCTCGCGCCACCCTGCCGCTCGTCGTCGCCCTCGCCTCCCCCGCCGCTCGCCGTCGCCCCCGCCGCTCCCCGTCATTGCCGTCTCGCCCCCGCCGCCCGTACGCCGCCGCCTCGCTCGTACACACACACACAAACATGTACACGCACGCACGCACACACACACACATTTTTTTTTTAATTATTTTCTATTTTCTGTTTTTTAGATTAATGCATGTCAAATTGTTAATTAGATTGTCGAATTAGATGAATTGCCTAGATAAGAATGTTAGAATTGTTAATGTTAGATGAATTAGATAGAAAGGTTAAATATTAATGTCAATTGTTAGATGAATTAGCTAGATATTAATTAGGTATATGAGATTATTTGACTAGTTGAATTAATATAACTAGTTTATTTTTAGTAAATGCTTAGTTGAACTAGCTAGTTGAAATAGAACTAGTTTATTTTTAGTAAAAAAAATTAGGTATATGAGATTTGATGATCTAATTAAAATTTTACTATATATTGCTACTTTATATATTTTAG
>NC_041382.1:686656638-686661237 GCF_002162155.2 Triticum dicoccoides
TAGTTTATTTAGTTGAATTAATAGAACTAGTAAGTGTTTAATGTTTCACCTATATATGAACATATGTTAGATATTAATGTCAAATGTCAGATGAATTAGATAGAAATTATATGTTAGATATATATTTAATTTAGTTATATGAGATTTGATCATCTAATTAAAACTTTACTATATAGAACTAGCTACTTTATTTTTAGTAAGAAAATTAATAGAACTAGTTTAGTTGAACTAGTTGAATTAATTAATTGAACTAGTTAGTTGAATTAGTTGAATTAGTTGAATTAGTTGAGCTACTTTATTTAGGTATATTTTTAGTAAGTGCTTAGTTGAATTAGTTGAATTAGTTAGTTGAACTAGTTGAATTAATAGAACTAATAAGTGTTTAATGTTTCACCTATGAACATAGGAATGTCATCTGACGACGAACACGGTTTCATTATGTGCGAATACTGCGAAGACCGGTGTGGCCTGTGCGACAAAATTTTTCCAGTTGATGATAGGCGCTTCAGCATCAAGCTGGATGAGAACTTCGAAGTGGATATAGTAAGTCATAATGACAAGTCTTTTTCGTAATTAAGCATCATTTGCTTCAACTTATAATTTTAACTTTTCACTATTCTACTAGCGTATCCCCTTCCATGCAAGAATTTTTGTCTTGGATAAGATAGGTTTCAGTCCTAACAAAACTATGGAGGTAAAAGAGTTTACTTGAAGACCGAGCATGGTTATACCTTCAACGTCAAATTATACAATGCAGACACATACACCTATTTTGAATGCAAAACTTGGCAAGCACTATGCAAGGCTTATGCATTTCAGCCTGATATGGTTATCACCTTTGATATTCGTCCGGAAGATGATATTGAAGGTAATAGAGACATCTAGGTCGATGTGCAGACGCTTCCAGTTCTACCATTATGTGAGTTTCTCAACCATATGTATGTCTTCGATATTATTTATTCAAAAATAGTTGACAAGTAATTTTTATTGATAGCTTATTTCAATTCAAGCAAACATGTCCGGTGCTTGGTAGACAGGACCGTCCACTGTCCCGGGGCTGAACTAAACTGCGAGGAGACAAGTCATTATGTTTCATGGCTTGAGGATCTTGATGCTGTCAAGAGAAATTATTTTCCTGAATTTGAAAATCTTAGTACTCAAAATGTGCGACCAATAGTGATCGTACTGAACTACGGTCACATCTATTTAGGAAAGATGGTATGATTTTTACTATTTGTCCTCAGTGCATCTTTTGCATACATTATTTTTCAAGCTAAACTTTCATTGCTAAGTATATTACTATACGATGTTCTTCAATAGGGACTCCCGATGACAGTTGTGCCTTAGTGGATCGAGACTAAAGGTCGCATGTCAATGGTTGGCTTATGGCCAAGACATCCTACATTGCACATGAGTGCATTCAGGATTTCTAAAAGCGAGGAATGCTTAATAGTGAAAGATTGGAGCAAAATTGTTAACGATCGCAGAGAAGTACTAGGGGGCAACAATCAGAAGCGCAACCCACGATTAGGAGACACGTTCATCTGCATGCTCCAATATGATGAATCAGGAGAGCTATACATGTTCTATGCTATTTTACCTGAGAGAGAGCAGCAGGAGTGATTAGCTAGTTCATGCTCTCAGTACTTGTCCTCTCATGTCCGTGTTCTTCGTCCTGAACTTAATCTCAAAGAGTGATTTTCTTTTGTGGTGTTATGAACGCTTATAATATCATGACCATGTTGAACTCGATGATATCTTTGCTTCTGGTACAAGTGAATGTTTCTTCTTTAAGCTAGTGTTGGTGGTGATTAGATAGCGGTAATGACTATGATGATTAAATAGTGGTAATGACGACTATGATGATTTTTAGCTAGCTAGTATATACTGTTGTTGGTGATGATATGATGCAAGAGTTTTTATATTAATATGATGATGATGATGATGATGATGATGATGATGTTGATGAGTGATTATATTATTTATGAAAGAAACCGCAGATTAGTTTCAACTGGATGGATCCTAGCTAAGTGATCAAGTATATGCCATATCCATATTACCTTGATCACCTAAAGTGATCAAGTAAGATGGATATGGCATATACTTGATCACTTAGCTGCCAGAATCCACATGCATCCAGTCGAAACTAATCTGTGGTACTTTCACCTAATGATTCAACAACTCATTATAATGTAAAACAATCACTAAATTAAATTGAAAACAAAAAATTAAAGTAAAAATAAAAAATAAAACCAAAACCTCCCAAACATTTAGTACCGGTTGGTGTTACCAACTGGTACTAATGATTTACCCGCACCCGAGGATAGGCTCGTGCCACGTGGTGGCACTTTAGCGCCGGTTCGTGCTGAACCGATACTAAAGGGGGGGGGCTTTAGTCCCCACTCTTTAGTTCCAGTTGTAGAACCGGCACTAAAGGCCCTTACAAACCGGCGCTAAAGCGCGATTCTGCACTAGTGATGATATAACCAACATCAGCATGCCAAGTTAGAGCGAAGACCTCAGGGGGTAAATAGGAGTGGTCTTCTCCTTCTGAATCCCCCTCGGAACAGATATCTTCCTCTCAATTACAATCCAAAATGGGTGGAGGGGGGTTGCCTTTATGCCTACCATGGAGCGACTTCTGCATGAAATTTTATTGCCATGCAAGGCTCGTCTCTTTTTCTCTACATGTTCAGTTCCATTGTGTACAATAACTGACATGCATAGGAATAAAACATAGTGAGGTTATGTAAGGAGTGCATGCAGAAATCCAGAGTGATGCTAGCAACCTGTGGATAGACCCAAAACCAATGATAGCAGGCAGATAATGGCTTCAGTTAAAAAATACAGATAATGGCTTCTTTACTGTTTGTTTCCCACCCAACATGAAACTAATAGTAGACACCAGAGAATAACTAGATAGTAGATAGATACTATTGAGTGCGGCCCTGATACTGACTCCGAGTCTAATCGGTGAACAAGACGGTAAAGTAGCATGTAATATTAAGCGATGCATAACGTAAGCAGACACGAAAGAGTGCGACCTCTCTTGCGGACCCGTGTAGTCCTCGAGGTCATCTGCTCGGTTGATGATGGTAATGTAGTTGCCATGGCTGTTGGCGGCGGGGAAGAAGATCTGAGGCGGTGAAAGACAGTCTGGAGGTCGGATCCCTGCTGTGCTGGACCCTTCTGTCGTTGGAGCAGCTGAGCTTGGGTGGACGACGGCGCAGCAGGAGCGGGACAAACCACACAAGCTTTTCTTTGACAACTATCTATAAGAGAAGTAATTCTGTAAGGGCTCGTTTCAATTGGAGGATTCTAACAACGCATGGATAGGAAATACACAGTAATAGGATAGGAATTCACGTGCAAAATAGAGAATTTAAAAACACAAGATTTCTGCCAATCTGGGTGTTTGGTTCACAAGAATTGGAAGATCACAGGATGCAAAGAAGCATGGTGAGATTAAGTCAAACCACAAGAAAATGCATGGTTATAATGCTATTATGCTACTATCTCTTAGTCTTGTGCTTCATGGATAGGAATTTGAAAAGGAGGACAAGTGGAAATTAAAATCCGTATGGTTTTCTTTCAAGGACACACGAAAGGAACAAATCCTACGGTTTTCCTTTTCTACATTCCTTTGAACCAAATGCATGAATAGTAGTACCATAGGAAACTTTCCAATTCCTATGTTTTTCCTTCACTTTTCCTTTCAAGCACTAGCAATTCTAGTAGGCAGGCTTGAGCAAGGAAAAGCTACACTCAAAAAATGTTTTTGTGCTACTTGCCTACTTCTACTACTTTGGACCCAGGCCACTGCCCTACTAGCTCAACTCCCAGGCCCATCGACAAATGCACAGCTCAAACACACATAGATAAATAATGATGGCGTTCAAGAGAGTCGATCACGGATAGCTAAGTTGCCTGGTACCTCACTGCTTGTCATATAGTAGGAGAAACTAATCTTATTTCACGTTACTGCGTGTGCTCAGTGGACAATATATATATATAACATGTGGAGTAAAAAAGAGATGCAACAAGTGTACAACCTCTTTGGCGAAGCCATGTCGATCTCAACGTGATTGGGTTGGTCGGTGAGGATGATCCGGCTGACTTGGCTGTCGGAGGAGGGGAAGAAGATCTTAGGCATCTTGAGATGGAGCTCGGGGTACTGCTCCGTTGTGACGGAGGGTTTCGTCGTTGGAGCAGCTCTGGTGAGTTGTACGACGTCGAGGCTGAAGCAGGACAGGAGGGACAATGTTAACCTGAGTGGAATTCTAATAGCATCTCCAATAGATGACATAAAATACATAACCACAAAGTGCTAGATGTAAAATACATCAGCCGCTCATCTCTGAACTTAACTGTCGAAACTAAACTTAACTATCGAGACTGAATTTTGCTGCCGAAACTGAATTTTACTGTTGAAACTGAACGCACTAGCTAGTAGCAGAAAAGCAGTAGCAGCAGCGCGTGCAAGAGCCGGGGCAGCTGGTCGTGTAGTAGCATTAGGTGAGGCTACCCTGAGCCGCCAGCCACCACCGGCCAAATAGCCCCCCCCCCTCCCGCCACCCGCGGCCGGCGGTGCGCCACCCC
>NC_041382.1:686661718-686664772 GCF_002162155.2 Triticum dicoccoides
AAACCACTCCCCACCGCCGGTCCGCCGCCGCCCCGGCCATCCCTCTAGCCCCCCCTGTGCCGAGCTTTTTCTCCGGCGATCCCTACGCCACCGCCCCACCACCGCCGGCGACCACCGCCCACCCTGAACCCTAAGATAGATAGTGGGGTACCTCTCCGGCGAGCTCCCCTCCCTGCAGTGGCTGGTTCTTCCTTAACTCTGGCGAGCCCCCCCTGAAAATCGACTGACCCAAAAGTTGATTCAGTCGACTGAAGTGTAGCTAAATCGGAGCAACATCGCCAGCAAGAGCAAGAGAGAGAGCAGCAGCGCGAGCAAGAGCAATAGCCAGAGCAGACCAAGCAGGGGACCGAGAGAAAGAGCAGAGCAGCAACACGAGCGGGAGCTAAAGCATCAGCAGCTCCTACTGATGTGGACGTCGCCACCGAGGGAGCGACACCATGCAGGAAGTGGCCGGCGATGCCGCCGTGGATGGAGCCGCGCCGTGGAGGCTCAGGACCGAGCGTCGGCAGCACCATGAGATCGAATCAAGAAGAAAATGCGGCGATTAGTGTACAACCTCTTTGGTGGCGCCGATTAGGCCTCAGCTTAATCCGTGGAAACGGTGATGATGATGCTCTTCCGGTGGTGCAGGTGAAGACGGAGGTGTGGGAATGGAGGTGGTGTGAAAGACGAGGGGAACATCGGGGCAACTCCTTGGAGGTGGAGGATGGGGTGGCTGAACCGGTGGGACGACGAGATCGACGACGGGTCCTCATCCGGTACGGTGGATGAGGGACGTCGAGGTGTTGATGTGGACGACGTCGTCGGGGAAGAGGCTCCGGCTGGGTGGCGGACGGAGGAGGGTGTGGGGCTTCACGGGTTTTCGCGTCCTCGGTGTACGAATGGGTGGGCGGATGGGATGGGAGTGGGGAACCATGGCTTAGGGACGCGCTTGTCTGAAATGTGGGGTAAGTTACAAAATTACCCCCACCGATTTGAGCTAGGCTGTTCTTTTGGTTCAGGGGTATCACGGGCATTTCGTGTGTCGGGATTTCACAGGAGGTGGGAGTCTCCATGCGCGTTGTAATTTTGGAATAGCAAGGCGCGGGTTGAGATGGAGGGAGTTGTCGGAGCACAACGAGACAAAGATATATCTTAAATATTTCGGGCTAACAAGGCGCGGGTAGAAATTTCCGAACAAGCCCAATGTGTACTGTACCAAATCAATTCGCACTTCCATCGACGAAAAAACAAAAAGAAATCAATTAGCAGCACACAAGAGTATCTAGTCCCGTGTACTGTACCAAATCAATTCGCACTACAAATGTCATTCAAAACTTTGAATTCATGTTATGTTCAATTAAAATATTTCGCTACGTGTATAATGCATGCAACCTGCTACTCAAATGAACGTTTTAGTGCATTCCAAATGTATATACTGCCGCTTCAATATGAACTAAATTTGAATTTGTTTCTCTATTTGAATAAGATCTACAATAATGATTGCTGTGAAGTCAAACCATTTGAATTCGTTTCTCTATTTTAATAAGATCTACAATCATCATTATTGTCAAGTTAAACCATCATTTGTGTATTATCTTCATAGCACACCACATGATTACTCTCGAGTTAGATATGAACTGTGTGTACTATATGAACTCGAACTCGATTTTTTTGAATCCACTTTATATTGATTTCAAATCACAGTACATTTCAAGCTCTAGCTAGATCTTCATAATCTAAACCATGTCTCATATGTATAATGTGTTTATCACATAATGTATGGTGCCCCGCCTCCTGCGCCTACAAGTATTTAGATGTGAGTAGCAAACACCACACATTACCACAAATTCAAATAAAATGTGAGATTGTTCGATATATAGTATTGTTTAGATTGTTCGATATTTAGTTGTAAGCTGCAAACGCCACACACTATCAAAAATTCAAATAAAATATGAGATTGTTCGATATATAGTATGGTTTAGATTGTTCGACATTTAGTTGTGAGTTGCAAACGCTATGCATTATCACATTATGGTATAATTTGTGCAAAACCATAGCACATGTATCACCGGTATATTCATGCATGCATATGTTTATAACACTATGATCTCCTATTCAAATATATGAATCCACTTTCATATCAAATTATGATCTTTGTTAGTCTCTTACACCCACACAGTCCTCTAACCTTTGTAGCTAGCACTAACTTTCTCTTGTGCATGCACACGCCCTCCTCGCTCTCCCCCTCCCTTAGAATTCTATCCATCGCGCACACTCATTTTTTTCTTTAGGTCCTTCTCCCACAGTCTCCACAACTCCTTTCCGACACAAACCGATCAATAAACCTCCCAGCGTCTGCCTATGACATACGTACACACGCACCTTCCATCTCCTCCTTTCTGTGTCCATGCCTCGTGTCTCTCATACGGTCCCATACACATGTAAAGTCTCGCCCCTCTTCTCATCTATCTCACAACCGCACACTCCTCTCCCTATTCTAGCTAGTAGCTCGGCCTCTCGCACCACCTCCTAGCTCCATTCTCTCTGTCTATCCGTCTCGCTGGGCCTTATTTGCCTCTAACAAATGGATGTACACCGACCGATCTCCCACTATACATATAGCTAGGTAGGTCCTTATAACTCGTTTTCCCCACGCGTCGATCGATCTACCTCATTAGTTATGTCTCTCCCTTCCTCTGACAAACAACAATTGATCTACCGATCTAGTTAGGTTTGCTTAGCAAACACATGGTTCCCCTTCATCATCCATGCATGCATCCTAACAGATCTATCACGCACAGGCACACACAGAAACACAGCCCCACTCTTATTTATAATATTGCAGTTCTACCCTCGGTTTGTCTAGTAGGCCTCTCCCACCATCTTCGAGAAGCAACTCCATCACCCATCCAGCACTCTACCCCTCTCCCTCCCTCCCTCCCTCTCTCTCTCCCAACCTATTTCCCGTCCTTCAGTTATGTATGGATGTCGACCCATCTCCGTCAAGACATACCTGGGTCTCTCCTTCTCAACACATATACGAGTCGTTCTACCTCTTTAGTTAGGCCTCTG
>NC_041382.1:686664985-686748111 GCF_002162155.2 Triticum dicoccoides
ATACATCGAGCTCTCTAGTCATGTCTCCCTACCACACACAACTTGTCATGTGCCCTCTGACGTTCTTGTAGGTCAGTCGCCCTATATCTTTGACTTGCACACACACAATTTCGATGGCTCTCTTCATCCATCATGCACCCACCCACTTGATCCTCTCTTCGACTCTATCGATATCTATGATCCCTCCCTCTCTTCTAGTGGATTGCCCCCTCTGGCCCTCTCTATATGATATGGATATGCCTCTATTTCACACACATTGCATGAAATTTTTTTGTTTGAGATGTCATCGACACATATTCCCACAAATACATTCACGAAATCACCACCCCCCAAAAAAAACAAAAAAACTAACGAACGCACACGCCATCTGTCTAGGTTTGTATCTCTCTCACACACACCCACGTAGGTGGGGGACATGCACGATGAGAAGAGGTGCACGCACGATGCACATACTCCCGTCTCTTTACCAACCACACCCACACGGGTACACGGTGGAGCTCATTTCTATACGAAAAGGCAGCCCACGTGGTAATTTAACACGTGTACTGGTTGTCCACTTGATGGAGGATCGTCTACCATGGGTGAACAAAAAATTACGACTTGATGTGTTATGTTAAAAAGAGGCAAACCATGTCGTGCCTACCTTAGAGGCAAGGCTCTATACACTGGAGTACTTTTGATGTGTCCCGTAAACTCATGGAAGGAGGAGAAGCTTGCTTAGTACGCCTTATGCCCGCTCCCTTGCCCACGCGCGCAGTGGCTCGTAGGACGAGGAGAAAATTTTACTACTCCCTTCATTTACTCCTCATCCCTACCTTGGTTAGAGAGATTATCATATTGTTTGGAATATATGTCCTTTAGTAGATTTCAATATGAACTACTAGTGCATACTCCAAACACTGATGTATATAGATGTATTTTAGAGTGTAGATTCACTCATTTTGCTTTGTATGTAGTCCATATTGAAACGGACGTAATAGGACACACTCTCCCTCGCCCCTCGACCCTCGGCCACGTGGTGGACGTGCAGCAATTCATTCGGTCTCATATAGCCAGAATGATATATACTGCAGTACCATTATTGCTCGACTTCCCGAAGAGGCGAAGAGCCAATCGCGAGGTTAATGGAGTATTTTGGAGATGCCAAGCGTAAGGTTTATAGGAGAATGAGTAGTAGGTGCCGCGTCATTTATAAATAAAGTTTTTTTGATTCAGTGGCACGTACGCAATATAAATAGGTTCATATGGAGAGAAAAGGAAACCGCTCCACTATATACATAGGCAGGACGAGCCTGCACGGTTGCTTGCTGGGGTTGCTCTCTTCAGTCTTCACACTCTCTCGCACAAAACGACTGTGGCCACATCTCTAACATCCCGGCGGATCACGTCCGCTGGGGGAAGGGGTGGATGCTTAGTGTAGATATGGTCGCCGTTGCTGACGGAGAAAACCCACTGTTGGCATGTCCCGATCAGGGGTCCTCGCCGTTCTCTCTCACAAAGCCGGTGAGGTTGCCTTCATCCATTGCTCACTGCCACGACGTGGGCAGTTGCCTCCTCCCGCCGCCCTCCTCTAGGTTGAGCTACGTCCCAACATCCCTCGGGTACAACTCCCTTTACAGCCGGCTTGCACCACTGCTCCAGCTGCCCACATCACTCCATGTGGATATTTCTCTACTTCTTTGCCCCGCACGTACCTCCACTGGCTTCTACATACTATATTTGTGATGAGTTTATCTCTCATCAATTAGTCCTAGTAATCTTATTCTAATCGCGCTTCTTCAATTACTTTACCACACAGATGCTCATCTCGA
Organism: Triticum dicoccoides; assembly: GCF_002162155.2. Taxonomy (NCBI): domain Eukaryota; kingdom Viridiplantae; phylum Streptophyta; class Magnoliopsida; order Poales; family Poaceae; genus Triticum; species Triticum dicoccoides. The sequence goes on from NC_041382.1 coordinate 686,666,797, forward strand.
TTTTGGTGAAACTGCACAAAATGATCCGATGGTCAAAGGGTTGCAAACTTCATTTCTTCGGAAGCTCCAACTTTGCCAGCAAATTAAAGCCTGGTTAGGTTCAAGGGCTACGGACTGCATGGATCATTTTTTCTTTAGCTGTCTCTATTCCAAAATAAGTGTCAACTTTAGCAATAGTACAACTTTGTACTAAAGTTTGCATAAAGTTGAGACACTTATTTTGGAACGGAGGGAGTACATATTGGCTACGATCTGTCAATCATTGAGATGCAATAGCATGCATGTTAGTCTCCTTTGTATTTGATGAAATGTTGCAACGGGCAACCTTGGACGCAAGATACATGAAACAGAAGCTGGAAGCTTCATAGCATTGTACAAATTTATCTCGCTGATAAATTACAGTACGTACTATACTAGTAATATGTAAAGAGTTAGGTGTTGCATGGTGTCCAGAAAATATGTTGATCGTGTGAGGTGGGACATGTAATCACTGAGCCTGCGTGTTTTCACTGCTCTCACACTCCTCCGTTGAGAATGGAGAAAATTGTAATCTAGTAGTACATCCTTTCGCCGAAAGCGTGGGACATCCAGCAGTCCTACCACCTCAGTAATAATGACCAATGAGCTGTCAAATCACATAGACCCAGCAGTAAGTTCGACGGAGAAGTAACCATCACTCTTGAATCCGCTTCTGCCTTCAACGCAGGCGCCAGTGAGAGGTCGCGTCCGCTCTGGCCGGGCATGAATGCGGCACCGATTCTTTGGAGCGGCGCTAACCATTTCGGGCGGGAAGCGCGCACGGGTGATGGAAGGGGATTTGGGTGGGCCAGGCTAGTCGGGAGCGGGCGTGGCAGCTGTCCCGCCTGTCCCGACCGTATGCCCGGAAACGAGAGGATGCACCGACTCTCATGGCTAAATCGTACACTACACACCATATCTCTGTAGGAGTAGGTCGATGTGTCGCTCTCTCTAACACACACATGCTGTTAAACACACACACACACACACACACACACACACACACACACGCCGAGGTAAAATGAGTCTATATCTCAATTAATGAAGACTTGCATGTTACCATCCATATGTTACTACATACTATGAAAGTAGTAACATAGACTAGTAACATATGCATGTTACTAGTCCAAGTTACTCACCACTATGACCAGCCTAGCAATGTAACCAAACGCTCCTTACTCTGCCTTGTTATCTCCCCCGGAAACCCAATGCATGGAGCGCAACTACGCGTTGATGCATGTGAGTTAATATGTGGCCCTGCATGGTAGCTAAGACGGCATCTCTTAGTTGTTGTGATTAATTGTTGCGTTTAGAGACAGAAATTAGGGCTTTGATTGGAGGAAGGACCGGTCAAGTTTCTCCTTCTCCTCCAATCTGCTTGCACCTCGTTTTGAAAAAAAAATCTGCTTGCACCTTGGTCCCTCTGCACCTTCTAACGTGACTTATTACACCTAGACGGAGGGAGTAGTACGAGATACGGTTGCACACTGACTTAGGTCGAATACAAGTGCCCAAAATTGTGTGCATGTTATAATAAGGATTCACTTAAAATAGTACGTTAGCGAACAGAGGGATCAATTGGACAGTGTTCATGAGCATTAGCGAGATGTGTGACGTAAGATACACCGCTGGCGCTTTTAATTTTTCTTATTGATTTGTTTGTTTCACCCTCTGACTGGTGGGACCCAACATACTATGTGGAGAAAAGTAAGGTGACTAAGGCTGCATTATTCTGTACTACCAACACTGCTTTAAATCCCAAAATACCTTGCCACCAAAGCCACATGATACGATTATGATTTAAATCCCAATGACTCCCACGCAAAAAATACACAGCATGCTTGTCACACGAATGCAGGAATGTATTAAAGGTTATTTGCCTCTCGCTAAACATAACATGGGAGTGGTGTAGCCGGTTAGCCTATTCGCTCATCCAACTTGAGGCCTCGGGTTCGATAACTACACTTGAGCACAATTTTGTTTTTATTCGACTTCTTTCTTCCACCCAATGACAGGTAGGACCCGCATGACAGAGAGAGAAAGTGATCTGGGGTGGTGCCAAGAGGTTTCTTTGACTGGTCAAAGAGCTGTCAGGATCCGTCCGCCAGGAAGGGAAGGAGGCTTAATGCTGTCGCTGTTGGCGAGGGAGGGAATCCACTACCGGCGCAGTTGTTCTCTTTCACCCAGCGGTGGCGCGGGAGGGCCTCCAACCCCTTCTTCCTCACCGCCGTACATAGTGTGGGTTCAATGGCCTCCGGTCGCCCACCGAACCACACCCCAAGAACCTTAAGGTATAATTTACTTATTCCACATGCATTGCTCTAGCTGCATGTGGGCTTTTTCCGCTTATGCACTCGAATCTAGGTGTTGGATCAAACAGGAAAGTAGTGGGGAAAGTTGTATAGCATGAATCTAGGACGTGGTTCAAAGAGGAAAGGAAGGGGGAAAGTACTAGTACAGACTGGCTATCCAGCACCTACATTGGTCGAAAAGGGGAAACGATGAAAAACGCAGTACACACATTGGTAACGAACTGATCTTTTGTTTTGGGGGACAAGGCTGTAGAGTTTGAGCGGGACTAGATTTGTTGCGCTCACATAGGGAAAGGTGTCTAAAGATAACAAAGCTGGGACCAACACGAATATGCTCCTTGGTTGTTTTTTGTTCTTTGTTGCAACAGGTTGTGCATCACCCCTTCATACATCGGTAGGTGGACATGGTGCTGGTGCGTCCACTGCCCCGTGCAACTCTTTAGCTGTTGTTAATCTAAGGCCCTGTTTGGTTAAAAACTCCCTAGTCCCTACCTGCTTGGTTCTAGGGACTAAACATGGACTAGAGGTTATTAAATGACATGCTAAAAGACCATGTTACCCCTAGTAATGAATTAATAGAGACAAGCTGCGACGCGGGGCAGGGCAACTATTGGAAAAAGTCCCAAAAAGACTCTCCCTCAGGGTCTTCTTTCTTTAGTCCCTAAAAGTCCATCATGTTTGGTTTAGATGGGACTGACACGGAATTTTTTAGTCCCTACACTAAAATGTCCCTGTAAACAACACCCTCTAATAATGCCGCTGGAAAATTGATGCAATGCCACAGTTAAAAGCAAATTACATGTTTAATGAATTTTATTGTTAATATAATCTCTCTGTTAATATTAATCAATGCCACCGTTTGAGAAATGCTACTGTCTTGCTTTCTTTCCCATTTAGATAAGTTAGATGCTTCTTTTTGTTGGCTTCTGTGTCATCCACCGTTATTGACCACTAGTTGTTTCCTTTGCACCTCTCTGTAAACAGGGTTATCTACTTCACCTCGTTGCTATTGTGACCTTTTGTTGCACTATACAAAACACTTTTGTTTTAAGAGTGTTTTGTGCAGTTCAACTAAAATGCCACACCGACAACGTTGCTTGATTGCTTGATCTTAGTGGAACTTCACAAGAGGAGATCTTACTTCCTATCCATGTTGGCAAATTTTGTTCAGATCTTCTTCTTGTGAGTTGTTTGAATTCCGCGTTATGAGAGGTCAGTACTAGCCTTCTTTCACATTATTGTGCAGTGTGCTTTCATATGTTGTACTACTTGCACGCTAATGTTGCTTGATTTTAGGGAACTGCACAAATGGAGACAAGACTTCCAATTTGTATGTGCACCCTAATATCCCATTACGGTAAGATAAGGATATTTCACAACTGTTGGCCTGTATTTTGCCACTTTCATCTGAAAATTAACGTTGTTGTTTAGTGCTATACTTGTGCTCCCTAATTAACATGCCAAATCTTACATTGAAGGCGAAGCTTGTCTGTTATTGAACCAAGTGATGAAGGGGAAGAACAAGCAGAAGAAAATAAATCAACTCCCGGTGTTGTAATGAAACACTAGAACTGTGATGACACAAGTTGTTGGGGATATAGCTATCAGTAATGACCCGCCTAGGAGGGGCCAGGTCAGTCTCAATGACGGGTCACAAAGGAATCCCAGAAAACAGTCAAGGTGATAGTTTATTAAGGCTTATAGAAGGCCTAAGCCTAGAGGCAGTTTGAGGCCCAATATTGAAAATCGCTGTATGTAAGGAAAGACTTGTAAGGAAAGGCATGTAAAAGAAGTCACCGAGCCAGACATGCTTTATGAGCCAGCCGGGACTCTGTAGGCTGCCAGGCGTCAACCCGTGTATATAAGGGGACGACCCGGTGGCGGCTTAGGGCAAGAAACAAGAGATCGATAACCAAGCCGGCGGATTAGCCTCTTGGTGATCGAAACCCTAGCAATTCCAACACAACTAGACGTAGGCTTTTACCTTCATCATAAGGGGCCGAACTAGTATAAAACCTCTCGTGTCCTTTGTCCCGATTAACCCCTTTAAGCTTCCTAGTTGCGATGGCCCTACGACTAAGTCCTTTTGCTAGGACATCTGCCGTGACAATTCCATGATAGTTGGCGCCCAACGTGGGGCCAACGCATGGTGGATTCGAGTTCTTGAAGGGCAGCTTCGAAGGGCTCAAGGGATACGTTGTGGGCCGGATGACCAAGAGTCGTCGCGGCAAGCTCTACATCGACGACGAAGGCTAGGGCCCCGAGGCCAGCTCAATTGAGTACAGGTACTGGGTCCCCTTCGGCGGGATTCATGGCTTCATCGGCCGGATCAGCGAATCAGGCCCTGAGCCGTACATCTGCACTGACATCATCGAGACGGCTCAGCGCGCGAGACCCGCCCGGGCCCGACCCGCCGTAAAACATGCTTTTGTGGGTTGCATCCATGGAGGTGAATATTCAGAAGGATCAGTGGATGGCAGTGAGATGGCCATCTGTTCTGACGCTACATCATCAACAGGCGAGACAGACTCGTTGTATCAGCTGCAGGATGGCATGCTTGGGGGCTATTCCGATGGCATCAGTATTCCGGACCCCTTTGAGCCGCCGAATCGAGCCGGAGTCTTCATGGTAGGCACCCAGCCCAGACAGAACTCCACGGTTGCGGCAGCAACGACCACCGGGTCGGCAGCGGCCGGGTCAGGAGACCCCGCATGCTCCCCGGCTCAGATACTAATGGACCTCACGGATAAGTCGACGGCCCTGTTGACTGCCGTGGTAGAGCCGGCGGATAAAGTTCGGCATGATGCAGAAGTGGCACGGGTACACGAAGAGATGGCATAGGCCAAGGAAAACTTAGCAGCTGAGGAGGTCAGGATGGCTGCGGAGCGGGCGGCTTTGGACGCTCGTGCTCAGCAGATCCAAGCAGAGACTTTCCGGCTCTCGGTGGATCTGAACGCGTCAAACGAGGTCATGAGGAGGAGGCATCAGAAAACTCAATCACGTTTACCTCTGACGCTTGATCCTAGGAACCTTTTCCATACACCTGGGGCCGGTCCAAGTAACCCGCCGGAAGCAAATCGGATCACGACACCCGGAGCACTGATTCAGCCGCGGGCCATGGAGCCACCTCGCATGTATACCGCTCCACCTCATTATGCGCCAACACCACCGGGTCACTTCTCCAATCCTTTGGAAAACCTCATTGTTGCGTCGGCTCGTTTGTCGGCTCTCCCGATGGAAGGCGATTCTTCGACAGCAGTCGAAACACGAAGGGTGAGGAAGCTTCTTCAGACAGCTCTGGCACAGCAGGATGCATACTCTTACAGTCGAGATAGAATCCATTCAACCCCTCGCCCGAGCCGGACCCCGAGCTATAGCAGGCATATGGACTCAGTTGATATGTCAAGCAACGCTCAGCGCTGCCACCAACCGGGTAGACATGAGCCGGTGCAGGCAGGAGCCCTTAACTTAGCGGATCGGGATAGGATCCGATAAGAGGCTGAGCGGGCGGTTCAATTGGCAGCTGAGCAGGCGGCTCATCAAACTTTTCTGGTTTATCCAGCAACATCTGTTGAGGCAGGAGTAGCCACAAGGACCGGAGGCCTTCCTTGCTTGGTGTCAGCTATACGTAATGAGCGCTTACCTAAGACTTCAAGGGGCCTCGTAAAGTGCCTAACTACACGGACGATTTGCAGCCCGGGGCATGGATTGAGAGTTACGAGATGGCAATGGAGCTTTTGGAGGTCAGCGATGCAGCAATGTCTAAGTACTTCACCATGATGTTGGATGGAACAGCTCGCACTTGGTTGAAAGGGTTGCCGCCCAATTCCATTGGCTCATGGGCAGAGTTGAAGGCCTGGTTCATTCAAAACTTCAAAGACACATGTAAGCAACCTAGGTCAATTGTGGACCTGACTAACTGTAAGCAAGAGGAAGGAGAGTCCACAACCCATTGGGTGCACCGGGTCAAGGAGATAATACATCCATCTGATAAGATGGATGCTGGTTCGACAGTCTTAATGTTGGAGAAAAATTGCCATTTTGAACCTCTGAAGCAGAAGCTGGGGCGGCTCAAGCGTGACTGCAATGACATGGGCCAGTTGATGGCGGCTCTGGTCAAATATGTTGATTCTGAAAATACCAAGGATCCCTTGTCTGACGAGGAGAAAATAGGGAAGGGAAAGAAGAATGGCAACGGCAAGGGTCACCAGCATAACCTGGCAAATCAAGGAGGTAATAAACGTAAGACTGACAAATTTGTGGCTAATACCAATGCGCAGGGCAACAATCAGTGGTGCAAGGGTAGGCAGCCCCCTCGGTCGGGTGGGTCAGGGCCCACCCTCGAGCAACTATTGAATGAACCTTGCCCAAGACACGGCACCCGGGAGAAGCCAGCAACCCATCTGTGGAAGGACTGTACGATCCTGAAGGCATTTAAAAATTCAAATGCGTTTGATGGATGTCACGGGCCTGGCGGTGGTTCAGGCAGAGGCGGCTTTCATGGCCCGGGCGCCGATTCAGGTGGAGGCGCTTTTCACGGTTCAAGCCATACATGTAACTAGGGAAGTTACAATCAACAACCCGGCCAAGGTAATCAGCAGCAACAGTCCGGATATCAGAGCAATCCAAAACAGTTGAATAGTGGGCAATACCATGTATTTACCACTAGTTTATGCAAGAGGGACCAGAAGCTTCATAAGAGGGCCGTCAATGCGGTTGAGCCGGTGATACTGCGCTATTTGAGGTGGTCTGAACAGCCTATTGTGTGGAGCAGAGAAGATCATCCTCACGGGGTTGACAATCCGGGTCACTTAGCCTTAGTAGTGGCACCTCAGGTTGGTGGATATATATTCACTAAAGTGCTCATGGATGGAGGCAGTAGCATCAACATCCTCTACTATGAGACGTTCCGTCGGATGGGGTTGACTGATAAGAGTCTTAAGCAATCCAAAACTGTTTTTCACGGTGTTGTGCCTGGCAAGTCGGCATACCCAGTTGGTAAGATTGAACTGGAAGTAGCCTTTGGGGATGAATATGATTCCAGGGAGGAGAAGTTAACTTTTGAGGTGGTTAAGATCAAAAGCCCATATCATGCTCTATTTGGACAGCCAGCTTACACCAAGTTCATGGCTCGGCTGTGTTATGTGTATCTACAGCTCAAGATGCCGGGTTATAAGGGCACCATTATAGTGCATGGAAGCCGGAAAATAGCCCTGGAGTGTGAAGAAGGGGATGCTGCGTATGCTGAGTCTGTTTGTGCAATAGAGGAGTTAAAGTTTTATAAAGATAACGTTGACCCGGCAGACATGACATTGTTAAAGAAGCCAACAACGGAGCACGAGCCAGTGTTGAAGTTCAAATCAGCTGATGACACCAAGACGGTTGATTTTGTGCCCGGTGACTCATCCAAGAAGTTCATCATCAATGCCAACTTGGATCCAAAATAGGAAAGCGTGCTCATCGAGTTCATCCGTGAGAACCGGGACATCTTTGCATGGAAGCCTTCTGATATGTCGGGTGTCCCAAGAGAACTCGCTGAGCACACCCTCAATATTGATCCGAAGTTTAAGCCGGTCAGACAGTTTCTCCGGTGATTTAACGAAGAAAGGCGCAAGGCCATTGGAGAAGAAGTGGCCCGGCTCTTGGCGGCCGGGTTCATTGTGGAAGTTTTTCACCCAGAGTGGCTGGCTAACCCGGTGCTTGTACTCAAGAAGAACGGCACATGGCGTATGTGTGTGGATTACATCAATTTAAATAAAGCTTGTCCAGTTGACCCTTTTGCTCTCCCTCATATTGATCAGATCATTGATGCTACAGCGGGTTGCGCGCGTTTGAGTTTTCTGGATGCTTATTCAGGTTATCATTAGATCAAGATGCCAGTCAAGGACCAGGAGAAGACAGTCTTCATCACTCCATTTGGAGCCTTCTGCTATGTGTCCATGCCTTTTGGGCTTAAGAGTGCCCAAGCGACTTATCAATAGTGTATGCAGAATTGCCTTCACAATCAGATTGGGCGTAATGTTCATGCTTATGTGGATGATATAGTGGTGAAGTCCAGAAAGGAGGAAACCTTAGTAACAGATCTGAAGGAGACCTTTGATAACCTCCGGGTCTACAAGATGATGCTTAACTCGGCTAAATGTGTTTTTGGAGTCCCCGCTGGCAAACTCTTGGGTTTTTTGGTATCTAACAGAGGTATTGAAGCTAACCCAGAGAAAATTAAGGCAGTCACCTCCCTGGCCAAACATGTGTGCATCAATGACGTTCAACGGCTGGCGGGTTGCGTCGCTGCTTTGAGCCGGTTCATAAGCCGGTTAGGGGAGAAGGCGATGCCTTTGTACCAGATGATGAAAAAACGGATGATTTTGGTTGGAGTGATGGTGCAAACTCTGCTTTTGAGGAACTGAAGAAACAACTTGCTGAGTCGCCGGTTCTTGCTGCTCCGGTTGAGAAAGAGCCGCTATTGTTGTATGTAGCCACTAACTCACGAGTTGTTAGTGTGGCGATTGTGGTGGAACGCAAGGAGGCTGGCAAGGAACATCTGGTCCAATGGTCGGTTTACTACGTCAGTGAGGTGTTGATTGAGTCTAAACAAAGATATCCACATTGTCAGAAGCTCATGTATGGGGTGTTCATGGCGAGCCAGAAGCTCAAACATTACTTTCAGGGTCACCCAATCACTGTGGTTAGTTCTGCTCCTTTGGTTGACATCATTCAAAATGGAGAAGCCACTGGACGAGTCACCAAGTGGGCCATTGAACTTGGGTCTCATGGGTTGAAATATGTACCATGTACTGTGATCAAATATCAAGCGATGGTTGACTTTATTAATGATTGGACAGAATGCAGATGCCAGAAGAGAAACCAGACAACACAAATTGGACGATTCACTTTGATGGGTCCAGACAATTGGAGGGCTCAGGGGCTGGAGTTGTTTTAACTTCCCCTCGAGGTGACAAGTTTTGTTATGTGTTGCGACTGATGTTTCCTTGTACTAACAACGCAGCAGAGTATGAAGCCTTGCTCCATGGTCTTCGAATGGCCAAAGAGATGAGCCTGAGTCGGGTCCGGTGTCTTGGCGATTCAGATTTGTTGGCTCAACAGGTGTCAGGCAAGTGGGATTCCAAGGACCCTCTCATGGCGTCTTATCGCCGTGAAGTCGATGTTGTTGCAGGACATTTTAAAGGTTATCAAGTGGAACACATTGACCATAGGAAGAATGAAGCGGCAGATGCTCTAAGCCGGCTGGGGTCTCAGCGTAAGCCGGTGCCACCTAACACCTTTTTGGATGTTTTGCATAACCCGTCTGTTAAGTTACCTACAGAAGAAGGTTTGGCCGTTCCTGACCCGGAGGCACAGTTGGTGGCGGCTCTTCACGTCATCCCAGATTGGACAGTACCGGTCTTGGCTTACATGACCCGGGGCGAGTTGCTAGAGAATGAGACCCTAGCTCAACAGATAACCTGGCGGTCCAAGTCAATGACGATTTCTGACGGAGAGTTATACCATCACAGCGTTTCTGGAGCGTTTCAGCGGTGTGTTTCTCCTGAAGAAGGCCAAGAGATACTTTGTGAAATCCATGAAGGGGATTGTGGTCATCACGCCGGGTCAAAGTCACTTGTGGCCGAAGCTTTTTTTCATGGTTTTTATTGGTTGACGGCTCACCCTGATGCAGAGGATCTGGTCGGTAGGTGTGATGGATGTCAAAAATTTGCACGGCGAGCACATGTGCCGGCTCAAGAGTTGCGGATGATTCCAATCACCTGGACGTTTGCGGTCTGGCGGCTTGACATGGTTGTACCTTTCAAAAGGTCTAAGAATAAAAAGAGACATCTTTTAGTAGCAGTTGACAAATTCGCAAAGTGGGTTGAGGCGGAGCCAGTGAGTAAGTGTGATGCAGCCACAGCGGTTCAGTTCATGAAAAAGGTGATCTTTCACTTTGGTTTTCCACACAGCATTATCACTGACAAGGGCACTAATTTATCCCAAGGGGCTATGGAGGAGTTCTGTCAACATGAGCATATTCGGCTTGATGTTTCTTCTGTAGCTCACCCTCAATCTAATGGGCAGGCTGAGAGAGCAAATCAGGATCTCCTAAAAGGTCTCAAGCCCCGGCTTATGGTTCCCTTGCAGCGAACGTCGGGTTGTTGGGTGGAGTTACCCTCGGTGCTATGGAGTATCAACTCCACTCCTAACAGGTCTACGAGTTATACACCTTTCTTCATGGTTTATGGAGCGGAAGCAGTGCTGCGCAGTGACATCCATCATGACTCGCCTCGTGTGGCGGCTTATGTTGAAGCTAATAACGAACAAGCCAGACAGGATGTGCTTGACTTATTAGATGAGGAAAGAGACTTAGTAGCGGCTCGATCAGCGATTTATCAACAGGACTTGCGCCGCTATCACAGTCGCTGGGTTAAGTCCGGGACTTTTCAAGAAGGTGACCTGGTGCTCCGGCTCATCCAGGATCTGTCAGATGCACACAAGCTATCCCCACCTTGGGAAGGACCCTTTGTTGTCAGCAAGAACTTAAACAACGGGTCATATTACCTCACTGACATTCGAGAGCACAAAGACTCACGTAAGTCAGAGGAGGAGACCCATCGGCCGTGGACCATTTCTCAACTTCGGCCATACTACACCTGAGCCATCGGCTCTCATCATGTACATACTTTGACGTTGTATATATTATGATAAGTAATAAAGCAGGACCTTTGTCTTTTCCTTTTCAACGATTATAAATCTTTACTCCTTTTTACTATTTAAAATGACTATTAAGGAGCTGATCATATCTGAATCAATTCTAACCTTTTTGATCCGGCTTATGATTGTATTCGAATCTAGCTGTAAACCTCATGGTCACTTGGGGGCTTCCTGTTCAAACATAGGTCGTATTCAAACCAAAGAGAACATAGCTGGCGTAACCCTCTTGATCGGCTCAAAGCCAAACTCACTAGGGGGCTTCTTGATCGTATCCGAATCATAGCTTAACCCCTTTTGGGTCCGACTTGGATCGTATTTGAATCAGGGTCGTTAAAAACCTCTCAAGGTCATTTGGGGGCTTCCTGTTCAAACATAAGTCGTATTCGAACCAAAGAGAACATAGCTGTCGGTACCCTCTTGATCGGCGCAACGCCAAAGCCACTGGGGGCTATTTGATCGTATTCAAATCTTAGCTTAACTCCTTTGGTCCGATTTACTGATCGTATTCGAATCAGAAACCCCCAACCTTTAGTTACAAGGTTATTTATATTGTTTGTCACTTGGTGTTTGTATTATTGGTCTTTTATTGTCTCAATTTTAAACAATCAGCATGATTTTTTCGTCGGCTTGACTATTTGACAATAAACCTCCAAGGCATAAGAATCATCAGGTATTCAGAAGCATTGACTTCTCAAAAAAAGGGGACTGGATCGTCAGCCTCATCACCCGGGTCATATAAACTGGTGGTCCAGAGGTCGAAGATACAGGTATGACTGTTGTTTATGAATAGTTTCTTTATGTGGTACTCCAAGGTTATTTCAACCCTGTTTCTTTTTACGTTTAGTTCTGTTTGTCTACTATGATAAAACTTTTTGGTCATGAACCGGGTATTCTGACCCGTTCTGTGTTAAACCACCAAGCAAGTATTTCCTTTTTACAGGAATAGAGCAGAAATATTACAAAGATAACCATGAATGTGACGCATATATTGACATAAGGAAGCACAGAGTCACAAACGGCGTCTTATGCACGATGGCATAGGCAAAAATTCGAAGTGTTCAGAGCTAATTCTATTATAAGGCTTTTATAAGCCCACAAAGATGGTTCTCGTTCCTCCCTTTCCGGTTCACCTCCTTCTGTCAACTGAAAGCTAGGATTGGACCAGTCAAAGCCGTTCACGGCAACGAACTCTGATTCATCATCAATCAAGCCAGCTGGATCAACTTCTGGTGCAAATGTGTGTTGGTGAGCCGGCGAGATAAGGTCTGTCACCTTGTAGGAAGGAGTCGCCATCTTCTTATTCTCCAAATCAAAACCTGGCTGGTATTTGTCAATATTAGTTTCATCTCCAAGGATGGTAGCTTGAGGTCGAACTCCCCTCACACAAGCCACGAAGTCATCTTCCTCAAAGGGAGACCCGTCTTCCTTTACAGTCGGGTACCCCCTAGCTACATCCACCGGGTTTAGATCTAGCACCCAAGCCTTGGAACGGCTCAGAGCAGTCAAAGCTCCGGCTCTAGCGCAGGATTGTTTGACCTCTTGGAACCTGGCGGGTAAGATTGACAGTTTCTTCAAGACGTCACTGAGCCGGTTGGGTCCTTGATTGGCGGGAGAGATAGCAGTGAGTGCTCATTGAGCACCAATGTACAACTGCTCCACCAAGGTATAGATGGCCTTCAGTTTCCTCACGTTATCCTAGTTCAGGTTTTTGCTTCGCGGGCCTGCACATAATATTTCAATTAAGGGGTCAGCAGGCGGTTTATTGTCCGAGTCACCAGAAGGTGAAACAGTTCAGTACAAACGGCTTACCAAAGATGGCGAAAACCATTTGAGACACCCGGTTCTTTAAAATGGTCAGCTCCGTAGTAACCTCCTCAAGAGTTGCTTCTGCTTTTTCGGCGCGTTGTGTCAGCAGTGTTTTCTCTTCAGCCCAGGTTTTCTTCTTGGCAGTCAAGTTGTTTCTCAATTTTTCCATCTCATTAAGACTTAATTGAAGCTTGGAGTCAGCAGCCTTGATTTCTTCCTCCTGATCCGCCAGCCGGGTCTTGGCGTCAGTTAATTGCGAACCCAATTCAGATAGGGCGTTCTGCAAAACATATACGGGTGTGTCAAAGTTCAAGAGTTAAGATTCAAGTCTTAAAACCACATGAGACTTGGGGGCTAATGTATGCCAAAACAATTTCTTATGACTCTAACATATTTCAAGTCCCAAGTACCTTACAAAGTAACAACACTTGGCACTTGGGGCTAATGTATAATATTTAGAAAATCTCTCAAGATTAAGCCGGATTACAATATTAGTTGGGTTCAGCACAAGACAGTTATGAAATTAAAAGTGTCGGCTCTTTTATGATCAAGTGAACCGGCCCTTGGGGACTACAGGTGAAGTTTATTCTAATTTATTGGACTTCAGAAAAATCTAAAGGTAAAGCTTTAGCCTATATCATAAGTCTATAGATCATTCAGGTTTTATCATAATCTACAGACATGGGGGCTGGCAGGATATAAGTAAGCCAGAAAAACATACCTCATACTTCAGCTGCAACTGCTTGACCATTTCGATCTCCGACTCATGGCTGGAGTGCACATGGCTGAGATAGCCGGACAATATGTCATTGGCATTCAGATGGCTATAATGAGAAATATCAAAATGCACTCTCTGTCTCTCTAGGGCCTCTTGTTTCGCGGTGTGACGGGCCAACACGGTGGGATTCCCCGGCTCAACAAAGCGGCTTCTAGTGATCAGAACGTCCTGGGCAGACGGTGATGGCGGGTTGGCCGAGCTGGATGGTCCGGTAGCAGGAGGGTTAACGATGGTATTGTCAGCTGATGGCTCAGGAGGATCTGTTTGAGTGTTGGTCGTCGGGTTTTCTGGTGCTTCAGTTGGAGGGGGAGAAGGTGGCATGGCCGGTTCAGGTGCAAGGACTGGCGGGTCTTCCACCGGCCTAGTCACCTTGGCCTTCTTGGATTTGGCTTGGCCACTGAGAAAGATGTTACAAAGCAGTTAGTATAAAGAAGCAGTTTGAAAGACATAGAGGAAAGATAATTTCTTACTTACCCAGGGGCGATCTTAAAGGTTGGGAATTGAGTTTGAGATGAGTCGCCAGAAGAGCGAGACACCTCCTACAAAGATAAAAACAAAGTTAGTAATGCAAGGGAGAAGATCCAGTAATGAAAAGTAAAAGACGAAGAAATAAACCTCATTCGGGCGTTTTTGAGGAGTCTGTTGAAGAACAGAAGGCGGTTCATCGTTGTTCCGGGCCTGATGGCAGATCTCATGTTGCTGCTTTTTCAAAAGAAAATGAGGATCCAGATAAGCCAAAGGGTGTGAAAACCTTACTTTCCAGGTTACGACTCGAAGTTTCTGTCTTGGCAAATGGGCTGAATCGGAGGAAATAGTTACCTCTTCTTCTACGGCCTGACTAGCCCCCGTGTCATCCTGGCAATGATCAGTGTTAATAAGATTATTAAAAAGTTGGCCAAGGGAGTCAAGGGCTACCTCCGACTCAGAAGTGTCATCGCCAAGTCTCAACAGTTCCTTTAGCGGTGCTTTTCTTGGCGGTTATGGCGGCGGCTCTAGCTTTCTTGGCGGCTTCATGGTCGTACTTGGCTTTCCAGAAGTCAGATTTGGCCTATAAACAAATAAGCAAGATGAAAGGTCGTGCATGTATTTAAAACAGTTGAGAAAAATACAAAGAGGAAGAGAGCAGAGGTTCTTTACCTCTGGCACCGGGTAAAGCTTGCAAAAGGGGTTTAACCCAACTTTACTGCAATCTTCGTATTTGCCGTTCACCAGAAGGGTTAACATTGCAACAATATCTTCTTCATTTAATTGAATGGAGTTATGACGAAGAGAGTCGTCTGGGCCCCCACCGTATTCATACATCAATCTGGATTGGCGGCTTAGAGGGATGACCCGCCACAAAACCCGGCGCCGGGTCAAATCAACTCCGGTTAAGCCGTTCCCCAATAAAGCGTTAATCATTTTAATGGATGGAATCAGCTTCTTGCGTTCGCTGACAGTGAGTTTGTCAGGGAGTGCAAACTTGGAGTCAAGACGCTCTGTGCGATAACCCGGCAGCGGCTTCTCATTTGCTGGTGAAGTGTGTTGACAATAGAACCAAGTCTGATTCCAGTCCTTGGGATGACTCGGAAAGACTATTAGGGGGAAGACGGTGTCCTGTCGATGCTGAATTGAGATACCCCCAAGTTCCAAGCTAGGGCCATTGGTGCACTCGTTCTGGCGGTTCAGATAAAAATACTCTCTAAAGAGTTCCACAGTCGGTTCTTCTTGAAGGTATACCTCGTAGAGGACTTGGAAGTTGCAGATATTGGATATAGAATTAGGCCCGATGTCTTGAGGGTGGAGTTTGAAAAAATGGAGGACATCTCTGAAGAACTTTGAGCAGGGTGGGGAAAAGCCATGGTTCATGTAATCAGAAAAGACGATAACTTCACCATCTTTTGGACTGGGCCGTTCCTCATCCGGGTCAGGTGCATGATAATACATGACATTCTTCCCTGGCAAAAATCCTATGGAGAAGAACTCCTTCAAATTGTCCTCAGTTACTGTTGAGGGAACCCAGTTGCAGACAGTCGGTGCTTTGGATGGCATGATGTTCAAAAGATGAACTGAAAAGAAAGCAACATGCCGGATCAATTCAATGATAATGGTACAAGGGAGTAATGGCGGCTTAAAGTAAGGGCTAATGTCATATAAGGAAACGTAAGCCGGCGCAATAAGCCGCCATGACTACAAATATTTGAGAAAGCAGATTCGGCTAAGTGTTGAGACAAACAAGTTTCCTAATTGCTTGATATTATTCCAGATCAAATGGCTATTCAAAATGGAAAATTTCTAGACCTAAATTTTTTGCACAGATGAGTTTGTGAGTCCTAATGAGGCCTTTATACTGCAAAAAGGGATCTATCAGTGTCAAGAGCAGGCACAAAAACAACTACCGCACAAGCATATATCTCTTTGGGGATCAAGAAGAGGCTGCAGTTGAACAACTACAGAGAAACTATGATGAACTACAAAGAACATGCAGAGACCTAGAAAGCCCTAATGCGGATCTAAGGAGCAAGAAGGGAAATGCTTACAGCCACAGATCTTCCGCGGAAGGTCCTCGCCGTTTTCTGGATTCAAATCCGGTTGATGCAGCGGCCAAGATCGGCGGAGGTGAAGGGCTCTCTGACAGCGACGGAGCTCGAGCAGCAGCGGAGGTCGCGAGAGGAGGAAGACAAAGAAGAGAGGAGAATGAGAAAGACCGGGGCGTGCCTATTTATAAGGGGATAAGTGAACGGGCGGGCACGAAAAATGAGGAAGACCCATATAATGATTATCCAACCAAACGGGCGCCTCGATTCTCGAAAAGCATTAAAGATGAAGATCCGTTGAGAAGATGATGTCACGATAGTTTTTTGTGTTTTCAAGAGATGACGTCATGGCGGGTTACAAAAATTTCTGCGAAGAGAAGAAGATGGATTTTTTTCTAAGTATTGAAGATTGACAAAGAACAAAGTTCAAAGTCAATCTGGGGCCTAATGTTGGGGATATAGCTATCAGTTATGACCCGCCCAGGAGGGGCCGGGTCAGTCCCAGTGACAGGTCACAAAGGAAGCCTAGAAAATAGTCAAGGCGATAGTTTATTAAGGCTTATAGAAGGCCTAAGCCCAGAGGCGGCTTAAGGCCCAATATTGTAAATCGTCGTATGTAAGGAAAGACTTGTAAGGAAAGGCATGTAAAAGAAGTCACCGAGCCGGACACGCTTTATGAGCCGGCCGGGACTCTGTAGGCCGCCAGGTGTCAACCCGTGTATATAAGGGGACGACCCGGTGGTGGCTTAGGGCAAGAAACCAGAGATCGATAACCAAGCCGGCGGATTAGCCTCTTGGTGATCGAATCCCCAGCAATTCCAACACAACTAGACGTAGGATTTTACCTTCATTGTAAGGGGTCGAACTAGTATAAAACCTCGTGTGTCCTTTGTCCCGATTAACCCCTTTAAGATTCCTAGTTGCGATGGCCCTATGACTAAGTCCTTTTGCTAGGACATCTGCTGTGACAATTCCACGACACAAGTAATGATATAGTTTTGCATCTTAATTTATTGCTATGGCCGGAACGAGCAATTGTTTTGCCACTGATTTGATGCCACTCTTAATGTAATATGTAATTATCTTTACTTGTGAAAACAGGGATCTTCTTTGAAGATACCATATATTTTAGTGGAACTGCACAAGAAGATGTTGGAAACATTAAACTAATCGAGGAGTATATAGTAAGCATGGCAACCACAGTAGATAACAACAGATGGTTCCAGAGAAGTGCTTGATCTGTATGCTCTACACAATAAGCCTCCTGACAAAGGTTGGTACTCGCCCACGGATTTCATCCATATGATTGAGCTTTGTCATCTCTATTGGTGTTGTGCTACTATTTGGATACTGTCATGAGAAAGTGGTATTGTCCTTGAGAAGTGCTTCATCTGTGTTGTTTTAAATATTTCCTTTCTTTTTTGAGCAAACAGGGATGCTAGCATTTAGTTGTCCTCTTGTCTTTGCCCAACAGGATCATCCTCCTCTGAAGAAGAATATGGAGTACGTGAAGTGCCTAGTCCCGATTATGCCAGGATAAAGAAGCCAAGCCTCTTTCTTAAGAAGGGAGCAGTTCAAGGATGGTTACATTATTGCCCATAAGAACAAACTAACTTCAGCTCAGAAGGACTCACGGATCTCCATCTTTGTTGCTGTGATGGCTAGTACAATGTTATTTTATGATTCCTTCTGGCGAGTTCCATTTTTTTAAATGTGTGCTCTGCATGGATCATGCAGGTTGACTGTTTAAACTGTCAATTCATAGTACAGTTTGCTTTATACTAATCACTTTTTTTGTATTTATGCAAACAGCGGTGCTCAGCTTGATTTCAATGGGAACTACACAAAATGTTCACGAATACATCGAATGTTCTCGAATCATTCATTTACACCACAAGAAAGGAGGTGTCGATATGTTCAAGGCATTGCAACATATAAAGGCAAAATCATACAAGCTATGCACGAATTTGGTTGATTTTGGTGGAACTGCACAAAAAGAACAGCTGGTTTATTTAGCATGAGGTGCCATGTCAATGTCCGAACTGATGGCAAACCCTGCCCATTCCACAATCGTAGGCATTTGATATTTTGGAATGGGAAAACCTTGTCAAAGTTTGCTCATTGATGTACGCAAAAAAACACGCATTTGACATTTTGGAATGGGACAACCTTGTCAATTTTTGCTCATTGATGTTAGCAAGAAGACATGTGTTCGATATTTTCGAATGGGACGCCCTTTGCTGTTAGCAGTATCGATCAATTTTTATTTATTCTTTAGTTGTGAAGTAAATATTGGCTCTGACATGTGATTCGCCGAGATGCATAATCATTGATTGTTTTGATTGTTCTCTATGAATTGCCAGGCCTGTGTGTTAAGTGCAATGTACAGGAACGCTAAATTTTGTACTCCCTCTGTTCCTTTTTACTTTGCATATTAGATTTCTTTCAAGTCAGTTGATTTTACATTGTGAATGTTGATACTTTTTTCTAATTGGTCAAAGTGGAGATACTTTGAGTTCAGACAAAACTTATATGCAGACTAAAAAGGACCAGAGGGAGTACATGTGAAACTGCTGCAGACGAGGTGATCACCCTGGGAATAATGCTAGTACGTATTGTTTTGCATGTTAATCCAATTCTAGTGATACAAGAATTCAAACAAATCGAACTAAATTCATTCATACACTGCCGGATTTCATATAAACATGTCGGATTTCATTACATTTCATAAATTCTTCAACTAAAAAGGGGTGTGCTAGAGGTATAATTAATTAACCGTAACACCCGTGTTTGGCTGAGCCGAACAGAAGCTTCTTCTCGAGAGGACTGAGCTTCAGTGACATAACACAGCAGGTGAAGTTGTGTCACTTACATGTGGGCCAGATGCCTCTTGGGCCCATATGCTGGTGACCCAACTTCACCTGCAGTTAAGTAACTAAAGAAGCGTCCTTCTCCAACATAGCTCTCCGACTCCACATCGCCGCCAAGAAGCTAGTCGGCAGTCAGTGGTCAACCCGCCTAGCTTGGCTTCAACCGAAGGGTAGCAGCAGTGGCCTTACTTGGACCCGAGCAACGGCGACCTACCGTGTTCTACTCTTCCTCGTTTTCTGTGTGGCACGGCCTCGTTGGCAGTGGGGCGGGGCCTTGACGGAGCCGGTGATGTCCTCTATCTCGTTGCTGGCGGGGCGGTGCCTCGGTGGAGCGGGGGAAATCCTCCCCTCATTGTCGGCAGGGTGGGGCCTCGGCTGAGCCGGCGATGTCCTCTGCCTCGTTGTTGGCGGGGCGGAGCCTCGGCGGAGTAGGGCCTCCGCCTCGGTGCTAGCGGGGTGGGGCCTCGGTGGAGCCGGCGGTGTCCTCTGCCTCGTTGTTGGCGCCGAGGGGCCTCGGCGGAGCACGGGCTCATCAATGCCAGTGAAGCAGGGACTCGTCGGAGCCGGCGGTGTCCTCTGCCTCGTTGTTGGCGTCGCGGGGCCTTGGCGGAGTAGGGCCTCGTCGACGCCAGCGGAGCGGGGACTCATCGGAGCCGGCATTTTCCTCTGCCTCATCCTCGGTCTCGCCAAACAGTGACTCGCCCGCTTCATCGCCCTCTTTGTAGGCGGTCGCAGCCTCCACCACCCGCATGCGGTACCGCCAGCGCTCGAGGCGGACCTCGCGAGCGGAGCGGTACGAGTCGAGCAGCGCCTCCTGCTCCGTCCGCTCTGCGGTGATCTGCTCCTCTGCCTGTAGGTGCTCCTAGAGGAGATGGTGGTTGTAGGCTGCGTCGCCTGTGCCACCCGGAACTGCTCCTCATGCTTCTGCCTCATCGTGTCCATGTATTGGGCACGAGCCTCACCGATGGTCATGGTGCAATGCACCAGCGAGGATGGCATGGAGGAGGGGGTTGGTGCCGGATCGTCAACTACCATGTTCTCCATTGGGACGTCATCGTCCTCCGGCTGCCTGCCGGCTAACCAGTCGGCAGCAATGGCTGCCATCTCCTTGTGGTCCGTCGTCCGCCCATCCCGAAGAGCGCTAGAGCGCGAGGAAGCCATGGTGGGAGTAGTGGTGTGGACAGGAGAAAGGGAACAGAGGCGGATGATTGCGGCTATGGCTGGCGCAGCAGTTTATATAGCAATGGTGGGCGGCGGAGGGACGGACGTGTGGCGCCGGAGTAGCCGCCTCGGCAACCGTGTATCATTAATGTGGGCGGCAGACGGACGGGCGGCACTTGTGTCGTTTGAAGGCGGAGCAATCGCCTGCACCGGGAAGCGAGGCTGGCAGCGCTGACCGTTTTAGGCGGAAAGCGCGTGCAGGCGAGGGAGGCAGTCTGGGTGGGCCAGGGCAGTCAGACTCGTGCTTGGTAGTGGGTCGATCTAGCAGCCGGACATGCTGGCTCGCCAGCGAGCTCGCCGAGCTGAGCGACGACAATCAGACGATGGAGGTAGCTTCCGACCAGGAGCCGGCGCCACTGTCCAAGCAGGTTCATGCCATGTTCACCATAGAGCAGGCGCGGCCCACTTCGATGCCCTAATGGCGGAAGAGCTACCAGCATAGGAGGACCTGTGACGCAACCTCCATCTCCTCAAGGAGCACCAGTGAACAAGCGAACGACAATGCCGTCACAGACATGTGGCCTTATGATCCTGGCTTCCCGAATGAGCAGCAGGTGCTGTATCAGAAAATCCATAGGGCCCGCGAGGCCCTCTACATCGTCCTTCGAGTTGTTGCGCTAGCCGTGGCGCCGCCGTCTCGCATTGTCAACATGGTCAATGACATGAGGAATGAGGAGATGACTTTACTTGGAGAGGATGACAGTGGGGACCCACCAGGGCCATAGTCGCACGTACGCAAGTGTCTCCTTATTATATACAACTGTAATATTGTTTGCTTCCTCCTGGTTTCCTGACATCACGTCCCACACCATTGTCAACCTCTGTAGTCAATAAACGAGAGAATTGCACAAGGAGCGGCGGACAGCTGGGACCATGTAGCTCGAGAAGTATTTGTCTTTTTGAGGTGTGAGCACTACAGAGTTTTTCTTGAGCGATGTTTTCGTTTTTTTAGGCAAGAGCGATGTTTTCATTGTTGTTCAGAGGAGAGCAGGGTATTAACTAGGTGGGCTGTGGCCCGTCTAGCCCAGGCCAGATATCCATCCCAGATATTAATTTTTTTTTCAAGCTGAAAATGGCTACCCCAGCTATACTTTTTTTGAGGAATACCCAGTCAAGGTCAACTTGTTATTCTCTGCCCCGCTGGGCTGCAAATCTTTCCTACGAGGGATGCATTAGGCTTAACAAGAAAATGGGCTTTAAGAAATAATAAATGGGATGTAACTATAAAAAATGCACCAAACACGTAATTTCTTTACAAAATATTATTTCTGGATTTTGAAAATTTTAATTTCATTAATTGTTGTGCGCGCAATGTTTCATTGGATTTTTATGTAATACAAATTTATATTGAAATTGTATTTAATCTGACTAAAAATTTCGGGATAAAAATATTTCGGATCCCATCAAAATGTGGGAAATTTTATTGAATTCTGTTTTGAATGGTTGGTTGAAATTATTAATCATTGTCCTAGCTAGAAAATGGGTTGTACTTTTAACAAACTGTAAATGGGTTGTAGTAAATTCCATTAGAATTCAAAAATGGGTTGTATATTCTTACAAATCTCAAATGGGCTATAAGTTCTCTACCACACACTTGTGGGCCTACTAAGTTGACGCGTCCCCTCAAAAAAAATAGTTGATGTGTATGCAAGGCTTTGTCAACTTATAGTCAACACACGGTTCTAGCAGAAGTGGCCGTTGGATGTCCATCCAACGGATGTCGTGCTTCTTCTTCAATCTCGGATATTCTAGCTTCACCCGCCCGAAAAATGATTCCTTCCCCTGACATCTAGGGTGCACCGTTTCGGAAGCTGACCCGTGGGCCTACTAAGTTGATGCGTACCAAGGGATTTGTCAATTTAGTCAATATAAATGATTCTAGCTGCAGTTACCGTACGATGTCCATCCAACGGCCGTCGTGCTTCTTCAACCTCTGGTCTTCTTGCTCCAACCGCCCAAAGCAGCGTCGGTCATGCCGCCTGCTCCTGCCTCCCGTGGCCGGCTGTGCTGCCGCGGAGGCCTCATCGCCCCTTACTACTCCCACCGCTGGACAGGCCATCTGCCTCTACTCACCCACACCCCCTGTTATTCTGCGGTGACGGCAGCCTCACACCGCAGCCGAACCAGTGAACCCTCGTACTCCTCTCCGTGTGGGCTTCCACTGTCGCGTCTTCCCCGGCTTCGCGTCATCCCCTTCCTAGGCCTCGCCGTCGTCCATCGCCCTGGTGCTCTCGGCGCGGCGTGGTCAACATGGTCAAGGAACGACTTCCATCGGGAGAGTACTGTACGTGGAGAGGCTGACAGCTGGGTCCACGACCGCAACAAGGAAGTGCCTCCTTATTTCGTGGAAAATAATGATTCCTCCACCTGACAGCAGGGACCCACCGGACGGGCCACCGTATTTTGTGAAAATAAACGTTTCCCCCCTGACTGCTGGGACCCACCAGCTACATCTTCGCACGCAAGGAAGTGCGTCCATATTACGGGCAAAAAATGATTTTCCCCCTGACTGCTGGGACCCAGCAGCTACATCTTCGCACGCAAGGAAGTGCCTGGCAGTCGGGACCCACCCAGTCGGAGCGTACGTAGCATTGTCATTCTGGTCGCGGACGTGTACGTACATACTGGTCGATCGGTCTGTCTGCAGGTTGCAATGATGAATCATGGCCGTGCAAGGAAGAGCACGTGTCATAGTAGAGGCGCGCACGTGTCGTAGTAGAGGCGCGCACGTGTCGTAGTAGAGGCGCGCACGTAGCATGTACACGTACGTACAGAGGCCAGGGTGCAAGAAAGAAAATACAGCCATGTATGTACATACGGGCGGGGTCTCGAACGCCTACTCATGCTACAACCAGGGCTCGTGTACATGGCTGTGGCTGGGTCGGAACGGAGAAACTGCATCGTTGTCATGTTGGGGAGGTAACAGAATGCGCCGTGTTCATCGGGAGGCAACGGAACGCGTGTTGTTCATCGGGAGCCAACCGGCTTGGACGGAACAGGCGATGGAAACAAGGCCTGGCGTACCATAGAACGAAGGAAACGGCCTTGTGTTCGACCGGCCACGATGGAAATGAGATCCTGTTCATCGGGAGGGGTCTGGCGTACCACAAAACGGAGGAAATGGATCTCCTACGGTCGAAACGCAGTCCTGTTGATTGGGAGGGGTGTGGCGTACTGCAAAATGGAGGAAATGGACTTGTGTTGGGGCGCTACAGTCGAATCGAGGGTCCTGTTCATCGGGAGGGATGTGGCGTACCGCAAAACGGGACTCCACGGGGTACTGTTCATCTCCACCGTCGACCTCCTCCAGCCTCCATGGTCTACTATTCATCCACCGTCGACCTCCTCCAGCCTCCACCTGCGACTGTTCATCCACGGGCTCCTGTTCATCCAGCCTCCACCGCGCGCTCCTCCACCGACTACTGTTCAACCAACCCTCTCCATGGGGGCCCTGTTCAACCACCCCTCCACGGGCTACTGTTCAACCAGCCCTCCACTGGCTACTGTTCAACCAGCCCTCCACGGGGTCCTGTTCATCCAGCCCTCCACGGGGTCCTGTTCATCCACCGACTCGACCGATTGGGTTACTGTTCATCCAGCGGCAACGGCCTCTACTACCACGGGTTCATGTTCATCCAACCCCCACCGGGAACTGTTCATCCAAACCCCCTAACAATGCTCACTGTTCATCCAGAGGTTGTTGGAAATATGCCCTAGAGGCAATAATAAAAGTATTATTATTATATTTCCTTGTTCATGATAATTGTCTTTTATTCATGCTATAACTGTATTATCCGGAAATCGTAATACACGTGTGAATACATAGACCACAATATGTCCCTAGTGAGCCTCTAGTTGACTAGCTCGTTGTGATCAACAGATAGTCATGGTTTCCTGGCTATGGACATTGGATGTCGTTGATAACGGGATCACATCATTAGGAGAATGATGTGATGGACAAGACCCAATCCTAAGACTAGCACAAAAGATCGTGTAGTTCATTTGCTAGAGCTTTGCCAATGTCAAGTATCTCTTCCTTCGACCATGAGATCGTGTAACTCCTGGATACCGTAGGAGTGCTTTGGGTGTATCAAACGTCACAACGTAACTGGGTGACTATAAAGGTGCACTACAGGTATCTCCGAAAGTATTTATTGTTTTATGCGGATCGAGACTGGGATTTGTCACTCCATGTAAACGGAGAGGTATCTCTGGGCCCACTCGGTAGGACATCATCATATGCGCAATGTGACCAAGGAGTTGATCACGGGATGATGTGTTACGGAACGAGTAAAGTGACTTGCCGGAAATGAGATTGAACAAGGTATTGGATACCGACGATCGAATCTCGGGCAAGTAACATACCGATAGACAAAGGGAATTGAGTACGGGATTGATTGAGTCCTTGACATCGTGGTTCATCCGATGAGATCATCGTGGAACATGTGGGAGCCATCATGGGTATCCAGATCCCGCTGTTGGTTATTGACCGGAGAACGTCTCGGTCATGTCTACATGTCTCCCGAACCCGTAGGGTCTACACACTTAAGGTTCGATGACGCTAGGGTTATAAAGGAAGCTTGTATGTGGTTACCGAATGTTGTTCGGAGTCCCGGATGAGATCCCGGACGTCACGAGGAGTTCCGGAATGGTCCGGAGGTAAAGATTTATATATAGGAAGTCCTGTTTCGGCCATCGGGACAAGTTTCGGGGTCATCGGTATTGTACCGGGACCACCGGAAGGGTCCCGGGGGCCCACCGGGTGGGGCCACCTGCCCCGGGGGGCCACATGGGCTGTAGGGGGTGCGCCTTGGCCTACATGGGCCAAGGGCACCAGCCCCTAGAGGCCCATGCGCCAAGATAAAGGAAAAAGGGGAGAGTCCTAAAGGGGGAAGGCACCTCCGAGGTGCCTTGGGGAGGATGGACTCCTCCCCCTCCTTAGCCGCACCCCTTTCTTGGAGTAGGGGGCATGGCTGCGCCTCCCCCTTCTCCCCTGCCCCTATATATAGTGGAGGGGAGGGAGGGCATCCATACCTGAGCCCTTGGCGCCTCCCTCCCTCCCGTGACACCTCCTCCTCTCCCGTAGGTGCTTGGCGAAGCCCTGCAGGATTGCCACGCTCCTCCATCACCACCACGCCGTTGTGCTGCTGCTGGATGGAGTCTTCCTCAACCTCTCCCTCTCTCCTTGCTGGATCAAGGCGTGGGAGACATCGTCGAGCTATACGTGTGTTGAACGCGGAGGTGCCGTCCGTTCGGCACTAGGATCATCGGTGATCTGAATCACGACGAGTACGACTCCATCAACCCCGTTCACTTGAACGCTTCCGCTTAGCGATCTACAAGGGTATGTAGATGCACTCTCCTTCCCCTCGTTGCTAGTCTCTCCATAGATAGATCTTGGTGACACGTAGGAAAATTTTGAATTTCTGCTACGTTCCCCAACATCTGTGTATGAAGATGTGGCAGCGTCAACCATGTCAGTTCATCTCTTCATTGTTTGTTTCATCTCCAGGCTCACATAGCATCCTTGCTGGCATATTTCCCCCCGATGGTTTTTTACCAGCGCGTCGTGACCTCAAGCCACCATCCACTATGTACTTTCAGTTAATTCCCACTATCCCACACGTTCCATAAGATTAATTGAGGAGGCATTTGAGCGGCCTGCCGGAGTAGTGACATCGCCCATATTCAGAAGCCTATCCCGATGGTTCCTCTTCATCTTCCCTGAATCAATATATCTTCACAAAATTTGCCTTCAAGGCTTCGAATAAAAACAGTTTTCCTTCACATCCTCGCCCCGATGTACTTCACGAGGCGACTTCTCCCTAGCGGCCTCTGTGTATGAAGATGTGGCAGCGTCAACCACGTCATTTCATCTCTTCATTATTTGTTTCTTCTCCAGGCTCACATAGCATCCTTGCTGGCATATTTCCCCCCGATGGTTTTTTACCAGCGCGTCGCGACCTCAAGCCACCATCCACTATGTACTTTCAGTTAATTCCCACTATCCCACACGTTCCATAAGATTAATTGAGGAGGCATTTGAGCGGCCTGCCGGAGTAGTGACGTCCCCCATATTCAGAAGCCTATCCCGATGGTTCCTCTTCGTCTTCCCTGAATCAATATATCTCCACAAAATTTGCCTTCAAGGCTTCGAATAAAAACAGTTTTCCTTCACATCCTCGCCCCGATGTACTTCACGAGGCAACTTCTCCCTAGCGGCGTCTGTTGTTGGAAATATGCCCTAGAGGCAATAATAAATTGATTATTATTATATTTCCTTGTTCATGATAATCGTTTATTATCCATGCTAGAATTTTACTGATAGGAAACTCAGATACATGTGTGGATACATAGACAACACCATGTCCCTAGTAAGCCTCCAGTTGACTAGCTCGTTAATCAATAGATGGTTACGGTTTCCTGACCATGGACATTGGATGTCGTTGATAACAGAATTACATCATTAGGAGAATGATGTGATGGACAAGACCCAATCCTAAGCCTAGCACAAGATCATGTAGTTCGTATGCTAAAGCTTTTCTAATGTCAAGTATCATTTCCTTAGACCATGAGATTGTGCAACTCCCGGATACCGTAGGAGTGCTTTGGGTGTGCCAAACGTCACAACGTAACTGGGTGGCTATAAAGGTACACTACGAGTATCTCTGAAAGTGTCTGTTGGGTTGGCACGAATCGAGATTGGGATTTTGTCACTCCGTGTAAACGGAAGGTATCTCTGGGCCCACTCGGTAGGACATCATCATAATGTGCACAATGTGACCAAGGGGTTGATCACGGGATGATGTGTTACGGAACGAGTAAAGAGACTTGCCGGTAACGAGATTGAACAAGGTATCGGTATACCGACGATCGAATCTCGGGCAAGTACCATACCGCTAGACAAAGGGAATTGTATACGGGATTGATTGAGTCCTTGACATCGTGGTTCATCCGATGAGATCATCGTGGAACATGTGGGAGCCAACATGGGTATCCATATCCCGCTGTTGGTTATTGACCGGAGAACATCTCGGTCATGACTACATGTCTCCCGAACCCGTAGGGTCTACACACTTAAGGTTCGATGACGCTAGGGTTATAAAGGAAGTTTGTATGTGGTTACCGAATGTTGTTCGGAGTCCCGGATGAGATCCCGGACGTCACGAGGAGTTCCGGAATGGTCCGGAGGTAAAGATTTATATATAGGAAGTCCTGTTTCGGCCATCAGGACAAGTTTCGGGGTCATCGGTATTGTACCGGGACCACCGGAAGGGTCCCGGGGGCCCACCGGGTGGGGCCACCTGCCCCGGGGGGCCACATGGGCTGTAGGGGGTGCGCCTTGGCCTACATGGGCCAAGGGCACCAGCCCCAAGAGGCCCATGCGCCTAGGGAACCCTAGAGGGAAGAGTCCTCAAGGGGGAAGGCACCTCCGAGGTGCCTTGGGGAGGATGGACTCCTCCCCCCCCCTCTTGGCCGCACCCCAAAACCCATCTAGGGCTGGCCGCCGCCCCTAGGGGGTGGGAAAACCCTAAAGGGGGCGCAGCCCCCTTCCCCCCTATATATATTGAGGCATGGGGCTGCCCATAATACGCGATTTTGATCTCTCGTTGGTGCAGCCCTGCCCCTCTCCCTACTCCTCTTCTCCCATGGTGCTTGGCGAAGCCCTGCGGGATTGCCACGCTCCTCCACCACCACCATGCCGTTGTGCTGCTGTTGGATGGAGTCTTCCTCAACCTCTCCCTCTCTCCTTGCTGGATCAAGGCGTGGGAGACGTCACCGGGCTGTACGTGTGTTGAACGCGGAGGTGCCGTGCATTCGGCACTTGATCATCGGTGATTTGAATCACGACGAGTACGACTCCATCAACCCCGTTCACTTGAACGCTTCCGCTTAGCGATCTACAAGGGTATGTAGATGCACTCTCCTTCCCCTCGTTGCTGGTCTCTCCATAGATAGATCTTGGTGACGCGTAGGAAAATTTTGAATTTCTGCTATGTTCCCCAACAGTGGCATCATGAGCTAGGTCTATTGCGTAGATTCTTTGCACGAGTAGAACACAAAGTAGTTGTGGGCGTTGATGTTGTTCAATATGCTTACCGTTACTAGTCCAATCTTGTTTCGACGGTATTGTGGGATGAAGCGGCCCGGACCGACCTTACACGTACTCTTACGTGAGACAGGTTCCACCGATAGACATGCACTTGGTGCATAAGGTGGCTAGCGGGTGCCAGTCTCTCCCACTTTAGTCGGAACGGATTCGATGAAAAGGGTCCTTATGAAGGGTAAATAGCAATTGGCATATCACGTTGTGGTTTTGCGTAGGTAAGAAACGTTCTTGCTAGAAACCCATAGCAGCCACGTAAAACATGCAAACAACAATTAGAGGACGTCTAACTTGTTTTTGCAGGGTATGCTATGTGATGTGATATGGCCAAAAGGATGTGATGAATGATATATGTGATGTATGAGATTGATCATGTTCTTGTAATAGGATTCACGACTTGCATGTCGATGAGTATGACAACCGGCAGGAGCCATAGGAGTTGTCTTTATTTTTTGTATGACCTGCGTGTCATTGAAGAACGCCATGTAAACTACTTTACTTTATTGCTAAACGCGTTAGTCATAGGAGTAGAAGTAGTCATTGGCGTGACAACTTCATGAAGACACGATGATGGAGATCATGATGATGGAGATCATGGTGTCATGCCGGTGACAAGATTATCATGGAGCCCCGAAGATGAAGATCAAAGGAGCTATATGATATTGGCCATATCATGTCACTACTCTATTTGATTGCATGTGATGTTTATCATGTTTATGCATCTTGTTTACTTAGGACGATGGTAGTAAATAAGATGATCCCTTACAAAATTTCAAGAAGTGTTCTCCCCTAACTGTGCACCGTTGCTACAGTTCGTCGCTTCTAAGCACCACGTGATGATCGGGTGTGATGGATTCTTACGTTCACATACAACAGGTGTAAGACAGTTTTACACAGCGAAAACACTTAGGGTTAACTTGACGAGCCTAGCATGTGCAGACATGGCCTCGGAACACGGAGACCGAAAGGTCGAGCATGAGTCGTATAGTAGATACGATCAACATGAAGATGTTCACCGATGATAACTAGTCCGTCTCACGTGATGATCGGACACGGCCTAGTTGACTCGGATCATGTAATCACTTAGATGACTAGAGGGATGTCTATCTGAGTGGGAGTTCATAAGATGAACTTAATTATCCTGAACATAGTCAAAAGACCCTTTGAAAATTATGTCGTAGCTCGCGCTTTAGTTCTACTGTTTTAGATATGTTCCTAGAGAAAATATAGTTGAAAGTTGAAAGTAGCAATTATGCAGACAGTAGATAGCTTATGTCCTTAATGCACGCTTAGTGTGCTAAACCCCAAACGTCGTTTGTGGATGTTTCGAACATCGAACATACACGTTTTGATAACTACGTGATAGTTCAGTTAAATGGTTTAAGTAGAGGCATCAAAGACGTTTTCGAAACGTCGCGGAACATATGAGATGTTTCGAGGGCTGAAATTGGGATTTCAGGCTCGTGCCCACGTCAAGAGGTATAAGACCTCCGACGATTTTATTAGCCTGCAAACTATGGGAGAAAAGCTCAATCGTTGAGCTTGTGCTCAGATTGTCTGAGTACAACAATCACTTGAATCGAGTGGGAGTTGATCTTCCAGATGAGATAGTGATGTTTCCCCAAAGTCATTGCCACCAAGCTGCTAGAGCTTCGTGATGAACTATAACATATCAAGGATAGAGATGATGATCCTTGAGGTATTCGCGTTGTTTGACATGGCGAAAGTAGAAATCAAGAAGGAGCATCAATTGTTGATGGTTGATGAAACCACTAGTTTCAAGAAGGGCAAGGGAAAGAAGGGATACTTCATGAAACGGCAAATCAGCTGCTGCACCAATGAAGAAACCCGAGGTTGAACCCAAACCCGAGACTAAGTGCTTCTATAATAAGGGGAACAACCACTGGAGCAAGATTACCCTAGATACTTGGTAGATGAGAAGGCTGGCAAGGTCGATAGAAGTATATTGGATATACATTATGTTAATGTGTACTTTACTAGTACTCCTAGTAGCACCAGGGTATTAGATACCGGTTCGGTTGCTAAGTGTTAGTAACTCGAAATAAAAGCTACGGAATAAAACGGAGACTGGCTAAAGGTGAGCTGACGATATGTGTTGGAAGTGTTTCCAAGTTTGATGTGATCTAACATCGCACGCTCCCTCTACCATCAAGATTAGTATTAAACCTGAATGAGTGCTCTTGCACCTAAAGGAATGGTTTATTGAATCTCGGTCGTAGTGATACACATTTTCATGCCAAAAGATATAAGATAGTAATGATAGTACCACTTACTTGTGGCACTGCCATGTAAGTCATAATGGTGTAAAACGCATGAAGAAGCTCCATGTTGATGGATCTTTGGACTCACTCGTTTTTGAAAAGTTTGAGACATGCGAACCATGTCTATTGGTGTATATGCATGAAGAAACTCCATGCAAATGGATCGTTCGGACTCACTTGATTTGAATCACTTGAGATATGCAAATCATACCACATGGGCAAGATGACTGAAAAGCCTCGTTTTCAGTAAGATGGAACAAGATAGCAACTTGTTGGAAGTAACACATTTTGATGTGTCCAATCCAATGAGTGCTGAGGCATGCAGTGAATATCGTTATGATCTTACTTCACAGATGATTCGAGTAGATGTTGAGAATATTTACTTGATGAAACACAAGTCTGAATTATTGAATGGTTTAAGTAATTTCAGAGTGAAGTAGAAGATCATTGTGACAAGAGGATAAAATGTCTATGATATGATCATAGAGATGAATATCTGAGTTACGAGTTTTGGCACACAATTAAGACATTGTGGAAATTGTTTCGCAATTAATACCGCCTAGAACACCATAGTGTGATGGTGTGTCCGAACATCATAGTTGCACCCTATTGGATATGGTGCGTACCATGATGTCTCTTATCGAATTACCACTATTGTTCATGGGTTAGGCATTAGAGACAACCACATTCACTTTAAATAGGGCACCACGTAATTCCGTTGAGATGACACCGTATGAATTATGGTTTAGAGAAACCTAAGTTGTCGTTTCTTAAAGGTTTGGGGCTGCGACGCTTATGTGAAAAAGTTTCAGCTGATAAGCTAGAACCCAAAGCGGATAAATGCATCTTCATAGGACACCCAAAATAGTTGGGTATACCTCCTGTCTCAGATCCAAAAGCAATAAAGGATTGTTTCTAGAATCGGGTCCTTTCTCGAGGAAAAGTTTCTCTCGAAAGAATTGAGTGGGAGGATGGTGGAGACTTGATGAGGTTATTGAACCGTCTCTTCAACTAGTGTGTGACAGGGCACAGGGAGTTGTTCCTGTGGCACCTACACCAATTGAAGTGGAAGCTTATGATATTGATCATGAAACTTCAGATCAAGTCACTCCCAAACCTCGTAGGACGACAAGGACACGTACTACTTCGGAGTGGTAAGGTGATCCTGTCTTGAAGGTCATGTTGCTAGACAACAATGAACCTACGAGCTATGGAGAAGCGATGGTGGGCCCGAATTCCGATAAATGGCTTGAGGCCATAAAATCCGAGAGAGGATCCATGTATGAAAACAAAGTGAAGACTTTGGCAGAACGGCTCGATGGTCGTAAGGCAAATGAGTACGGATGGATTTTAAAAGGAAGACAGACAATGATGGTAAGAATTACCATTAAGAAAGCTCGACTTGTCGTTAAGATGTTTTCCGACAAGTTCAAGGAGTTGACTACGATGAGATTTTCTCACTTGTAGCGATGCTAAGAGTCTGTTGGAATTATATTAGCGATTACTGCATTATTTATGAAATCTTGCAGATAGGATGTCAAAACATTGTTTCCTCGACGATTTTCTTGAGGAAAGGTTGTATGTGATACAACCAGGAAGGTTTTGTCAATCCCGAAAGATGCTAATAAGTATGCAAAGCTCCAGCAATCCTTCTAAGGACTGGAGTGAGCATCTCGGAGTTGGAATGTATGCTTTGATGATGATCAAAGATTTTGGGTTTGTACAAAGTTTATGAGAAACTTGTATTTCCAAAGAAGTGAGTGGGAGCACTATAGAATTTCTGATGAGTATATGTTGTTGACATATTGTTGATCAGAAATGACGTAGAATTTCTGGAAAGCATATAGGGTTATTTTGAAAGTGTTTTTCAATGGAAAGCCTGGATTAAGCTACTTGAACATTGAGCATCAAGATCTATAAGGATAGATCAAAATGCTTAATAATACTTTCAAATGAGCACATACCTTGACATGATCTTGAAGGTGTTCAAGATGGACCAGTCAAAGAAGGAGTTCTTGCCTGAGTTGTAAGGTACGAAGTTAAGACTTAAAGCTCGACCACGGCAGAATAGAGAGAAAGGACGAAGGTCGTCCCCTATGCTTAAGACGTAGGTTCTTCAGTATGCTATGCTGTGTACCGCACCTGAAGTGTGCCTTGCCATGAGTCAGTCAAGGGGTACAAGAGTGATCCAAGAATGGCTCACAGGACAGCGGTCAAAGTTATCCTTGGTAACTAGTGGACTAAGAAATTTTCTCGATTATGGAGGTGGTAAAAGAGTTCGTCGTAAAGGTTACGACGATGCAAGCTTGACACCTATCCGGATAGCTCTGAGTAGAGAGACCGGATACATAAAATGGAGCAATAATTTAGAATAGCTCCAAGTAGAACAGTTATTTGGAATAGCTCCAAATAGAGCGTGGTAGCTACATCTAGGAGATGACATAGAGATTTGTAAAGCACACACGGATCTGAAAGGTTTAGACCCGTTGACTAAAACCTCTCTCACAAGCAACATGATCAAACATAAAACTCATTGAGTGTTAATCACATAGTGATGTGAACTAGACTACTGACTCTAGTAAACTCTTGGGTATTAGTCACATGGCGATGTGACCTGTGAGTGTTAATCACATGGCGATGTGAACTAGATTATTGACTCTAGTGCAAGTGGGAGACTGTTGGAAATATGCCCTAGAGGCAATAATAAAAGTATTATTATTATATTTCCTTGTTCATGATAATTGTCTTTTATTCATGCTATAACTGTATTATCCGGAAATCGTAATACACGTGTGAATACATAGACCACAATATGTCCCTAGTGAGCCTCTAGTTGACTAGCTCGTTGTGATCAACAGATAGTCATGGTTTCCTGGCTATGGACATTGGATGTCGTTGATAACGGGATCACATCATTAGGAGAATGATGTGATGGACAAGACCCAATCCTAAGACTAGCACAAAAGATCGTGTAGTTCATTTGCTAGAGCTTTGCCAATGTCAAGTATCTCTTCCTTCGACCATGAGATCGTGTAACTCCTGGATACCGTAGGAGTGCTTTGGGTGTATCAAACGTCACAACGTAACTGGGTGACTATAAAGGTGCACTACAGGTATCTCCGAAAGTATTTATTGTTTTATGCTGATCGAGACTGGGATTTGTCACTCCGTGTAAACGGAGAGGTATCTCTGGGCCCACTCGGTAGGACATCATCATATGCGCAATGTGACCAAGGAGTTGATCACGGGATGATGTGTTACGGAACGAGTAAAGTGACTTGCCGGAAACGAGATTGAACAAGGTATTGGATACCGACGATCGAATCTCGGGCAAGTAACATACCGATAGACAAAGGGAATTGAGTACGGGATTGATTGAGTCCTTGACATCGTGGTTCATCCGATGAGATCATCGTGGAACATGTGGGAGCCATCATGGGTATCCAGATCCCGCTGTTGGTTATTGACCGGAGAACGTCTCGGTCATGTCTACATGTCTCCCGAACCCGTAGGGTCTACACACTTAAGGTTCGATGACGCTAGGGTTATAAAGGAAGCTTGTATGTGGTTACCGAATGTTGTTCGGAGTCCCGGATGAGATCCCGGACGTCACGAGGAGTTCCGGAATGGTCCGAAGGTAAAGATTTATATTTAGGAAGTCCTGTTTCGGCCATCGGGACAAGTTTCGGGGTCATTGGTATTGTACCGGGACCACCGGAAGGGTCCCGGGGGCCCACCGGGTGGGGCCACCTGCCCCGGGGGGCCACATGGGCTGTAGGGGGTGCGCCTTGGCCTACATGGGCCAAGGGCACCAGCCCCAAGAGGCCCATGCGCCTAGGGAACCCTAGAGGGAAGAGTCCTCAAGGGGGAAGGCACCTCCGAGGTGCCTTGGGGAGGATGGACTCCTCCCCCCCCCTCTTGGCCGCACCCCAAAACCCATCTAGGGCTGGCCGCCGCCCCTAGGGGGTGGGAAAACCCTAAAGGGGGCGCAGCCCCCTTCCCCCCTATATATATTGAGGCATGGGGCTGCCCATAATACGCGATTTTGATCTCTCGTTGGTGCAGCCCTGCCCCTCTCCCTACTCCTCTTCTCCCATGGTGCTTGGCGAAGCCCTGCGGGATTGCCACGCTCCTCCACCACCACCACGCCGTTGTGCTGCTGTTGGATGGAGTCTTCCTCAACCTCTCCCTCTCTCCTTGCTGGATCAAGGCGTGGGAGACGTCACCGGGCTGTACGTGTGTTGAACGCGGAGGTGCCGTGCGTTCGGCACTTGATCATCGGTGATTTGAATCACGACGAGTACGACTCCATCAACCCCGTTCACTTGAACGCTTCCGCTTAGCGATCTACAAGGGTATGTAGATGCACTCTCCTTCCCCTCGTTGCTGGTCTCTCCATAGATAGATCTTGGTGACGCGTAGGAAAATTTTGAATTTCTGCTACGTTCCCCAACAGAGGTAGCATCGATCGGCTTCAGTTAGCAGTAGTAGCGAAGGAATCGCTCGATCGGGAGGGGTCTGGCGTACCGCAAAATGGAGGAAACAGACCTCCTACGATCGAACCAGGGCCCTGTTGATCGGGAGGGGTGTGGCGTACTGCAAAACGGAGGAAATGAACTTGTGTTGGAGCGCTACGGTCAAAACGGGGGTCCTGTTCATCGGGAGGGGTGTGGCGTACCGCAAAATGGGACTCCATGGGATACTGTTCATCTCCACCGTCCACCTCCTCCAGCCTCCACGGGCTACTGTTCATCCAGCGCAGACCTCCTCCAGCCTCCACATGCGATTGTTCATCCATGGGCTCCTGTTCATCCTCCACCGCGCGCTCCTCCACCAACTACTGTTCAACCAGCCCTCTCCACGCGGTCCTATTCAACCACCCCTCCATGGGCTACTGTTCATCCAGCCCTCCACCGGCTACTGTTCAACTAGCCCTCCACCGACTACTGTTCAACCATCCCTCCACAGGGTCTTATTCATCCAGCCCTCCACGGGGTCCTGTTCATCCACCGGCTCGATCGATCGGGGTGCTGTTCATCCAGCGACAACGGCCTCTACTACCACGGGGTCCTGTTCATCCAACCCCCCACCGCGAAATGTTCATCCAAACCCCCCAACAACACTCACTATTCATCAAGGGAAGGAAGCAGCAGTGTTCAGTCGGCTTCAGTTAGCAGTAGTAGCGAAGGAATCGCTCGACTGGGTTCAGTTAACAGCCATCGATCGCTCGGGTTCAGTAACGCGTAGCCTGCAGTGCAATCGCTCGGGTTCAGTTAGAGCCCAACGCCTCGCACACACACGCGTACGTACGAGAGAAACACGCATCGCTCGGCCCCCGACCACCCACTGTAATCGGGAACTCCCCCGATATTTTCCTCGCCCTTGCTTCTACCACGGTTTTCTCCGTCATGGACGGCCCAAAGAATTTCATGCAGCTGCAGCCCGCCCAGGACGAAAAGCCCATTTTCTGTCATGATTTTTTTTCATAGAAGTAGGAGCCCACCACATCTATGATGATACCAGGTTTTGTTACAATTATTGTCATAGAAGTGTCATAAGTATGACAATTTTTTTGTTCGGCCCTAAATGGCACGGATGTGTCTTTTTTTGTAGTGTCTATTTCAGTGGGTGCTATATCGTTTATAATTTCTTGATATAAGGTAAAAGGAATAGCACTCACGCTAGCACCAATGTCGCATAAACCATGATAATAGTGATCTCCTAGTTTAACTGAGACAACAAGCATGCCAACAACGGGCCTATGTTTATCTTTTTCATCGGGTTTGGCAATTCTAGCAGCTTCATTACAGAAGTAAATAACATGCCCATATATATTTTCAACCAAGAGATCTTTAACCATAGCAACACTAGGTTTCTACTTTGATTTGTCCAGCTGGTTTAGGTGTTCTAATATAACTTTTGTTGACCACAGTGGAAACTTTGCCATGTTCCTTTATCCTAACAGGGAAAGGTGGTTTTTCAATATAAGCAGTAGGAACAACTGGATCAACATTATAAATAATAGTTTCCTTTTTAGCTATTGCTGGTTCTTTAATTTCTTCTTTGATAGGTGGGTGATGTTTAAACCACTTCTCCTTAGGGATATGAACATGAGTAGCAAAAGATTCACAAAAGGAGGCTACTATCTCAGAGTCAAGTCCATATTTAGTTCTAAACTTTTGGAAAGCATCGGTATTCATAAAAGATTTAACACAATCATACTTGAGCTTAATACCTGACTCTTTACCTTCATCGAGTTCCAATCTCCAGAGTTGCATTTAATTCTTTCTAAAAGATCCCACCAGAAATCAGTAGACTTCTTCATGAATGAACCAGTACAAGAAGTATCAAGCATGGATTGATCATCACAAGAAAGTCGAGCATAAAAATTCTGAATGATAATTTCTCTTGAGAGCTCATGATTGGAGCATGAATATAACATTGACTTAAGCCTCCCCCAAGCTAGAGCGATACTTTCTCCTTCACGAGGCCAAAAATTATATATATAATTTCGATCATGACGAACTAGATTCATAGGATAATTTTTTGGTGGAACTCCAATTTCAATCGATTCCAATTCCAAGATCCAATATCATCACATAGTCTATACCATGCCAATACTTTTCCCTTCAAAGATAAAGGAAAACCTTCTTCTTAGCTTCATCTCTGGGTAAACCTTCAAGCTTAAATAATACACAAATTTCATCCACATATATCAAGTGCATATCAGGATGTTCGGTTCCATCTCCTGCATAAGTATTAGCTAGCAGTTGTTCTATCATACCCGAAGGAGTTTCATAACC
This sequence comes from Triticum dicoccoides, assembly GCF_002162155.2. Taxonomy (NCBI): domain Eukaryota; kingdom Viridiplantae; phylum Streptophyta; class Magnoliopsida; order Poales; family Poaceae; genus Triticum; species Triticum dicoccoides. Next base: position 686,704,213 of record NC_041382.1, read on the forward strand.
AATATTTTCAGTAGGTGCAGTAGGTTGAGGGGTAACTAATTGTGGTTCCGGTCGAGGTGAAGATACCCCGAACAAACCCCTCCAAGGATTGTTCTCCATAGTAACAAGTGATAATAAATTTCAGCACGTAGTAATAATTTTTCCTTACCGATTTCCACTTACCAAGAGCGCTTCACTCCCCAGCAACGGCGCCAGAAAAGAGCCTTGATGACCCACAAGTATAGGGTATCAATCGTAGTCCTTTCGATAAGTAAGAGTGGCAAACCCAACGAGGAGCAGAAGGAAATGGCAAGCGGCTTTCGGCAAGGTAATGTCTGCAAGCACTAAAATTATAAGTAACGAGTAGTTTGATAGCAAGATAATTTGTACCGAACAAGTAAAAGTAACGGTAACAAAAGTGCAGCAAGGTAGCCAAATCCTTTTCAGGAAAATTACAAGCCAAAACGATCTCCTATAATAAGCAAAGCGTTCTTGAGGGTACACGGGAATTTCATCTAGTCACTTTCATCATGTTGGTTTGATTTATGTTTGCTACTTTGATAATTTGATATGTGGGTGGACCGGTGCTTAGGTCTTGTTCTTACTTGAACAAACCTCCTACTTATTATTTACCCCCTCACAAGCATCTGCAACTATGAGAAAAGTATTAAGAATAAATTCTAACTATAGCATTAAACTTTTGGATCCAAATCAGCCCCTTACGGAATAGCGCATAAACTAGGATTTAAGCTTCTGTCACTCTTGCAGCCCATCATCTAATAACTACTCCACAATGCATTCCCTTAGGCCCAAATATGGTGAAGTGTAATGTAGTTGACGTTCACATGACACCATTAAGGGAATGACAACATACATACCATCAAAATATCGAACACATATCAAGTTCACATGATTACTTGCAACAAGATTTATCACATGACCTCAAGAACAAAAGTAACTACTCACAAATGATAATCATGCTCAAGATCAGAGGGGATTAAATAGTATAATGGATTTGAACATATAATCTTCCCCCAAATAAACCATATAGTAATCAACTACAAGATGTAATCAACACTACTAGTCACCCACAAGTACCAATCTATAGTTCCGGTTCAAAGATTGAATGCAAGAGATGTACTAGGGTTTGAGAGGAGATGGTGCTATTGAATATGTTGATTTAGATTGCCCTCCCCAAGAAGGTAGAGTTCTTGGTGATGATGATGACGATGATTTCCCCCTTTGGGAGGGAAGTTCCCCCGGCGGAATCGCTCCGCCAGCGGGCAAAAGTGCTCCTGCCCAAGTTCCACCTCGAGATGGCAGCACTTCATCCTGAAAGTCCTCTCCTTATTTTTTCTAGGTAAAAATGACTTATATACCAGAAGAGGGCCACCGGAGGTGGGCCGAGGAGGGCACAACCCACCAGGGCGCGCCTGGCACGCCCAGGTGGGTTGTGCCCACCTGGTGGGCCCCCTATGGTATTTATTGGCTCCAATGTTTCTTATATATTCCATAAAAGTTCCTCGTGAAGTTTCAGCTCATTTGGAGTTGTGCAGAATAGGTAGTCTGACGTAGCTTTTTCAGGTCCCAATTTCCAGTTGTCAGAATTCTCCCTCTTTGTGTGTACCTTGCATATTATGAGAGAAAAGGCATTATAAATACTCCAAAAAGCATTATTATGGATAAAAACAATATAAATAATAGTAGGAAAATGCAAAATGGACGTATCAACTCCCCCAAGCTTAGACCTCGCTTGTCCTCACGCGAAAACCGAAATCGAAAAACGTGTCCACATGCTTAGAGAGAGAGGTGTCGATAAAAACATAATACGGTCATAGAAGCATCATGTATATTATTATAACAGCAACAAACTTTATCATAACACTTTTACCATAGAAATTTTATCATAGACTTCTCATGAACAAGTAACAATTCATCACAACATCAAAGTGTAAAGCATAAACTCTATTAAAAACCAACAAACTATGTTCTCAGTCAACATTGCAACTACAATTCATCATCTTTTCAGGAAGGGTCATGTATCGGAGCCTTTTTGGCAAGTCCACATACTCAACCATCATATAGTCTTCTATGGTTGCTAACACTCACCGCATACACATCAGCAAAACGTTTCAACCGAACAATAGAAAGATAGGGGCTTAAAGTTTTGCCTCCCAACACACTCACCTCGAGGATGATGTCAACAATAATAACTCATGCTACTCATATCCAACTGGATATATGTGCCTAGATCTTTCCTCACTACATGATGCTTGCCAAAAGAGAAAATAAAAAGGAATAGAGAGAAGAACTTTGACTATTGCATAAAAGTAAATACATAAAAGTAAAAGATATGCCCTTTGTAGAGAGAAGCAGAGGTTGCCATGTGCTTTTTGGTTTGTATGCGCAATCTCTTAGTGCAAAAGAACGTCACGTTATATTGCCCCTTATAATAGCAACCTTTATTATTGAAAGTATGTAGTCCCCATGTGTGGTTTTGGTAATTAATGACAATCCTAATGGACTCATGTTTGCATTGAGTTATACATTTGAAGGAAAGTTCCATTTCCAATGCATGAAGAATATTGGATGAACTGAAGGATGTTTATTCCATGGTGATGCAAGAAGGAGATAGAATGGATTTGAAATGAATGCCATATACATATTGTTGTCCATGCATCAAGGTTGAGCTCGATGATTGAATCAAATATGATCAAGATGAATTCCATGTGATGAACAAGATGTGATCTATATGGAGTTCATTAAGGATCTCAGACATTATCTTGCTCAGGCTTATGGGTTAAACCATGATGCATCAAGATCTTGAGAGAATTATTAAAGAGAAGAATTCTACATATGCTTGAAGATAGGATCATTATGAGCTCATATGTTGAGTCATGGATTAGTATGTCTTGAAGCAAGTATTTCAAGTGATGAATTCATTGTGCCTCTCAAGATACTATGTTGGAGCATGAGAACAAGCAAATGATGTCCAATATGATATTCAAGGAGAAACTTGATATGGTCATGGTGAATTAAGATATTAGTTATTGTGTCTTGAAGAAATGAAGCATAGTGAAGATAACAATAGGGCCTTCAAGACATCAATATTAATCATGGAGAAAAGATAAATGTTGACCAAGATGAAGATCAAAGATTGACCTCTAAGATGGTCAACGCACAAGCGCATATCATGTGCCACATGAGATCTTGTGGTATGGTAAGAATTTCTCAATTGCGCTTTGTGTATTAACCCATAATATGTGTTACCTATGTTATGTGGGTTAGGTAATTCTCATGAGCTTGGTGCTCATCAAAGGATGTTATCAAGTAATTAATGATGATTGATACGTCCATTTTGCATCATGTTTTCTTACTGTTATTTATAATGTTTTTATCCATAATAATGCTTTTTGGAGTAATTCTAATGCCTTTTCTTCCATAATATGCAAGGTATACACAAAGATGGAGAATTCCGGCAGCTGGAAATCTGGACCTGGAAAAGCTACATCAGGCTACTTATCCAAGCTGAAACTTCATGGAGATTTTTATGGAATATTTGAGGAATATTGGAGCAAATAACTACCAGAGGGGTCCCACCAGGGGCACAACCCACCTGGGTGTGCCAGGGAGCCCAGGCGCGCCCTGGTGGGTTGTGCTCACCCAGGCCCACCTCCAGTGCCCATCTTCTGGTATATAGGTCATTTTGACCTAGAAAAAATAAGGAGATGACTTTCAGGACGGAGCACCTCCGTCTCGAGGCGGAACTTGGGCAGGAGCACTTTTTCTCTCCGGTGGAGCGATTCCGCCGGGGGAACTTCCCTCTCGGAGGGGGAAATCACCGTCATCACACTGGTACGCATCGGTGCTATACAAACGGTTTTTAACCCCTTTCTGCGACGGAATTTGGAACCGTTGCCAAGTGAGTGTGTGCGATAGGGGGGTCCTTCCCACACGACCCAGAAATCATCGGGGGTAGGCCCTCCTGGGACACCAAATGAGCTCATGTGCAATCGGGCGAGGCATCAAAACCCAATCGTTTCTGTAGGTTTGTACATCCCACACGATGAATCCCAGAAAAACATTTCTGTAGGTATGTATATCACACAGTCAATCCAAGGAATACGTTTCCGTTCTTATGTACATCCCACACAGTCAATCCAGGGAAAACGTTTCCGTTCTTATGAACATCCCACACAATCAATCCAGGGAAAACGTTTCCGTTCGTATGTACATCCCACACAGTTTTATGTGTAGGCTCGTGTGTGAAAAGTGTAACTATCACACACGCTCTACCTTGGTTAACTATTTGCTTTTATCAACTACATCACGCACGATTTGATGAAGAAAACTGTGTGGCATTGGGCTATCCATCACAAGCGCTTTTACTGCTAGAACCGTTTGCAAAGGTCCATGACACATTTAGCAGGTTTATTAGTTTAGAATCAAAAATTCCAGTATTACGAAAATTCACATTTCATATCGAACAATTGTTTGCCAATTTCATATCAGGCACATAAAATATATTATAACATCACATTACGATAGCTACATGAAAACAACACAATACAACATATAGCTAGTTCAACTTCGTAAGAACAATATATTCATTTCCCTAATTGAGATCATCCAGGCTCGTCTTATCCACCTCTGCTTTCAGTTCAGTAAGAACCTGTTTTGCACTGGCCAACTGGGGAAGTGCCTCCTCCTTCGCCAACACCATCTTAGCAAAGTCTGATTTAAAAAATCTGAGTTCATTCTCCACCTTCCTCTTTTTATCCCGCATCTTCAAATATTCTTCAATGTTGACAACACTTTATCTAAGCCTACGTCTGTTCACTTCCTCATACATGTTCCAGAGCTTCGCTAGGCACATCTTCAAAGACTATGGCCACTCTTGATCAACCCACTCCAAGTAAGAACACTTCTGTTCATTCTATAATATTTAAAACTAGATCAGTAACAATTGTAGGGGAAATGGGTTTATAGCAACATAGAAAATCACCAATGCTTATTTTGAAAAACTGAAGAAACATGTTAATTATGACATATCTTCTCAAAAAGATCAATGTGCAAATGAATTAATTGCTACTGAGACAACAACCAAATCCTGGAACATTAGAAGCTATAATTAACTACAACAACGCTACAAGTTCTTACTCATGTACAATAAATAACAAATTGAACATTTTATGAGGAAGGTAAATATAACTGCAACAACATAACGATAGTGTTTCGATGACAGCAAATTGATACTAACAGGTGTGTACATGCACAAATTTTAGTAACATAGAACTAATAGCACTAAGGTCGTCCACTATGTATGCCAAAGTTGGTGTAAAGACAACTGTTGCTACATCTCGCACTAGTGCCCTGCACTGGCAAGCCGATGCAGCGGAAAAAAATCAGGGACCCAGACTCCGGAGCACCTAGTTGCTCTGATGCCCAGTTCCTTCATGCCATAAATATTTAGTATTTTACTGCTTGGCTGCTCAGATGTGTGGACCAAAGTTGGCTGCACAAACTGCTGAAGCGATGCCAAATAATTTTCTAATGGCACCGCTAATGAGATGGCAACAATTTTAGATACTAAGTACAAACTCTGACACTATCTTAGGATGCGTTTGGTTGAAGGTGTGGTATGAATGGGTTAGGACCATGACAGTGTCTGAATCACATCTAACAAATGATTTGTAATAACGAAAGAGGGTCTAACCTTCTCTGCACATGCCATAAACTTCCTCCCACTATCCACAGATTCAAACGCAACTATCTTCACACATGAAGATTGATGGTGACAACAAGCAGATAGATCTTCAGCCACCCCGCTCCATTCATTGCCACTGATGGTCCTAGGGAGCTACAAGAGGAAGAAATGACTCAAATCGACCGCCGGGTAAAAATCCTTCATTCCAAGTCATAGCCCGAGAGAGAGAATAGAGGCATACCCGGGTGGTGAAGGAGTCGTCGCCGGAGGAGGAACCGCTTGAGAGGTCTTTGAAGAAGACCATGGAGACCCCGGTGATAGGATGCGAGACAGCGAGAGCAAGGAAGCGGTATAGCTTAGGAAGGAAGGAAGGAAGGAAGGAGGAAATAGGGGAAATGTGACTTGTGGTCGGGGAGAAAAGGGGGTGGGGAAGGGGGAGGGGTAGATATTTTGGCGGTAGGCCAAAATTTTGGAAATGTGGAGGGAAACTTTGCGCACGGTGCCGCCGGACCATTCACTTTGAACGATTGTGTGCATCGCAAATGATTCTTCTGCTTTACGCACATGGGATGAGTTTGATAATTAAAATTTTGGTAGAAATTTCACCGGGTACGTCATTGCATAATTTAACATTGCTTGCTAATTTGGTCACACAAAAGAGCGTACAGCAGACAGACCACACTTACTGAATCAGGCAATTTTAGTAATTAAACAAAGCCAGTTGACCTAAACATTGCTCTAACAATAGACCAGCATTAAAAACAAAGCCTAAGTATGCATAATTTTAACAAATCCATCGCCGAGCCGACCTATGCATCACCGGTGTGAGACGAGACGTCGATGACTTGTCCTGGCGACATGCTGCCATTGGTGGACTCCGCATCCTCAGCGCCGCCCTCAAGGTTGTAGTACTTGTAGTAGTGGATGCGCCAGAGCTCGTTTTGGTACTCCATCACCGATTCCTCGATGGACAGACTCTTCTTTACCTCGATCTCAGCCATGTGCAACTCCTCCTCCGGGCGCTCCTCGATCTCCGCTGCCTCCTGCATCTCCAGCTCCCGCTCGGCGACCTCATGAGGAAGCAAGTGCTCCAAGGCCACCGCCGCCTTTTCGTACATGGGTTGCATGCTGGAGTCCGAGGTGGCCTGGAATATGTTGGAGTGTGCATCCTCGATCTTGGTGTGGATGGCCTCGACCCAGGCCAGGGCGACATCGATGGCATGGACGGTAGCTCGAGCACTCTCGGCGTTTGCAGCCGCCGCAGCAGCAGCTGCTGCAGCCGTCTCGGCTGCTGCAGCTGCCCTGTCAGCTGTCGTAGACGCTCTCTCGGAGGAAGCGGCCGCACTCAATGCGGATGCGGCAGCACTCTCGGCATAGGCGGCCGCGCTCTCGGCGTAGGCGGCCATGCTCGGGGGGGAGGGGGACGCGGCCATTGTATGAGCCTTCATGAAGCATTTCCACGATGTCATCTTTGCAAGAAGGGGGTGCAGGAATGGGTATCGGGATTCATGGATTCGGGGGTTGCCGGATCTGGAGCAGACGAGCCGGCGAAGCTGAAGGAGGGAGACTTAAATAGACCCAGATATTTTCATCGCAAACGGTTCCTAGAAAACAAGTGTGTGTGATGTTGTAGATATTTTTTATTAGATATGAAAGACGAATTTGGAGTAAAGTGGCAACGAATGGTGTTTTAAATGAACGAGAAATTTTGTAGTACTAATACAACTATCATGTCAAATTTTGGAAAATTTCAGGGGTCATTTGAACTTTTAAGACATTTAAGTGATTTTCTAGCCATTTAATGACCGTAATTGAAATTTGCACTATACATGCAACAGCTAACCATAATGGTTTGAGAAAGTCATATTTTGTGTACTTGTGTGCGATTTAATTCCATGTGCAGTAAATTGGAAGGATTTTTCAAACATATTGGTCTAACGGCTATGGCACAATTAAGCATGGAGTGCCATGGCATTTAAATTCCAAAAAGTTAAAAAAAATATCACAAACACATGAAACCTTGGTTGATGTAATGCCATGCCACCAAGATGATGTGGTGATGAAAGTTTGGACACACACCCCTCACAAACCAGAGCAACTCACTAGAAGGCTCGTGGTTCCAAGAGGGAACAATTCATATTTGATGACGAACGGGAGATAGCTTCCTCTTATAGCCTTCAAATTTTTTCTACGTGTAATGTGCACTAATACAACTGTCATGTGAAAATTTGGAAAATTTCAGGGGTCATTTGACCTTTTGAAGACATTTAAGTGATTTTCTATCCATTTAATGACCGTGATTCAAATTTGAACTACATCTACATGCAACGGCTAACCATAATGGTTTGAAAAACCATATTTGTGTACTTGTGTGCGAGTTAATTCCATGTGTAGAAAATTAGAAGGAATTTTGAAACATATTTGTCTCACGACATGGACACATGCATATGTATGCATGGAGTGCCATGGCATTTAAATTCCAAAAAATTAAAAAAAATCAGAAACACATGAATCGTTGGTTGATGTAATGTCATGCCACCAAGATGATGTGGTAAAAAAATTGGCATGTTTGAAGAAAGTTTGGACATACACCCCTCACAAACTGGAGCAACTCACTAGAAGGCTCGTGGTTTCGAGAGGGAACAATGCATGTTTGATGACGAACGGGAGATAGCCTCCTCTTACGGCCTTCAAATTTTTCTACATTTAACATGCACTACTACAACTGTAATGTGAAATTTTGGAAAATTCTAGGGGTCATTTGACCTTTTAAAGACATTTAAGTGATTTTCTAGCCATTTAATGATCATAATTCAAATTTGAACTACATCGACATGCAACACCTAACCATAACAGTTTGAGAAATCATATTTGTGTACTTGTGTGAGAGTTAATTTCATGTGAAGTAAATTAGAAGGAATTTTCAAACATATTTGTCTCACGACATGGACACATGCATATGTATGCATGGAGTGGCATGTCATTTTAATTCCAAAAAACTAAAAAAAATATCAGAAACACATGAAACCTTGCTTGATGTAATGTCATGCCACCAAGATGATGTGGTAAAAAATTGGCATGTTTGACGAAAGTTTGGACACACACCCCTCACAAACCGGAGCAACTCACTAGAAGGCTCATTATTCCGAGAGAGAACAATGCATGTTTGATGATGAACGGGAGATAGCTTCCTCTTACGGCTTTCAATTTTTTTCTATGTTTAACATGCACTACTATAACTGTAATGTGAAAATTAGGGAAATTCTATGGGCCATTTGACCTTTTAAAGACATTTAAGTGATTTTCTAGCCATTTAATGACTGTAATTCAAACTTGAATTACATCTACATGCAACGGCTAACCATAACGATTTGAAAAATCATATTTGTGCACTTATGTGCGAGTTAATTCCATGGGCAGTAAAATAGAAGGAATTTTCAAACATATTGGTCTCACGGCATGGGCACATGCATGGAGTGCCATGGCATTTTAATTTCAAAAAAATGATCAGAAAAACATGAAACCTTGCTTGATGTAATGTCATGCCACCAAGATGATGTGGTAAAAAAATTGGCCTGTTTGATTAAAGTTTGGACACCCCCCCCCCCTCACAAACCGGAGCAACTCACTAGAAGGTTCATGGTTCCGAGAGGGAACAATGCATGTTTGACGACGAACGGGAGATAGCTTCCTCTTACGGCCTTCAAATTTTTTCTATGTTTAACATGCACTAATACAACTATCATGTGAAAATTTGGAAAATTTCAGGGGTCATTTGTCCTTTTAAAGACATTTAAGTGATTTTCTAGCCATTTAATGACTGTAATTCATATTTGAACTACATCTACATGCAACGGCTAGCCATAACGGTTTGAAAATTCGTATTTTTGTGTACTTGTGTGCGAGTTAAAAATCATCAGACGATATAAATATCTGGTGTTCAAAAAAGAAAACATAAAGATCTGGCAAGACAACCGGCCCCCACATGATTGGCACTCTATCTTGTGGCTCGAGGTTTGGTAGGTGAGTGGCGGCGATCATTAATCAGACACGGTTTTGTATTTGAAACCATCAGCTATTATGTTCACACATGGATTTTGCTGCGGGAATCATGTGTAATTCAAACTACAGTACTCGTAAATTCCGGTGACCGGCGTGTGTACTGTTCCCGTTTATCTAGATTTTGGCCGCCAATAAATACTACCTTGCTCATGTGTCCCACCTGCATTCTCATCTACATCCTCCCCTCGCTCGCCCTATCTCTCTCTCTCTCAAAACTCTGCCATGGCGCCACCGGTCTGCCCATGCGCCGACGAGGAGTCGCCGCCCCGCGAGGACGCTCACTCAAATAGCTCCGACGAGGACCCCTACGCCCCGCCGGAGAGGTTGCGTCAGACCCCCCAACTTTGGACTGGTTTAGTGGCCAGTACAATCTTTGTCTGTGGAAGTCCCTGCTGTCGGCTGACAAAGCCAGACAAGTAGCATTCAAGAAAGAGATGGCAAAGGAGGAAGCCAGGTACCAGGTGGTCTGTGAAGCCCGTGATGCCGCCTGGAAAAAGGAGGCGGCGGAGCTTTGGGGGCAGGCGCGTCATCATGCGGAAGAGGTGTATGAAGACGGGTACTTCGCGAGGAAGGTCAAAGGCGTTGGTGCCTCGTCGCTACGTGGAGGTGGGCCGATAAGCTCCAGCGTGCCACCGACGAGGAGCTCCGATGGGCACCCAACAAAATGGCAAGATCTTCGCGCTCGTCCGCCAGCAAGAGGCAGAGCGGTACGTCAAGCGCTGTGAGGCGGAGGAGGCGGAGTACTGCCTCCGCACTAGAAGATGCCGCACACCAGGGAGCTGCCGGCGAGGGGCTACTGAAATACTGGCCCCAGGAGGGATTATTAGTTTTACTATTGTTCGTTTTCAATTGTATGCATAGTACCTAGTAGTTAAGTATCATCGCGTATATGTGATGATATTATATATATGTATATATTCTGTGATGAACTAATGGACTATTAATATATATATATATATATTATGAATTCCATTTTCTATCTGTTTTTGTATACTAATTTGAATCTAGCTGTTATCATCTACATATACAGAATGAAAAGCGTATACACACACATTGAAATAGAACATGTAAGAACGGAAAACAGAGTACGCACATTGAAACAGAGGAATAAACAGAGCAATACTATGATTGGTTTGAATACATAGCTATCCACGTCGAAACAACTCACCAAAATAAAACGTGTCCATGGGACCATGACTAGCAACCCTTGCCTACGGTAGCTCTTGGCTCTACCTGAACTCGTGCAGGCATTCGTCCAAGCGGTCGACACGCTCGCGGTACATCTGGAGCGCGATCTCGAGCTTCAAGTTGGCTATTTCATCGGAGATCACCAGCTCGAGGATGTGACGGCCATGTTCCTCTACTGCGCCCAGGTGGACACCTAGGCCAAGGAGGCGGTTGAGCCTACCGACCAGTGTGTAGGCATCGAGCGGGCCACGGACAAGGCGAACGACGCGACCCATGCGAATGACGCGACCCATGCGAACGGCGCGGCGGGTGTTCAGTGCAAGTACGGCGCAGCCGGCCTCTGGGGCAAGTACGATGCAGAGGGCCTCTGCCCACTTCTGGCAAGGAATGGGGGTACTGACGGGACGTGTACCCAGCTGCGACGCCGTGTCGACAGCAGACAAGCGCCGATGGATCCGCTCTTGCTGTGCGATGCACCGCGCCTCTCTCTCTCTGCAACGCTCCAACGGTCTCGCCGTGCGGCGAGCCGCGGCCTATCAGCGCGGACGCACCTAGCTTGCTCTGCGGCGCGCCATCGATCATGTTGTGCGGCGAGCTGCAGCCTGTCGGCGCTGACATGCCTATCTCGATCCGCGGCGCTCAAGTGCCATCAGCCAAAGGTCTGTTCAACCCTAGCGATGACGTGCATCACAGCGTCGTCCATCGCATTGCCGGGGAGCGCCTCGGCCTCGACGGGCCGTTGCGCCTGCTCGTTTTCCTCGTTGACGAGGTTGCTGGTAGAGGCGGCGCTTTGGTGGGTTGGCATGCTTGGAAAAGGTGAATGTGCTATAGGTTGCGCTTGTCGCCTCCGTGCGTCGCGCGCCGCCTAGGTTTATGTGCAATATCGCTGGGTGGCGGGAAATAGGTGAGGAAATGGCGGGAAACGGTGGTGTGTTCATAAAACGCCATCAAATTAACGGAAACTTAGCATAGAAGGAACATCGAGCTAGCATAAGAAGTAGATGATGATCAGATGAACACGGACCACACTAGGGAACCTGTCGGTGACGAGTTCATCAATCGCAAATGGTTGAATACCAGCAAGCGTTTGCCCACAACACACACGGCTTAATCCATCACAAACAGTCCGGATGGATCAACTGTATACCACGTATCACACATTGTCAAAAAGTAATGTGGTAGACCTTATGTAACATGTGTTAAGAAAACAAGGACCTCAAGGTTAAATTAACTCATGGGATGGGTCGTATCAGTCATTTAATTTGACAAATACGACCCATCCTATTAGTTAATTTAACATCAACATAACTTCCCATGCAGTCACCCATCTAATGGCTGCTCCAGCCTGAGCACACTTAACTTGAGAGTTCTCTTACATGAGCTACTGGCGGAATAGCTATTCCTTGCAGATATAGGATGCCTCTTCGCATCCTTATGGCATATCCGGATGACCGCCCGTCCCCCAATGGCCAATAGATGTTGTGTAGACAGAGCATATCACATGCGGCTTATTAGCAGCAATTGTCCGTGTTATTATCGGTCTTCACACGCATTTCTGATTACACAACTATTTGTCGCGTATCACACACATCTTGATATATTGAACCGTTTCTATTCTCTTGTCTCAACGCAAACAGTTCATCCGAGTGAACCGCATGCCGTATATCGCACACGCCTTGATCTGGCTGACCATTTCTTTTGTGTTGCCTAATCACAAACAGTTCATCCGAGTGAACCATATGTTGTATATCACACACACCTCCATCTGGCTACCCGTTTCTTTTGTTCCTCATCATCGCACACAGTTTCGTCGAAGGGTCTCTGATCGTAGTGTCGTGTTAGCAGCATCCTGTAGTAGTGTCATCATCACCAACAACTCTCCCATCTTTGGGATGGCAATCTCCACCAACATCTTCAACATCACCATCTCATCTCAAACCCTATTTCATCTCTTGTGTTCAATCTTGTTACCGGAACTATAGATTGGTGCTTGTGGGTGACTAGTAGTGTTGATTACATCTTGTAGTTGATTACTATATGGTTTATTTGGTGGAAAATTATATGTTCAGATCCAATATGATATTTAATACCCCTCTGATCTTGAGCATGATTATTATTTGTGAGTAGTTACTTTTGCTCTTGAGGTCACGGGAGAAATCATGTTGCAAGTAATCATGTGAATTTGATATGTGTTCAATATTTTGATAGTATGTATGTTGTGATTCCCTTAGTGGTATCATGTGAATGTTGACTACATGACACTTCACCATATTTGGGCCTAAGGGAATGCATTGTGGAGTAGCAATTAGATGATGGGTTGTGAGAGTGACAGAAGCTTAAACCCAAGTTTATGCGCTATTCCGCGAGGGATCGACTGGATCCAAAAGTTTAATGCTATGGTTAGAATTTATTCTTAATACTTTTTCTCATAGTTGCGGATGCTTGCGGGAGGGTTAATCATAAGTAGGAGGTTTGTTCAAGTAAGAATAGCACCTAAGCACCGGTCCACCCACATATCAAATTATCAAAGTACCAAACACGAATCGAACCAACACGGTGAAAGTGACTAGATGAAATTCCCATGTACCCTCAAGAACGCTTTGCTTATTATAAGAGACTGTTTTGGCATGTCCTTTGCCTCAAAAGGATTGGGCTACCTCGCTGCACTTTTGTTACTACTATCGTTACTTGCTCGTTACAAATTATCTTGCTATCAAACTACTCTACTACTTCCGATTTCAGCACTTGCAGACATTACCTTGCTGAAAACCACTTGTCATTTCCTTCTGCTCCTCGTTGGGTTCGACACTCATACTTATCGAAAAGATCTACAATTGATCCCCTATACTTGTGGGTCATCAAGGCTATTTTGTGGCACCCTTGCCGGGGATTGAAGTGCCTTTGGTAAGGAAACATTTATATAGTGTGCTAAAATTTGTTGTCACTTGTTACTATGGAAAACAATCCTTTGAGGGGGTATCTTCATCTCGACCGGAACCACAATTATCTACCCCTCAACCTACTGCACCTACTGAAAATATTGAATATGAAATTCCTTCGGGTATGATAGAACAACTGCTAGCTAATCCTTATGCAGGAGATGCAACCGAACATCCAGATATGCACTTGATATATGTAGAACAAATTTGTGGATTGTTCAAGCTTGCAAGTTTACCCGGAGATGAGGTTATGAAGAAGATTTTACCTTTATCTTTGAAGGGAAAAGCATTGGCATGGTATAGGCTATGCAATGATATTGGATCTTGGAATTGGAATCGTTTGAAATTGGAGTTCCACCAAAAAAATTATCCTATGCATCTAGTTCATCGTGATCGGAATTATATATATATATAATTTTTGGCCTCGTGAAGGAGAAAGTATTGCTTTATCTTGGGGGAGACTTAAGTCAATGTTATATTCATGCCCCAATCATGAGCTCTCAAGAGAAATTATTATCCAGAATTTTTATGCTCGGCTTTCTTGTAATGATCAAACCATGCTTGATACTTCTTGTGCTCGTTCTTTTATGAAGGAGACTATTGAATTCCGGTGGGATCTTTTGGAAAGAATTAAACGCAACTCTGAAGAGTGGGAACTCGACAAAGGTAAAGAGTCAGGTATTAAACTTAAGTATGATTGTGTTAAATCTTTTATGGATATCGATGCTTTTCAAAAGTTTAGCACTAAATATGGACTTGACTCTGAGATAGTAGCCTCCTTTTGTGAATCATTTACTACTCATGTTGATCTCCCTAAAGAGAAGTGGTTTAAATATCACCCATCCTATTAAAGAAGAAATTAAAGAACCGGTACCAGTTAAAGAAGAAACTATACTTTACAATCTTGATCCAGTTGTTCCTTCTACTTATATTGAGAAACCACCTTTCCTTGTTAGGATAAAGGAACATGCTAAAGTTTCAACTGTGGTTAACAAAAGCTATATTAGAACACCTAAACCTAATGAACAAATTAAAGTAGAACCTAGTATTGCTATGGTTAAAGATCTCTTGGAAGAAGATATGGATGGCATGTTATTTACTTCTGTGAAGAAGCTGCTAGAATTGCCAAACCTGATAAAAAGGATAAACATAGACCTATTGTTGGCATGCCCGTTATCTCAGTTAAAATAGGAGATCACTATTATCATGGTTTATGTGACATAGGTGCTAGTATGAGTGCTATTCCTTACACCTTATATCAAGAAATTATGAATGACATAGCAACCGTAGAGATAGAAGACATAGATGTTACTATTAAACTTGCCAATAGAGACACTATATCACCAATTGGGATTGTTAGAGATATTGAAGTCTTGTGTGGGAAAATAAAATACCCTACTGATTTTCTTGTTCTTGGTTCCCCACAAGATGATTTTTGTCGCATTATCTTTTGTAGACCTTTCTTGAACACCGTTAATGCTAAGATAGATTATGAGAAACAAACTATCGGTGTTAGCTTTGGTGTTGAGTCTCATGAGTTTAATTTTTCCAAGTTTAGTAGAAAGATTCATGAAAAAGAATTGCCTAGTAAGGATGAATTAATTGGTCTTGCTTCTATTGTTGTACCACCTACTGATCCTTTAGAAATATGTTTGCTAGACCCTGAAAATGATTTACATATGCATGAAAGAAATGAAATAGATAAGATTTTCTTTGAACAATGTCCTCTACTTAAACACAAATTGCCTATTGAAACTCTAGGAGGTCCTCCTCCTCCTAAGGTGATCTTGTGTTTGATTTAGAACAATTACCAGACACTTTTAAATACGCTTATCTTGGTGAAAAGAAAATATATCATGTTATTATTAGTGCTAACCTTTTAGAACATGAAGAAGAAAGATTATTAAAAGTTCTAAGGAAGCACCGAGCTGCTATTGGATATACTCTTGATGATTTAAAGGGCATTAGTCCCACTCTATGTCAGCACAAAATTAATATGGAACCTGATGCTAAACCCGTTGTTGATCACCAACGTCGGTTAAATCGAAAAATGAAGGAAGTGGTAAGAACGGAAATCTTAAAGCTTCTGGAAGCAGGTATAATCTATCCCATAGCTGATAGTAGATGGGTAAGTCCTATTCATTGTGTCCCTAAGAAAGGAGGTATAACCGTTGTTCCTAATGATAAGAATGAACTTATTCCACAAAGAAATGCCATAGGCTATAGAATGGTAATAGATTTTAGAAAATTAAACAAAGCAACTAGAAAAGATCATTACCCTCTGCCTTTAATTGATCAAATGCTTGAAAGATTATCTAAGCACACACACTTTTGCTTCCTTGAAGGATATTCTGGTTTTTCACAAATATCTGTTTCTCAACCTGATCAAGAAAAGAGCACTTTTACTTGTCCCTTTGGAACCTATGCTTATAGATGTATGCCTTTCGGTTTATGTAATGCACCTGCTACCTTTCAAAGATGTATGACTGTTATATTCTCTGACTTTTGTGAAAATATTGTTGAGGTTTTCATGGATGACTTATTTGTATATGGGAGGTCTTTTGATGATTGTTTAAGCAATCTTGAGCGAGTTTTGCAGAGATGTGAACAAACAAATCTTGTCTTGAATTGGGAGAAGTGCCACTTTATGGTTAATGAAGGCATTGTCTTGGGTCATAAAATTTCTGAAATAGGTATTTAAGTGGACCAAGCTAAGGTTGATGCAATTGAGAAAATGCCATGTCCTAAAGATATAAAAGGTATTCGTAGTTTCTTAGGTCATGTTGGTTTCTATAGGATATTTATCAAAGACTTCTCTAAAATTTCTAGGCCTCTTACGAGTCTTTTGCAAAAGGATATTCCTTTTGTTTTTGATGATGATTGTTTAGAAGCCTTTGAAACACTCAAGAAAGCCTTAATTTCTGCACCTATTGTTCAACCACCTGATTAGAACTTTCCTTTTGAAATTATGTGTGATGCTAGTGTTCATGTTGTTGGTGTTGTTCTAGGACAAAGAGTTGATAAGAAATTGAATGTTATTCATTATGCTAGTAAAACTCTAGATAGTGCTCAAAGAAATTATGCTACTACTAAAAAAGAATTCTTAGTAGTGGTGTTTGCTTGTGATAAATTTAGACCTTATATTGTTGATTCCAAAGTAACTGTTCACACAGACCATGCTGCTATTAAATATCTTATGGAAAAGAAGGATGTCAAACCTAGACTTATTCGATGGGTTCTCTTGTTACAAGAATTTGATTTACGTATCATTGATAGAAAAGGAGCTGAGAACCCAGTAGTTGATAATTTATCTAGGCTTGAAAATGTGCCTGATGACCCACTACCTATTGATGATAGTTTTCCTGATGCACAGTTAGCTGCAATAAATGTTGCTCATAATACTCCTTGGTATGCTTATTATGCTAGTTACATTGTTGCTAAATATTTACCACCTAGCTTTACATACCAACAAAACAAAAAAATCCTCTATGATTTAAGACATTACTTTTGGGATGACCCACATCTTTATAAATAAGGAGTAGATGGTATTATTAGACGTGTACCTGAGCATGAACAGGGACAAATCTTACGGAAATGTCACTCCGAAGCTTATGGAGGGCATCATGCTGGAGATAGACCTGCTCACAAGGTATTTCAATCTGGATTTTATTGGCCTACTCCCTTCAAGGATGCCCGTAAGTTCATCTTATTTTGTGATGAATGTCAAAGAATAGGTAATATCGGTAAGCGTTAAGAAATGCCTATGAATTATTCACTTGTTGAACCATTTGAAGTTTGGGGATTTGATTACATGGGACCTTTTCCTTCCTCGAATGGGTATACACATATTTTGGTTGTTGTTTATTATGTTACTAAATGGGTAGAAGCTATTCCAACCAGTAGTGCTGATCACAACACCTCTATTAAAATGCTTAAGGAAGTTATTTTCCCAAGGTTTGGAGTCCCTACACTACATGAATCAGACACTTTGTTGTCTGCCATGGCTGACGGCAAAGGCATGCCTGGAGGATGGCAAAGGCCTTTGCCGTCAGCCAGCAGACGGCAACATGTCTGGCTGAATGGGCTACGGTGAAGGGCTCTTTGTCGTCTGCTGGCAGACGGCAAAGATGAAATGGTCTTTGCCGTCCCCCAGCAGACGGCAAAGAGCCTGGACGTCACACGTGGTAGGTTAGGTCCATTAGGGGGTTAACGACGTGCTTTGCCATATACAGGCAGACGGCAAAGTCTTTTGCATCTTTGTCCAGACGGCAAGGTTCCCATATAGGTCAGCCCAGATTGCTGCCACGTGGCATGCTACGTCGTCTACTGGCAGACGGCAAAGAGTAAAAGGTCTTTGCCATCTGCCAGCAGACAACAAAGCGACCATATAGGCCAGACCAGTGCCCCCAGGTTGCACAGGTAGCTGCCATGTGGCAGCTTTGCCGTCAGCCAACGGATGTCAAAGCTCTTTGTCGTCTGCCAACAGACGGCAAAGAGCCTCTATAGCCCATGTTTTGTTTCTTAAATTCATTCAATTTGACAGAATTTCAGATATATATATATATATATATATATATATATATATATATATAGACACACACATTTGAATATAATTTGAACAAGCATATTAACAATAAATTACCACTGAACATATCCAACACACAAGTTTCCAACAACATATACAATGGTTTCCAACAACATATCCATACATACATATCCAAAACAAGTTTCTCATATCCAACATATCAACATATCCAAAAGGAAGCATAAGGAGAAGAGTACACTCCATCAATGCAAGCTTCCTCATCTAAAGAAAATCTGCAAA
The DNA here is from genome assembly GCF_002162155.2 of Triticum dicoccoides. Taxonomy (NCBI): domain Eukaryota; kingdom Viridiplantae; phylum Streptophyta; class Magnoliopsida; order Poales; family Poaceae; genus Triticum; species Triticum dicoccoides. Next base: position 686,722,913 of record NC_041382.1, read on the forward strand.
TTAGGAAATATGAAAGTTAGAAGAAGAAGAAGAAGAAGACTAGCTAGAACAAAAATAAGAAGAAGAATGTATCTTATCTTTCTTTTTCTCCTCTCCTCTTCTTCATCTTCTTCTTCTTCTAACTAAGGAAGAAGACTAGCTAGAAGAAAAATAAGAAAAAGAAGAAGAAGAATTTATCTTCTCTTTCTTTTTCTCCTCTCATCTTCTTCATCTTCTTCTTCTTCTAACTAAGGAAGAAGACTAGCTAGAAGAAAAAGAAGAAGAAGAAGAATTTATCTTCTCTTTCTTTTTCTCCTCTCCTCTTCTTTATCTTATTCTTCTTCTAACTAAGTAAGAAGACTAGCTACAAGAACAACAAGAAGAAGAAAGAAGAAGAAGAAGAAGAAGAAGAAGAAGAAGAATTTATCTTCTCTTTCTTTTTCTCCTATCCTCTTATTTATCTTCTTCTTCTTCTAACAAAGGTATAAAAAATGCCATTTTTTAGCTAAGCTAGGTAAAAATGCTAAGTGTGTAGGTCATTTTGGAGCTAATTAGGCTTATTATGTCATTTTTGAGGAAAATAAGCTAACTATATGACATATATGATGTTACCAAGATTTTTGTGCCATTTCAAACCTAAGCATGCTAATTATGCCATTTTTTACATATGTAAGCTAAGTGTATGTCATTGTTGGTCAAACCTAGGTAACTAAGCATGTTAGAGATAACTTAGCATATTTGAGCTAACTTAGGTCATTTCGGAGGAAACAAAGCTAAGTATAGATCATTTTGGAGCTAAGTAAGCTAATTATGTCATTTTGGAGGAAGATTAGCTAAGTCTAGGTCATAATGGTAAGCATTTTGGAGGAAATAAAGCTAAGTCTAGGTCTTACCGTCATCACGGAGGTGAAGGATCGGTCGGGTTTGCGGTAGTGCCAGAAGAAGAAGGACCGGTCGGGTCAGGGTTGCGCCACTGTGAGTCGGAGAAGGATCGGTCAATGCTTGTCGGGAGGCATGCTGCACCAAAGATCATTTGCAATGTCTCGTTAGCATGATGCAATTGAAATGTGATAACTAGTAACTAATGACCATTCAAATGAAACTCACCGTGTCTGCTATAGCAATCTGGGGCATCGACGGAGGGGTCTGATCGTTTTTCTCGCACATAGACTGCACATTTTGTTTTCACAAGTCAGTCATATTAGTTAGTAATGAAACTAACATTACGTGCATGATTTGGCTACTATGCAAGACAAACTTACCACAAGGAGCTCATATAGGGCCTGGTTAGACACGTCGTTCCGGTTCCTCTCCGCCTCCAACAGACTAGCCGTCCTTTCCTCCAGCTCGATCTCCCTTTGCTTGACCTGCCTGTTTGCCTCCTCCGGAAGTTCCTGGGCCCTAGCCTCGATGGCAGGCTCCACTGGCCATGGTCGAGGCAGTATCTGCTACCTCTTGAGCACTGCGTTGGTTTTCCCCGAAGAGGAAGGGATGATGCAGCAAATTAGCGTAAGTATTTCCCTCAGTTTTTGAGAACCAAGGTATCAATCCAGTAGGAGGCTACGCGCGAGTCCCTCGTACCTACACAAAACAAATAAATCCTCACAACCAACGCGAATAGGGGTTGTCAATCCCTACATGGCCACTTACGAGAGTGAGATCTGATAGATATGATAATATAATATTTTTGGTATTTTTGTGATAAAGATGCAAAGTAAAATAAAGGTAAAGTAAAAAAGCAAAGGAAATAACTAAGTAGTAGGAGATTAATATGATAAAGATAGACCCGGGGGTCATAGGTTTCACTAGTGGCTTCTCTCGAGAGCATAAGTATTCTACGGTGGGTGAACAAATTACTGTTGAGCAATTGACAGAATTGAGCATAGTTATGAGAATATCTAGGTATGCTCATGTATATAAGCATCACGTCCGAGACAAGTAGACCGACTCCTGCCTGCATCTACTACTATTACTCCACTCATCGACCGCTATCCAGCATGCATCTAGAGTATTAAGTTAAAAACAGAGTAACGCCTTAAGCAAGATGACATGATGTAGAGGGATAGACTCATGCAATATGATGAAAACCCCATCTTGTTATCCTTGATGGCAACAATACAATACGTGCCTCGCTGCCCCTACTGTCACTGGGAAAGGACACCGCAAGATTGAACCCAAAGCTAAGCACTTCTCCCATTGCAAGAAAAATCAATCTAGTAGGCCAAACCAAACTGATAATTCGAAGAGACTTGCAAAGATAAACAATCATACATAAAAGAATTCAGAGAAGATTCAAATATTATTCATAGATAGACTTGATCATAAACCCACAATTCATCGGTCTCAACAAACACACTGCAAAAAGAAGATTACATTGAATAGTTCTCCACAAGAGAGGGGGAGAACATTGTATTGAGATCCAAAAAGAGAGAAGAAGCCATCTAGCTAATAACTATGGACCCATAGGTCTGAGGTAAACTACTCACACTTCATCGGAGAGGCTATGGTGTTGATGTAGAAGCCCTCCGTGATCGATGCCCCCTCCGGAGGAGCTCCGGAACAGGCCCCAATATGGGATCTCGTGGATACAGAAAGTTGCGGTGGTGGAATTAGGTTTTTGGCTTCGTATCTGATCATTTGGGGGTACGTAGGTATATATAGGAGGAAGGAGTACGTCGGTGGAGCAACATGGGGCCCACAAGGGTGGAGGGCGTGCCTGGGGGGTAGGCGCGCCCCCCTACCTCGTGCCCTCCTCTTTTGTGTCTTGACGTAGGGTCCAAGTCTCCTGGGTCTTGTTCATTGAGAAAATCACGTTCCCGAAGGTTTCATTCCTTCAAAACCCTAAAACGGGCAAAAAACAACAATTCTGGGCTGGGCCTCTGGTTAATAGGTTAGTCCCAAAAATAATATAAAAGTGGATAATAAAGCCCAATAATGTCCAAAACAGTAGATAATATAGCATGGAGCAATCAAAAATTATAGATACATTGGAGACATATCAAGCATCCCCAAGCTTAATTCATGCTCGTCCTCGAGTAGGTAAATGATAAAAACAGAATTTTTGATGCAGAGTGCTACTTGGCATAATTTTAGTGTAATTCTTCTTAATTGTGGTATGAATATTCAGATCCGAAAGATTCAAGACAAAAGTTTAATATTGACATAAAAATAATAATACTTCAAGCATACTAACAAAGCAATTATGTCTTCTTAAAATAACATGGCCAAAGAAAGTTATCCCTACAAAATCATATAGTCTGGCTATGCTCCATCTTCACCACACAAAATATTTAAATCATGCACAACCCCGATGACAAGCCAAGCAATTGTTTCATACTTTTGACATTCTCAAAACTTTTTCAATTTTCACGCAATACATGAGCGTGAGCCATGGATATAGCACTATAGGTGGAATATAATGGTGGTTGTGGAGAAGACAAAAAGGGAGAAGATAGTCTCACATCAACTAGGCGTATCAACGGGCTATGGAGATGCCCATCAATAGATATCAATGTGAGTGAGTAGGGATTGCCATGAAACGGATGCACTAGAGCTATAACTATTTGAAAGCTCAAAAAGAAACTAAGTGGGTGTGCATCCAACTTGCTTCCTCATGAAGACCTAGGGCAATTTGAGGAAGCCCATCATTGGAATATACAAGCCAAGTTCTATAATGAAAAATTCCCACTAGTATATGAAAGTGACGAAATGAGAGACTCTCTACTATGAATATCATGGTGCTACTTTGAAGCACAAGTGTGGCAAAAGGATAGTAACATTGTCCCTTCTCTCTTTTTCTCTTATTTTTTTATTTGGGACTTTTCTCCCTTTTTTATGGCCTCTTTTCTTTCTATCTTTTTTTATTCTTCGTCCGAAGTCTCATCCCGACTTGTGGAGGAATCATAGTCTCCATCATCCTTTCCTCACTGGGATAATGCTCTAATAATGATGATCATCACACTTTTATTTTTCTTACAACTCAACAATTACAACTCGATACTTAGAACAAGATATGACTCTATATGAATGCCTCCGGTGGTGTACCGGGATATGCAATGATGCATGAGTGACACGTATGAAAGAATTATGAATGGTGGCTTTCCCACAAATACGATGTTAACTACATGATCATGCTAAGCACTATGACAATGATGGAGTGTGTCATAATAAACAGAATGGTGGAAAGTTGCATGGCAATATATCTGGGAATGGCTATGGAAATGCCATAATAGGTAGGTATGGTGGCTGTTTTGAGGAAGGTATATGGTGGGTGTATGATACCGACAAAGGGTGAGCGGTATTAGAGAGGCTAGCAAAGGTGGAAGGGTGAGAGTGCGTATAATCCATGGACTCAACATTAGTCATAAAGAACTCATATACGTATTGCAAAAATCTACAAGTTATCAAAGCAAAGTATTAAGCGCATGCTCCTAGGGGGATAGATTGGTAGGAAAAGACCATCGCTCGTCCCCGACCGCCACTCATAAGGAAGACAATCAAAAAATAAATCATGCTCCGACTTCATCACATAACGGTTCACCATACGTGCATGCTACGGGAATCACAAACTTTAACACAAGTATTTCTCAAATTCACAACTACTCAACTAGCACAACTTTAATATCACCATCTTTATATCTCAAAACAATTATCAAGTATCAAACTTCTCATAGTATTCAACACACTCATAAGAAAGTTTTATTATTAATCTTGTATACCAAGCATATTAAGACTTTAAGCAAATTACCATGCTATTTAAGACTCTCAAAATAATCTAAGTGAAGCATGAGAGATCAATAGTTTCTATAAAACAAATCCACCATCGTGCTCTAAAAGATATAAGTGAAGTACTAGAGCAAAACTATATAACTCAAAAGATATAAGCGAAGCACATAGAGTAAAAAGGGCAACCTGGTGCATGTAGCTCCCGCTTGCGCAGGGTCCAGGGAAGGGTCCGACCACTTTGGGTCTATAGTACGCAGCCTTTCCCTACATTTCTGTAAGAGGCTAACAAATTCCAAATCATGTATGGCTCTCTAAAAAGGTGTGTACAGCAAGGATGATTGTGGTAAACTAAAAAATAAAGACTCAAATCATACAAGACGCTCCAAGCAAAACACATATCATGTGGTGAATAAAAATATAGCTCCAAGTAAAGTTACCGATAGAAGTAGACGAAAGAGGGGATGCCTTCCGGGGCATCCCCAAGCTTTGGCTTTTAGGTGTCCTTAGATTATCTTGGGGGTGCCATGGGCATCCCCAAGCTTAGGCTCTTGCCACTCCTTGTTCCATAATCCATCAAATATTTACCCAAAACTTGAAAATTTCACAACACAAAACTTAAAGTAGGAAATCTCGTGAGCTCCGTTAGCGAAAGAAAATAAAAGACCACTTCAAGGTACTGTAATGAACTCATTATTTATTTTTATTGGTGTTATACCTACTGTATTCCAACTTCTCTATGGTTTATAAACTATTTTACTAGCCATAGATTCATCAAAATAAGCGAACAACACAAGAAAAACAGAATCTATCAAAAACAGAACAGTCTGTAGTAATCTGTAGCTAGCGCAAGATCTGGAACCCCAAAAATTCTAAAATAAATTTCTGGACGTGAGGAATTTATCTATTAATCATCTTCAAAAATAATTAACTAAATATCACTTTCCAAATAAAAATGACAGCAGTTCTCATGAGCGCTAAAGTTTCTGTTTTTTACAGCAAGTGTAACAAGACTTTCCCCAAGTCTTCCCAACGGTTCTACTTGGCACAAACACTAATTAAACACAAAAAGCACAACCAAAACAAAGGCTAGATAAATTATTTATTACTAAACAGGAGCAAAAGGCAAGGAATAAAAATAAAATTGGGTTGCCTCCCAACAAGCGCTATCATTTAACGCCCCTAGCTAGGCATAACAAGCAAGGATAGATCTAGGTGTTGCCATCTTTGGTAGGTAATTCTTCAATTAGGCATCTACCATCTTTAGGAATTTCTTTATTTTTATTAATTATCAAACTTTTAGGCACAAGATCAAAAAATTCATTTGTAACAAATGGTTCCTTAATGATAGCAAAAAGATTGGGATGAATACTTATAGATTTGAGATCCGCATTTTCCTTACTAGAGGATTCACCCTTATTTTTAGGAACATACATAAGCTTGGCAATTTTAGTGGGAGGACTTGGAGTATTCTTTACGGAAGAAAAAGCGGTTCCCAAGTTGGTAATAATATCCTCAAGTTTATCAATCCTAGTGGAATCGTGATTTATTTTCTCATTAACTATGGGTTCCTTTTCTTTAATATTTTTCAAAGTAACTCCTACATTATATCCATATTGAGAGATTCGGATGTGGATCTTTTTATCCAAATTTTCAATTAACTCTATGGTAGCAACCTTATTTTCAATAATTTCAAGCCTTTGCATTACATGCTCTAAAGTTAATACAGTTCCATTAACCAAAAGAGGGGGTGAGCCAAATAAATCTATCATAGCATTATAAGAATCAAAAGTATGGCTACCCAAGAAGTTCCCTCTGGTAATAGTATCAAGAACATATATGTGCCAAGGAGTAATGCCTACATAAAAATTGCGAAGAAGAACGGAAGTAGATTGCTTCCTAGTAGATCTATTTTGAGCATTGCAAATTCTATACCAAGCATCTTTTAGATTTTCTCCCTCCTTTTGCTTAAAATTTAGAATTTCACTCTCGGGAGACAACGGAGAAGATAAGGGACTAGCCATAACGACAAGCAAACAACTAACACACAAGCAAAAAAGCAAGTAGGCAGAAAGAGGCAAATAGAGAAAGGGAGGGAGGATAGAGAGAGAGGGCGAATAAAACAGCAAGGGTGAAGTGGGGGAGAGGAAAATGAGAGGCAAATGGAAAATAATGTAATGCGGGAGATAAGGGTATGTGATGGGTACTTGGTGTCGTGGTTTTGTCACGGCAGATGTCCTAGAGAAAGGACTTAGTCGTGGAGCCATCGCGACGGGTTAGCTTGAAGGGGTTAAAGCGGACACAAGGACGCAAGAGAGTTTATACTAGTTCGGCCCCTTCAATGAAGGTAAAAGCCTACGTCTAGTTGTGATGGAATTGATGGGTGTTTCGATGACTAGGGAGCAAATAAGCTTCGCCTATGTCTCGAGTTATCGTCTGTTGTCCTTCAACCGCCGCCGGGCCGTCCCCTTATATACATGGGTGACGCCCGTCGGTTTACAGAGTCCCAACACCGGCTCATAGATGTGTCTGGTTTGGTCTCTACTTATTCCTAACTTACAATACAAGTTACATATTGACACCGGTTTACGGCTACAGGCTCTCAACCGATTATGGGTCTTGAGCCCTCATCTATCTTCATGGGCTTTAACATGCTAAACTACGGATGAAGTTAATCCGGCCCAGATAGGCCGGTTTACGCCCAGTAGTAATATCCGCAACATTAGGCCCCAGATTGATTTGAACAGGTTCATGTCAATCCTTAGCAAAAACTTCATCTTCAACATCTTCTTGTAGTTTGGTGAACCGCCGTGATGTCATCTTCTCTGATTGCTGTAAGTGGGCGTGACGTCATTTGTCATAAAGAAATTATCCATGATACCTTCCTAATTAATATATTTGCGATAATCGAGGCGACGGCTCTGTTTCCAAACTTGCGGCCCCTTGATTTTCGCGCCTAACCCTTGTCCCTTGCTTTATAAATAGGACCGAAGGGTCATTTCTTTTTCCCCTTTGTGCTCTTCTGCTTCATCTTCCTCGCGTCGCCCAGTCTTCGGAGCTCCGCCGCCGCCGTCGACCTCTGCACCAACCTTGGCCGCTGCATCACCCTGAACATACCAGAGCACCGCAGCGACCTTCCGCTTCTTCCTCAGCTCCGGTAAGTCTTCTATCCTTTTCATCATAGATCTGTTCTAGGGTTTCCATGTTCTCCAGTGTTCATCGCTTGCTTCTTGTTCATATGATAGATCCTTAGACGAGTCTGTGAATCTTCGCTTTGTGTAGCAGTAGTTTTTATCCTCCGTCTTCACTGTCCGGCATATTAAGACCATAGATCTTATTCGTACCTTTGCTTATTGATTCGGCACTGCTCCTTTTGGGTCTTGAATATTTATCTCCTTTATAAACATGTTCCAGATCCAAAGCTGTAGTATAATCTTGTGAAATCTGTTTTTGCGTACTTACTCATCTGCAGTCTTGACTGTTCAATGCTTAGATCAGGCGGTTTAACTTTGTAGAAAAAATTGACAAACCGGTATATACCATTAGTCCCCTTGTTGAACCGCCAGATGTTGGTTGCTTCATGAAACTCCGGTTCAGATAGTTCTATCTCCGGTTTAACAGTGCCCATACCAACGTACCTTGATCAAATGCATTTTTGAACCGGGATCTTCTACCTTGTAGATTCCATCATGGCCAAGCAAGTGTATGAGTGCAATTGGGTCCCTTCTCCTGTCACGAGGGATCAACTGGACGATTTAGTCCTGATTGGCGCCTTGGGCAGTAAAGACACCATCCATTGGAGGGCTCCTAGCAAAGAATGCCCCCCACACCTCGAGAAGGAGAGGTTGTTGTTTTCGTAGATCACTTAGCCCGGGGCTTTAAGCCGCCCGGTTCTAAATTTTACCGGGATGTTTTAGCCGATTTCCAACTCCATCCGCAAGACACTGTCCCCAACTCTGTTACAATATGTGCCACTTTCAAGTGCTCTGTGAGGTGAGGAGCCCACAGTGTAATTATTCAGAGATCTTTTCCATCTAAACCGCCGTACTGAGTTTACTGATGGCTCCAATACGGAGTTGGGTGGCATGGCGATTCAAAAAAGGAAAGAGGTCACATACCCTCACGCCAAGCTGCACAGTCACCCCAAGGAGTGGAATCAGACATGGTTCTACTGCAAAGACACCTCCCCTGCTGGTGAGAATCCCTTGCCTGGTTTTCGTCCGGAGCAGCTCAGCAATACACACCCTTTTCCTCAAAGATTGACTGCCCAGGAGAGAAGCAAATATGCTCCCCAGCTGTCAAAGCTCAGAGCCTTTATGGCCAACGGTTTAACAGGGGTTGATCTCGCTCGCTGTTGGATATCATGGAGCATACTGCCCCTTAGTCAGCGCTTCGGTTTGATGTGCGAGTATACTGATAATGTTGATGACCCATTGCGACATTCAAAACTCCAGCTCTCCGGTGAAGAAATCACAGAGGCTGTGCATAAGATACTGAATGAACCGGAGCACGTCTGCGCTAGAACCGGCCTACTTCCCTTCTGTGCCACCAACAAACCGCCAGCTGTAAGATTTTGATTTTTCTCTTTGTTGAATCTGTTATTGACATGTCTGGTGATTGTTTTTAATATCAGTGTCTGCATAATCAGGGCGATGATCTGTTTTGGAGCAAAAAGCTGCCGCAGGAGAAACCAGAGAAAACAGATAAACCGGAAAGAGCAACCCGGCAAAAGACTAAAGCTGTGAAGAAGACTGCCCATCGGAAAAGAACCACTGCATCTTCTAATCCGGCCCCTGATGATGAGGTGGATAATCCGGACTTTGAGGTAGATCTTGACTCACTTGGTTTATTTTTCATGCGTCTTATTGATGATGATATTTGTCAGGATGATGCCGAAGCCAGCCACGCGGATCTTGCAGAGGTAATTATTCTCTCTTCCAATTCAGAAACTTTGCCTTCACAAAAAATCCGTCAGGCAAACCGGAAAGTTAAATTTTCCCATCCTCTTGCTTATTTGGATCCTAAACTTCTTATGAAGACTCAACAACACGAAGCTTGCCGCACCACCCGGCACAGCGGCCAGGTAGTTACCTCCGCCGGTTTACCGAACAGTCCGGTTCGGAAACGTCATTCCGAGGTCTCTAATTCGCTTGTCAGTGCTTGTCCTAAAGCGGGCTGCTTTCGTCAACCTCTTAATCCGTCTAACTCTGATTACCAGGTTATTTCCCACTCATCTTCTGGCGAGTCATCGGCTACTCAGCTCCCACCGCTCAAAATGGTGCTTGGGTAAGCTATATTTATTGTGATGTTTGCAGTATATTGCCTTAGAACATATGTTGTATTTAATTTTGTTATTCTTCTCAGGGCCAAACCTAGGCCAAGCAAGAAGGCCCGCCTGGACAAAGCGGCCGAAGAAGATGTCATTCTTGAACCAGGCAAAACATCCAATCTTGAAGCGGCTATTCTTGAGGATATTCCCAATGATCCACCACAGCTAGATGATGATCTTATTGCTGAAGAGATACCTACTGATACCTCAGGTCCTATCCATCAGCCCACAGGTTCCATCCGGATTGAACGCTCCACCGGTCCAGCAAACCCTGCTGACAAGCAAACAGCTCCAGTGCAAACCGGCGGTACCAAGGATGATGAGGTTGTCATTACTGGTACTAGCCATACTGAGCCAAGCAACCCTATTGCTTTATCCAAACATTCTGCCAAGGAAGAGTTTGCTGCTTTTGGCAAAGGCAAGTGGAACGCCGATCTGATGACTTACGCTGCTCTGAACGCCCAAGATATCCATTCCGGCTATCTGAACCGGCTGTATACCAGTCGTGACTATGAAGCCGGTCTGGTTAACATGATGAAAGATAAATATGAGGTAATTTCCATATGCTCCTTCCTGCTTGTATGCTTTCATTCTTGCTGACTCTCCTAGCCCCTAAGGGCCAGTTTGAAATGTTCTTTCAAACCGGGACTTAATAATATAAACCTTGATGCTTTGAAAATTTGCTGATGTAGCCCCCAAGGGCCGGTTCAACTTAGTGTAGTTAAACCGGTACTTTAAGTAATTGAAACTGCCGCATCAGAATACATATGATCAAATAGCCATTAGCCCCCAAGTGTCAAGTTGAATGCTTGTATTGATCTTGGGACTATGTAAACATTTGAAAGATGAAGATCGAATACGCATTAGCCCCCAAGTGCTAAGCGCATAACTTGTTATGTGGTTGGTACTTGAATCCTTCTACCGATTTGTTGAAACATATATTTGTATGCCTGCAGGCGGAGCTGAAGGCGAAAGAAAACCAAGTCATCGATCTGCAAGAAAACCTGAAAACCCAACAGGCTGAAACCTCCAAAGCAAAAGAGGAATTGGCCAGTGCCTTAAGCACCATGGAACAACTTAAGGAGAACTTCAAGAAGAAATGGGCGGATTGGGCCACTGAAAAGTCCGCTTTGATCAAGCGAGCAGAGGATGCCGAGGCCGCACTAAAACCAGTGACGGATGAAGTGACCAGCATAAAGCGGCACGTTCATGCCATGACCATTGCTATCTTTGGTAAGTCATCTTGCCTTCTGAATTGGTTCTGCCTTCTTACAGAGTCGCCGGTTTATTAATCCTTTATGGTACTTCAGGGACACGCATTGGTCACTTGGGGTCAGATGTGCGGAAGAAATTGAAAGCCGCCTATACCTTGGTTGAACAATTGTATACTGGTGCCCAGTGGATCATCTATACCGCGTCTCATAACAAACCGGCGCCCACTTTGATTCAAGATACTCTGATGAAACTGTCAGTGCTTCCTTCCCGGGTTGAAGAGCTGAAGAAATCTGCTGCTCGAACCGGTGCAATCAATGCTTTAATCCGAGCAAAATCCTGGGTGCCGGATTTTGATCCTATTGAAGCGGCTCAGGGCTATCCCAGCTTGAAGGAAGACGGGTCAGAATCTGGTGAAGAGGATTTGGGAGCAATAAACCAGGAGGTACGTCCGCTAGCTTGTCAACTGGCTGAGGAAGCAGACTTGTCTCATTATCAAGCCCAATATGACAGTCAGAACAAGCGAATAGCTGCACCAATCCATGAATCGGAAAATCTGATCCCTCCAATCCGTAAGCATACTTACGCTCCCGATATTGACCCGTCATTGCTAATCCATGATGAGGCTGTTTTACAAGCATTAATGGGAATAGACTGGACAACTGTGGATTTCCAGCCACTGGGTAGAGAAACGGAAGCTGAAGCGGCGCAAGATGACCCACAACCATCAGGCCAGGCTGGTGGTCAAGCTTAAACCGGAAGCTGGTTTAAAAACTTCCTCTCCTTTGTGAAAAACAATTATGTTATTATGGGCACCATGTTGCCTTGTAATAGGCTAGCTGATACCTTTGATGTTGATATGCCTTCGTGCATAACTTGTTCTTCCTGTGATAATGAACTTTCCAAAACACTTTCTGAAATAAGAAATTCGTCAAGTGCCACCGCGGTTGTACCGTCAGGCGGAGTATGATGTCTGTATATATAAAATCAAAACATCCAAAACAAAATTTTAAGTATATGATCAAATTTTTGAGATACATAATACCTGCCATCGTTGAGTGTGAAGTCGGCTTGGCCAACCTTGAAGCGGAGTTTTGCAAACCCACCCTGTTGGAGGAAATAACAACTCCTGTATATATATATATGACGCTGTTTTATCATGTAAACCGTGCCGGGTTATAATAAACACCGTGTTACTCCATAAGAGGATGTTAACAGCAAGGATCAAACCAGACAAATAGTCTCCGGATTGACGTGAACTGTGTTCCATCAATTGATTGGTTAAAAAACTTTGTCGGTTAAAAAACACAATGAAAAGCAAAAAAACCTTCAAAGAAAAGTATAAAACAAAAACAAAAACGTTTGCCAAAAAAGATTCATTTAAGCTAATCAAATGGTGTTACCATGGCCAAACACGACCAAGCTCCCGTTAGGTGTAACTATGGTTCTAGTTAGCCAGGTCCCCAAGTGATTCTTGTGGCATTTATGCCGACCAAATGGCGTGGTCATGGTTCGGGTTCGACCAAGCCCCCAAGTGATTCTGTGGCCTTAGGCCGATCAAGAGGCATGACTGGTTCAGACATGACCAAGTCCCCAAGTGATCTGGTGGCTCTCGCCTATCAAGAGGCATGGTATTGGTTCGGACACGACCAATCCTCCAAGTGATATAACACGATGCTTTTAGCAAAGCGAACTCAAGGGGTAAACCGGAGGCCGCTTTAGAGCAACTCCGTGTAACCTCACATGATGTAAAAGAACAGATACCCCGCTTTAGCTGAGGTTCCGGTTTATTATATTTAATCATAATATATACATTGTCGTAATATGTACATAAGTATAGCCAATGGCTCAGGTATAGTAAGGCCGAAGATGAGCTATATTCCACGGCCTGTTAGTCTCCTCCTCTGATGTACGTGAGTCCTTATGCTCTCGAATATCGATCAGATAGTATGACCCGTTGTGCAGATTCTTGCTGACCATGAAAGGCCCCTCCCAAGGTGGGGATAGCTTATGCATATCAGTCTGATCTTGGATGAGCCGAAGCACCAAATCTCCTTCCTGAAAGGCTCTGGTTCTGACCCGATGATTGTGATAACGACGAAGATCCTGCTGGTAAATCGCCGATCGGGCGGCTGCGATGTCACGCTCTTCATCCAACCGGTCCAAAGCATCTTGTCGTGCTGTCTTGTTGTCCGCTTCAATATAAGTCGTGACACGAGGTGAATCATGACGGATATCACTGGGGAGAACCGCCTCCGCTCCATAAACCATGAAGAACGGTGTGTATCATGTTGATCTGTTGGGTGTTGTATTGATGCTCCATAACACAGATGGTAATTCTTCTACCCAACAACCCGGCGTTCTCTGCAAAGGAACCATGAGCCAGGGCTTGATGCCTCTCAAGATCTCTTGATTAGCTCTTTCTGCTTGTCCATTGGACTGTGGATGTGCCACTGATGAAACGTCAAGCCGGATGTGCTCCCGTTCACAGAACTCCTTCATAGCACCTTTGGACAAATTGGTACCATTATATGTGATAATACTATGCGGAAAACCAAATCGGAAAATCACCTTTTTGATGAACTGAACTACCGTGGCCGCATCACATTTGCTAACAGGTTCTGCCTCCACCCACTTTGTAAACTTGTCAACCGCCACCAAGAGGTGGGTCTTCTTATCTTTGGACCTTTTGAAAGGCCCAACCATATCCAGCCCCCAAGTCGCAAATGGCCAAGTAATTGGAATCATCCTCAATTCTTGAGCCGGTACATGAGCACGTCTTGAAAACCTTTGGCAACCATCACATCGTCTGACCAGATCCTCCGCATCAGCATGAGCAGTTAACCAATAGAAACCATGGCGAAACGCTTTAGCCACCAGAGACTTTGAACCGGCATGGTGACCACAATCTCCTTCGTGGATCTCACGCAAAATTTCACGGCCTTCTTCAGGAGACACGCAACATTGAAAAGCTCCTGATACACTGCAATGATGCAACTCGCCATTGATGACAGCCATGGACTTGGATCGTTGGATTATCTGCCGGGCCAGAATCTCATCTTTTGGCAACTCGCCCCGGTTCTTGAACGCCAGGTAAGGAAGCATCCAATCCGGAATAACATGAAGAACTGCCACCAATTGAGCCTCCGGATCAGGAATAGCCAAATCCTCTTCACCAGGGATCTTCATCGACGGGTTGTGCAGCACATCCAGAAAAACATTGGGCGGGACCGGTTTGCGCTGAGAGCCCAGCCGGCTTAAAGCGTCCGCCGCTTCATTTTTCCGTCGGTCCACGTGGTCCACCTGATAGCCTCTGAAATAACCTGCAACAACATCCACCTCACGACGATATGCTGCCATGAGTGGGTCCTTGGAGTCCCAAGTGCCAGACACTTGCTGAGCCACAAGGTCCGAATCACCGAAGCACTTAACTCGACTTAGATTCATCTCCTTAGCCATCCGAAGACCATGGAGCAAGGCTTCATACTCAGCTGCATTGTTAGTACAAGGGAACATTAAACGGAGAACATAACAAAACTTATCACCTCGTGGGGAAGTTAATACGGCTCCAGCCCCCGAGCCTTCCAACTGCCTGGATCCGTCAAAATGGATGGTCCAATACGTATGATCCGGCTTTTCTTCAGGTGCTTGCATTTCTGTCCAATCATTGATGAAATCAACAAGTGCTTGAGACTTAACCGTTGTCCGAGGCACATACTTCAAACTGTACGGCCCCAGCTCTATAGCCCACTTTGCAATCCGGCCAGTTGCTTCCCGGTTCTGGATGATATCTCCCAAAGGAGCAGAACTGACCATCATAATTGGGTGCCCTTGGAAGTATTGCTTAAGCTTCCGGCTTGCCATAAAAACTCCGTACACCAGCTTCTGCCAATGCGGATACCTTTGCTTGGACTCAATGAGTACCTCGCTGATATAATAGACCGGACGTTGAACCGGATACTCCTTACCTGCCTCCTTTTGCTCCACCACAATAGCCACGCTGACCGCACGAGCATTAGCAGCAATATATAGCAGTAACGGCTCCTTGTCAATGGGAGCGGCGAGCACAGGCGGATTGGCCAATTGCCGCTTTAAGTCCTCAAATGCTTCATCAGCAACAGAACTCCAGACAAACTGATCCGTCTTCTTCAACATCGGATACAAAGGGATCGCCTTCTCACCAAGGCGGCTGATAAACCGGCTTAACGCGGCAATCCGGCCTGCCAGGCGTTGAACATCATTGATACACTTTGCTTTAGCCAGGGAGGTGATGGTTGTGATCTTCTCCGGATTAGCCTCAATTCCCCTATTGGACACCAGAAAACCCAATAACTTGCCCGCCGGTACACCAAAGACACTCTTGTCCGGATTAAGCATCATCTTGTATGTCCTTAGGTTATCAAAGGTTTCCTTCAAATCGTCAACCAAAGTCTCCTTCTCCCTGGATTTAACCACGATATCATCCACGTAAGCATGTACATTATGGCCAATCTGCTTGTGAAGACAATTTTGTACACACTGTTGATAAGTTGCCTGGGCACTTTTGAGCCCAAAGGGCATAGACACATAGCAGAAGGCTCCAAAGGGAGTTATGAATGCCGTCTTCTCCTAGTCCTTAACTGCCATTTTGATCTGATGATAGCCAGAATATGCATCCAAAAAACTTAAACGCTCACAACCCGCTGTAGCATCAATGATTTGATCAATACGGGGGAGGGCAAAAGGATTTGCTGGACAAGCCTTATTAAGATCTGTGTAATCCACACACATGTGCCAGGTGCCGTTTTTCTTAAGGACTAGCACCGGATTGGCAAGCCACTCAGGGTGAAAAACTTCAACAATAAAACCAGTTGCTAAGAGCCTGGCTACCTCTTCTCCATTCGCCTTGCGTCTTTCTTCGTTAAACTGGCGGAGGAACTGTTTCACCGGTTTGTATTTAGGATCCACATTAAGGGTGTGCTCAGCGAGTTGCCTCGGTACACCTGGCATGTCAGAGGGCTTCCATGAAAAAATGTCCCGATTCTCACGGATGAACTCGATGAGCGCGCTTTCCTATTTCGGATCCAAGTTGGCACTGATGCTGAACTGCTTGGACGAATCGCCAGGTACGAAGTCAACAAGCTTAGTTTCTGCTGCTGATTTGAACTTCAGGGCCGGATCATGCTCCGTAGTTGGCTTCTTCAACGGAGTTATGTCCGCCGGATCAACATTGTCTTTATAGTACTTCAACTCCTTGGTGGCACAAACTGACTCTGCATAAGCCGCATCTCCTTCCTCACATTCCAAAGCGATTTTGCGGCTTCCGTGAACCGTTATTGTCCCCTTGTGACCCGGCATCTTGAGCTGCAAATACACATAACAGGGTCGAGCCATAAACTTGGCGTACGCCGGTCTCCCAAACAGGGCATGATATGGACTTTGGATTTTCACCACTTCAAACGTCAATGTCTCCGACCTGGAATCATGATCATCCCCAAAGGCCACTTCGAGAGCTATCTTACCAACGGGATATGCTGATCTGCCAGGCACTACACCGTGGAATACTGTATTAGACGGTTTGAGATTCTTATCTGTTAGTCCCATATGACGGAAGGTCTCATAGTACAGGATGTTAATGCTGCTTCCTCCATCCATGAGCACCTTGGTGAACTTATAACCTCCCACCTGAGGCGCCACTACCAGAGCCAACTGACCCGGATTACCGACCTAGGGTGGGTGATCCTCTCTGCTCCATATGATTGGCTGTTCGGACCAACGTAGATAATGGGGTGTGGCCGGTTCAACAGAGTTGACTGCCCGTCTCTGAACCTTCCGGTCTCGCTTGTCCAAGCTAGTGGTAAAGACATGGTACTGCCCACTACTCAACTGCTCTGGGTTGCTCTGGTAACCTGACTGTTGCTGCTGTTGGTTGTAACCACCCTGGTTGTTCTGACTATTTTGACCATTATGTCCGCCCGGATTACCATTAAATCCTGAACCGGAACTTCCTCCACTGTAACTCGGCCCGGACCCTGAGCCACCGCCAGATCCGTGATCATACCGGAAATTATTAGAATTCTTGAACTCCTGCATAATAAAGCAATCCTTCCAAAGGTGGTTTGCTGGCTCCTCCTTCGTCCCATGTCTTGGACAGGGCTGACTTAGCAGATAGTTCAGGCGGTTTGGGTTAGGGTTGGGTGCTCCACTATGATTTTTCGGCCTACCCTTGCACCGCTGGCCATTGTCCTGTGCGTTGGTATTAGCCACAAAATCCATGTTACCATCCGCTTTACGCTTGCCTCCTCCGCCATTGCCTACCCAGTGATGCTGCTAACCTTTGGAGCTGCTGTTCTTCTTCCCCTTCCCTGTCTTGTCATCATTAGATTCAGGATCCTTGGTACTATCAGAATCAGCATATTTTACCAAAGCGGCCATGAGGGTCCCCATGTCGATGCAATGACACTTCATCCATCCCAATTTCAACTTTAGGGGCCCAAACCGGCAGTTGCCTTCTAGGGTTAATATTGCGGTGTCAGCGTTGATGCGGTCTGAGGAGTGCAACACTTGTGAAACCCTGCGTACCCAATGAGTCGTTGATTCTCCTTCCTCCTAGACGCATGCAGCTAAGTCCACTATCGACATAGGCTGTTTACAGGTATCCTTGAAATTGTTGATAAACCGGGCTCGTAATTGGGCCCATGAACTGATCCTGGCAAGCTTTTTAACCAAGTACGGGTCGTTCCTTCAAGCATCATGGTGAAGTATTTCGCACACGCCGTGTCATCCACATCAAGCATCTCCATGGCCATCTCATAGCTCTCTACCCATGTCTCTGGAGGTTGATCTGCCGTATAATTTGGTACCTTGCGTGGGCCTTTGAAATCCTTGGGCAGGCGCACGTTGCGTAAAGCGGGGATAAGGCAAGGCACCCCCAAAGAACTAGAAGTAACACCAGGTTCAATCGAGATGGTTGGACGAACCGGTGTGAGCTGCCGAGCCTGATGCTGTGCGGCTAACTCGGCCTCCCTGCGCGCTCGGGCCCGGTTCACCACTTCCTGAGCGTCATCAGCACCACCCGTCGGGTTGTTGCCACGGGGCGCTCCACGTCGTTCATTACTCGACACCGCTAGTTCATCCATATGTCTGCTATAGCTCCGGCTTGGACGGGGGGTTGAGTGGATCCGGTCGCGGCTGTACGAGTACACTTCCTGTTGGGCCAAAGCTGTCCTCAGAAGTTCCTTGACCCGTCGCGTCTCTACTGCCTGCGGCGAGTCACCTTCAATTGGAATGGCCTCCAGTCGTGCAGCAGCGGCAACAAGATTGTCCATTGGGTTGGAGTAGTGACCCGGAGGTGTTAAAGCATCCTGAGGTATAACGGTATTTTGACGAGGCGGGTCCATCTGACGGGGCTGAACCGGTGCACCGGTCCCAGGGGCTTCTGCCCGGTTCCCCTCCAGTGGATTGCTAGCTCTTGGTCCTAGAGTGTTGAAAAGGTCTCTGGCCTCGAAAACCGGAGGTAAGCGGGATCGGTGCTTCCTCCTCATGACTTCATGCGACGCGCTCTGGTCCAACATAAGCCTGTAAGCCTATGCGTCTAAAGCGGCCCGCTCTGCGGCCATCCTGGTATCCTCAGCTGCCAGATCCGTCTTGGCCTGGGTGCTTTGTTCCTTTACCTTTGCAATCTCCGTGTTGTGAACGTCCTGATCTGGCGGATTAACTTCCGCCATAAGCACAGCCAACGCATCAAATAGTTCTGATAGAACCTGAGCCGGCGGGCGCACAGGGCCTCCTGCCCCGGCAGCTGTCGCAGCTGCTGAACCGGAGATCATTGCCGCGGCTGTCGAAGAATGAAGCGCTGCTTGTGTTCCAATCATGAATATTCCAACCCAGTTAGGCAGATCAGAGGGGTCCGGAATACTGTCGCCATCGGAACAGCTCTCAATCCGGCCATCCTGTAGCTGATAAAGAGATTCGGTTTCTCCAGTCAAAGATTCGTCACCGGAACAAACGGCAGTCGCCCCGCGAAGGTCCGATCCGTCCTCATAACTTCCTCCATGGATCACTCCCACGAAGGCACGCTTCATGGCCAGTTTAACCCGGGCGGATCGCGCACGCTGAGCCGTCTCGATGAGGTCGGTGCAGATGTCCGGCTCAGGGCCCGGTTCACCGATCTTGCCAATGAAAACGTGAATACTACCAAAGGGGACCCGGTACCCGTACTCAATTGAGCCGGCCTCGAGGCCCCAGCCTATGTCGTCGATGTAGAGCTTGCCGCGACGACTCTTAGTCATCCGGCCTACAGCGTAGCCCTTGAGTCCTTCAAAGCGGCCCTCCAAGAACCGAAAACCATCGTGCGATAGCCCCACGGTGGGCGCCAACTGTCATGGTTTTGTCACGGCAGATGTCCTAGAGAAAGGACTTAGTCGTGGAGCCATCGCGACGGGTTAGCTTGAAGGGGTTAAAGCGGACAAAAGGACGCAAGAGAGTTTGTACTAGTTCGGCCCCTTCGATGAAGGTAAAAGCCTACGTCTAGTTGTGATGGAATTGATGGGTGTTTCGATGACTAGGGAGCAAATAAGCTTCGCCTATGTCTCGAGTTGTCGTCTGTTGTCCTTGAACCGCCGCCGGGCCGTCCCCTTATATACATGGGTGACGCCCGTCGGTTTACAGAGTCCCAACACCGGCTCATAGATGTGTCTGGTTTGGTCTCTACTTATTCCTAACTTACAATACAAGTTACATATTGACGCCGGTTTACAGCTACAGGCTCTCAACCGATTATGGGTCTTGAGCCCTCATCTATCTTCATGGGCTTTAACATGCTTAACTATGGATGAAGTTAATCCGGCCCAGATAGGCCGATTTACGCCCAGTAGTAATATCCCCAACACTTGGTATGTTGACTTTCGCGTATACCTCCCCGGCAACGGCGCCAGAAATCCTTCTTGCTACCTCTTGAGCACTGCGTTGGTTTTCCCCGAAGAGGAAGGGATGATGCAGCAAAGTAGCGTAAGTATTTCCCTCAGTTTTTGAGAACCAAGGTATCAATCTAGTAGGAGGCCACGCGCGAGTCCCTCGTACCTACACAAAACAAATAAATCCTCGCAACCAACGTGGATGGGGGTTGTCAATCCCTACATGGCCACTTACGAGAGTGAGATCTGATAGATATGATAAGATAATATTTTTGGTATTTTTGTGATAAATATGCAAAGTAAAATAAAGGTAAAGTAAAAAAAGCGAAGGAAATAACTAAGTAGTAGGAGATTAATATGATAAAGATAGACCCGGGGGCCATAGGTTTCACTAGTGGCTTCTCTCGAGAGCATAAGTATTCTACGGTGGGTGGACAAATTACTGTTGAGCAATTGACATAATTGAGCATAGTTATGAGAATATCTAGGTATGATCATGTATATAGGCATCACGTCCGAGACAAGTAGACCGACTCCTGCCTGCATCTACTACTATTACTCCACTCATCGACCGCTATCCAGCATGCATCTAGAGTATTAAGTTAAAAACAGAGTAACGCCTTAAGCAAGATGACATGATGTAGAGGGATAGACTCATGAAATATGATGAAAACCCCATCTTGTTATCCTCGATGGCAACAATACAATACGTGCCTTGTTGCCCCTACTGTCACTGGGAAAGGACACCGCAAGATTGAACCCAAAGCTAAGCACTTCTCCCATTGCAAGAAAGATCAATCTAGTAGGCCAAACCAAACTGATAATTCGAAGAGACTTGCAAAGATAACCAATCATACATAAAAGAATTCAAAGAAGATTCAAATATTATTCATAGATAGACTTGATGATAAACCCACAATTCATCGATCTCAACAAACACACCGCAAAAAGAAGATTACATCGAATAGTTCTCCACAAGAGAGGGGGAGAACATTGTATTGAGATCCAAAAAGAGAGAAGAAGCCATCTAGCTAATAACTATGGACCCGTAGGTCTGAGTTAAACTACTCACACTTCATCGGAGAGGCTATGGTGTTGATGTAGAAGCCCTCCATGATCGATGCCCCCTCCGGCGGAGCTCCGAAACAGGCCCCAAGATGGGATCTCGTGGATACAGAAAGTTGCGATGGTGGAATTAGGTTTTTGGCTCCATATCTAATCGTTTGGGGGTACGTAGGTATATATAGGAGGAAGGAGTACGTCGCTGGAGCAACAGGGGGCCCATGAGGGTGGAGGGCGCGCCTGGGGGGGTAGGCGCGCCCCCCTACCTCGTGGCCTCCTCTTTTGTGTCTTGACGTAGGGTCCAAGTCTCCTGGGTCTTGTTTGTTGAGAAAATCACGTTCCCGAATGTTTTGTTCCTTGGAAACCCTAAAACAGGCAAAAAACTGCAATTCTGGGTTGGGCCTCTGGTTAATAGGTTAGTCCCAAAAATAATATAAAAGTGGATAATAAAGCCCAATAATGTCCAAAACAGTAGATAATATAGCATGGAGCAATCAAAAATTATAGATACGTTGGAGACGTATCAGTATCTTAGGAAGAGACCTCGTGTGGCTCTTCTTGATCTCCGTGAGACTTCTAGGACAACTATCATTCCATCCCCAATGGCTACCGAGCCATGTTTCCTCCCCTCACCAGATAGCATCACGAGCTCTAGATCAAAAGGACTCTGGCTCGGGTTGAAGTCATCCCCTTTCGTCGCCTCCCCAAAGTCTTTGTACCTCACGAGCTTGTTGTGGGAGGAGATGTTGGTGAAGCTCTCTGGATGATCGAGGTCATCCTCAGAGAATGCCTTGGCCTTCTTGAATAGGGCACTATGGGCCATGGAATAGAGTTCGTACAGCGGTGGCACGTCCTTCTTGTTGTGTTTCGCCTAAAAGAGTGGAACAACATATTAGTTAAGGGTTGAAGCTAGCATGAAGAATGAAATTGCATGAATCGTTAAAGGCACAAACCACATACCCGGTGATCCCCGTACTCAAACAGGTTGGAGCTCCCTTGATGGTGTGGCACACCTCGCATTTGGGCACGCTTATCCCTGGCCTTGTTGTGTTCAGCTAGCCATTGGGGAGAGCACCACTCATCCACCAACGCCTCCCAACAGTCCATCATATCCGCACACCATCTCGTGGGCACCTAAGTTTGGCAAAGAGAAATTTCAGCGCTACGCCTGCGAATGAAATCAAGGATACTAAGTACAAGGCCTTAAGAATAGGTAATTACCTTCATGTACTTCTCCTTACTCAGATACTTGCGGCGGCACTTCTTCTTGGCCCTCCTAATGTTAGTCGAGGCGTAGTAGTCTTGAACAACCTGCACCCTAGCCTCGTGCCGTAAGTTCTGAAGTAGGCGCTTGCACTCGGCTTCGAACAAGACAACATTGATTAGTACAATCACTAGGTAATGTTGATTTTTAATTTTTAAGGAGAAATTACCCAAAACTGCCGCCTGACAATGTCAGCCACCGTCTCACACAAGACACTGTCGACCATCTCCTCCGGCGGGGCCGTGGCAGCCATGTACAGCTCCCAGCTCAGTGCTAGCTGTGGAACCTGACCCTCACCGGGCAACATGACCCACCCTGGGAAGTGGTGCCAGTAAAGCACACCAAGGAACTGGTTGGGCATGTGGACACCATCGGCGTGTATCCAACCTCTGCAGTATGGCAAGGCCAACACATTAGATATTAATTTGAAGAAACATGAAGGACAAAGGCTAAAAAAGAGTAAATGCACTTACTTATGCCCGTTAGCCTGAATCAACCACCTCTAATCGCGGGTCGCCGGCACGGCCGGGAGCTTCGTACCACCATGCTGATAGACCTTCTTGCCCTGCTCAATCAGCTCGCCCTCGCTAAAACTATCGTCAGACCAGGTCTCCTCGCCATCGGCATTGCCACTAGTCTCCGGAGTCAAGTGGGACGAAGACTTTGGGACCAGAGTCTCGTGGGATGAAGACTATGGGGCCTGACTCTCGTGGGACGAAGACTCAACGACCCGAGGCTCGTCGGCCCGAGGCTCATGGACCAGAGTTCGAGACAGCTCAAGTCTGATGGGTCCACCTGAGAAGGAGCACTCCGGTGGTTTGGAGAATCAGCTAAGGGTGGTGGCGAGGAAGGCACATCAGCCTTCCTACCTCTTCCACTGCCATGTCCACCTCTAGCTGCACCCTTCTTCGTCTTCCCCCGACCTCTCCCGGCCGAAGAAGAAGCACACGTCGGCGTCTACATGATGTCTACCAGTGCTCTTCGAAGGCGCTGGGGTGGAATAACAACACCCCTCCCAGCACGCGCCGAGGAAGAAGGAGGCTCGAGCGCTCTCGACCCGCGCCCACCATTTATCAACACCTGCAATGACAAAGAGTAAATTAAATTAGTACAACATAAACATAATAAAAAATTTGGTGGGTGAAAACAACACCTAAAAATTAACTAACTAATTAACTAACTAACTAAGTAATTAACCTAAAAATAACTAACTAACTAATTAAAAGCTTTTTCTTAAGGCCAGAAATAGTCTTTAATAGGTTTAAATTATTTTAGTGTTTCCAAAATATTTGAGAAAATTTAGGGAAGCTCATTGGACATATATTGTCCATATATAAGAGTTTCAACACACGGTCATGTTCAAAATATTGGTCAAATCAATCAAAACCCCTTTATGCAAGATTCTACCTTTCCTAGTTGCTACCTGTCCATGCCCATGGTCAAATAATTCTAGAAACCATTAGCCAACTAATTGAAAAATGATGACTAAACCCGCCTTTTCTTTTTCTTTTCTGATTTTCAAGAAACAAAAGAAAAGGGATGCAAACGCATCCTAATCCTAATCATTTACATGGTTGTCTAGGAGTAGTAATTAGTAAAACTAAAACTAGAACTGGTCAAGAGAACTAACCTAACTAACCTACAAACTAACCTAACTAACCTACAAACTAATTAACCTAACTAACCTAGAAACTAATCTAACTAACCTAGTCTAAAGATCAAAGCAAAAGTGTCCAGATAACAACAAAGGTCTGCTTGTACTCTCTTCATAGAGAAAGATTTTAAACCAAAAATTAACAACAAAGATCAAAGCAAATAAACAATTTATGAACATTTGTGTCCAGATAACAGAAATATCACCAAAAAAACACAAACATAAAAAAAGTTGGATATGTTGTCGGACAGATCACTCAGAGTGATAATATTGATCTCATCAATGTATGAATCAGGCCACTACTTTTTAACATCACAAGTCATCACCGGGATCCATAGACAACAATCTCAAATTAGGAAAGAAAAATCAACCAGAAACATTACACAGATTCCTAAGTTCAAATAAGAATATTTAAAGAGTTTCATAACAAATGGTTGAGCCATCAGACAATGCTTTCTAGGCAAATAGGATTATGCTTATGATCAAACAAGTAGCAGTAAGCAACTCAAGATCCACCAAAAGGATAGCCCATTTGAAAAATTCTAGCCCGATCAACATTTCTCCATAAAATTTAGTCTCCAAAATTACGGCATAGCCAATGTGGACATCAGAATTGCAGATTTTCACAGCATAAGTTCAGAAGTAATCAGAAAATTACGCTAAGATGTTCAATTTGTCCTCAGAATTGCAGTATGACAGCATGGGCGCACAACAACCAATCAGTCGCTAAAGATGGTATGATTAACAGGTTTTTCATCACCGGACAAACATAAACACAAACTCAAACAAACAAGTCAACAAAACAGAACTTAAATTTCTACAGAAAACAAAATCTGACAAAAGAAGACATGAGAGGAATGACACTAACCTAGTCTAAAGATAGCTAACCTAACTAACCTAGAAAATCAAACTAACATAACTAACAGTACTAACTAACCTAATTAGTAGCAGTGGAAAAAAAGAGAAACTAACAGTACTAACTAACCTAATTACTAGCAGTAAAAAAGAAAAAAACAAGGGGGGAGCTCACCGGAGTGGGTCGGCGGGGCACTAGGGCGGCGGGGTGTCGGGGCAGCTAGGGCG
>NC_041382.1:686748326-686773042 GCF_002162155.2 Triticum dicoccoides
GGGGCGGCAAAGACGTCGGGGCGACGGCGGTGGGAGCGTCGGGGTGGTGAGGGCGTCGGTGTGGTGCGGGTGTCGGGGCGGCGGGGGGTCGGGAGCCTCGGGGTTGCGGGTCGGTGGGGGGTCGAGGCGTTGGAGTGACGCCGGTGAGGTGAGGGAGAGAGAGAGAGAAGAGAGAGGGATGGGGCACAAGGCCGACCATTTTTTAGTTAGGTTTAATTTCTTTGCCATCTGCTAGCAGATGGAAAAGAGCATAGCTATTAGGTGGGGCCAGGGGAAACGGCCGTTAGGTTAACACTTTCATTGTCGTCTGCTCGCGGACGGCAAAGAAGCTCTGCCGTTAGCTAGCAGACGGCAAAGCTTCTATGCAATCTGCTAGCTGACGACAAAGAGCTAGCTGACGGCAAACACGCTCTTTGTAGCCTGCTCTTTCTTTGTTGTCAGCTTTCTGTACGTTGATGGCAAAGATCCTGATTCCAGTATTGCTAGATATTTAATGACTAATGGTGGTTCACACTTTATTCATGGTGCTTTCCGTAAAATGCTTGTCAAGTATGATGTTAACCATAGAATTGGATCACCTTATCATCCTCAGTCTAGTGGTCAAGTTGAACTTAGCAATAGACAAATAAAATTAACTTTGCAAAAGACTATCAATAGGTCCAGGAAGAATTGGTCTAAGAAATTAGATGATGCACTTTGGGCTTATAGAACAGCATATAAAAATCCTATGGGTATGTCTCCTTATAAAATGGTGTATGGAAAAGCTTGTCACTTGCCTCTTGAGTTAGAACATAAAGCATATTGGGCCATCAAAGAGATCAATTATGATTTCAAGCTTGCTAGTGAAAAGAGGTTATTTGATATTAGCTCTTTAGATGAATGGAGAACTCAAGCTTATGAAAATGCAAAATTATTCAAAGAAAAAGTTAAAAGATGGCATGACAAAAGAATGAAGTGCTTGTCCCCTATCTTTGCTAGCCAAAAATTCCGCACTAAGTAGAGATACTACTTGTGCATCCAAAAACCCTTAAACCCAGATCTTATTTTCAAGTGTCCACCATACCTACCTAGGGATTGAGCAAGATCCCTCAAGTAAGTTGTCATCAGTGCAAAAAGGCAATAAAAATTGCTTCTATAATTTTGAGATCATTTAGTGTAAGAGAAAATTGAGTGTTGCATGAACTTGTGATGGTGAAGAATAAAAACGACAGACTGCATAATAAAGGTTGCTATCACCAGGGGAAATGCAATGTGACGTTCTTTTGCACTAAGGGGTTGAGCATACAAACAAATAAGCACATGGCAACATCTGCTTCCCTCTGCGAAGGGCCTATCTTTTACTTTTATGTATTTACTTTTATACAAAGGGTCAAAGTTTTCCTTCTATTCCTTTTTATTTTTCTCCTTTGGCAAGCATCATGTGGTGAGGAAAGATCTAGGCACATATGTCCAGTTGAATATAGATAGCATGAGTTATTATTGTTGACATCAACCTTGAGGTGAATACATTGGGAGGCGAAACTATAAGCCCCTATCTTTCTATGTGTCTGGTACGTTGAAACGTTTTGCTCATGTGTACGTGGTGAGTGTTAGCAATCATAGAAGACTATATGATGGTTTAGTATGTGGACTTTCCTAAAGGCTCTGATACGTGACCCTTCCTGAAAAGATGATGAATTGTAGTTGCAAAGTTGACTGAGAACATAGTTTATTGGTTTTTAATAGAGTTTTTGCTTTATACTTCAATTGTGTGATGAATTGTTACTTATTCATGAGAAGTATATGATAAAAGTCCTATGATAAAAGTCTTATGTTTAATTGTGTTGCTGTTATAATAATCAACATGATGCTTCTATGTCCGTATTTTTTTTATCGACACCTCTCTCTCAAAGCATGGGGACATGTTTTTTGTTTTGGTTTTCGCTTAAGGACAAGCGAGGTCTAAGCTTGGGGGAGTTGATACGTCCATTTGCATCATGTTTTCTTACTATTATTTATAATGTTTTATCCATAATAATGCTTTTTGGAGTAATTCTAAGGCCTTTTCTCTCATAATATGCAAGGTATACACAAAAGAGGGAGAATTCCGGCAGCTGGAAATCTGGACCTGGAAAAGCTACGTCAGGCTACCTATTCTCCACAACTCCAAACAAGCTGAAACTTCACGGAGATTTTTTATGGAATATTTGAGGAATATTGGAGCAAATAACTGTTGGAAATATACCCTAAAGGCAATAATAAAATGGTTATTATTATATTTCTTTGTTCATGATAATTGTCTATTATTCATGCTATAATTGTATTAACTGGAAACTGTAATGCATGTGTGAACACATAGATCATAATATGTCCCTAGTAAGCCTCTAGTTGACTAGCTCGTTGATCAATATATGGTCATGGTTTCCTGACCATGGACATTGCATGCCATTGATAACGGGATCACATCATTAGGAGAATGATGTGATGGACAAGACCCAATCTTAAGCGTAGCACAAGATCATGTAGTTTGTTTGCTAAAGCTTTTCTAATGTCAAGTATCATTTCCTTAGACCATGAGATTGTGCAACTCCCGGATACCGTAGGAATGCTTAGGGTGTACCGACCATCACAACGTAACTGGGTGGCTATAAAGGTGCACTACAGGTATCTCCGAAAGTGTCTGTTGGGTTGGCACGAATCGAGACTGGGATTTGTCACTTCACATGACGGAGAGGTATCCCTAGGCCCACTCGGTAATGCATCATCATAATGAGCTCAATGTGACTAAGGAGTTGGTCACGGGATCATGAATTACGGAATGAGTAAAGAGACTTGCCAGTAAGGAGATTGAATGAGGTATTGGGATACCGACGATCGAATCTAGGGCAAGTAACATACCGATAGACAAAGGGAATTGTATACGGGATTGATTGAATCCCCGACATCGTGGTTCATCCGATGAGATCATCATGGAACATGTGGGAGCCAATATGGGTATCTAGATACCGCTATTGGTTATTGGAGAGATGTCTCGGTCATGTCTGCATGGTTCCCGAACCCGTAGGGTCTACACACTTAAGGTTCTATGACGCTAGAGTTGTTATGGGAAATAGTATGTGGTTACCGAAGGTTGTTCGGAGTCTCGGATGAGATCCTGGATGTGACGAGGAGTTCCGGAATGGTCCGGAGGTGAATATCGATATATTGGACAAAGGGTATTGGAGTCTGGAATTGTTCCGGGGGTACCGGGTGACGACTAGTGTGTCCGAAAGGGGTTTCGAAGGCCCCGGCAAGCGTTGGGGGGCCTTATGGGCCAAGGGGAGGGGGACATCATACCACTAAGGGGTTGAGCCCCCCTCCCACCCCATCTCACGTAACCTAGAGAGGTGGGGGCGCCTCCCCTAGGGCACCCACCCCTCCCGGCTTGGGGGGCAAGTTTCCTAGGGGTGGGGGCGCCCAAACCCATCTAGGGTTTCCCCTGTGGCCGCTGCCCCTCCCCTAGGGAACCCTAGGGTGCCTCCTCCTCCCCCTTCCCCCTGTATATAGTGAGGAAGAGAGAGGGCAGCCGCACCCTTCCCCTGGCGCAGCCCCTCCCCTCCCCTACACCTCCTCCTCCTATGTAATGCTTGGTGAAGCCCTGCCGGAGAACCACGAGCTCCATCACCACCACGCTGTCGTGCTGTCGGAGTTCTCCCTCAACTTCTCCTCTTCCCTTGCTGGATCAAGAAGGAGGAGAGGTCCCCGGGCTATACGTGTGTTGAACGCGGAGGCGCCGTTGTTCGGCGCTTAGATCGGAATCGGCCATGATTTGAATCGCTGCGTGTACGACTCCACCAACCGCGTTCTTGTAACGCTTCCACTTAGTGATCTTCAAGGGTATGAAGATGCACTCCCACTCTCTCGTTGCTAGTATCTCCTAGATTGATCTTGGTGACACGTAGGAAATTTTTAGAATTATTGCTACGTTTCCCAACAGTGGCATCATGAGCTAGGTCTATGCGTAGATTCTATGCACGAGTAGAACACAAAGCAGTTGTGGGCGATGATTTGTTCAATTTGCTTACCATTACTAGTCTTATCTTGATCCGGCGGCATTGTGGGATGAAGCGCCCCGGACAGACCTTACACGTACGCTTACATGAGACTGGTTCCACTGACTGACATGCACTTGATGCATAAGGTGGCTGGCGGGTGTCTGTCTCTCCCACTTTAGTCGGATCGAATTCGATGAAAAGGGTCCTTATGAAGGGTAAATAGCAATTGGCATATCACCGTTGTGGTTTTGCGTAGGTAAGAAACGTTCTTGCTAGAAACCCATAGCAGCCACGTAAAACATGCAACAACAATTAGAGGACGTCTAACTTGTTTTTGCAGGGTATGCTATGTGATGTGATATGGCCAAAAGGATGTGATGAATGATATATGTGATGTATGAGATTGATCATTTTCTTGTAATAGGAATCACGACTTGCATGTCTATGAGTATGAAAACCGGCAGGGGCCATAGGAGTTGTCTTAATTTATTTATGACCTACGTGTCAATGAAAACGCCATGTAATTACTTTACTTTATTGCTAACCGTTAGCCATAGTAGTAGAAGTAATAGTTGGCGAGGCAACTTCATGAAGACACGATGATGGAGATCATGGTGTCATGCCGGTGATGATGGTGTTCATGCCGCGCCTCGAAGATGGAGATCAAAGGCGCAAGATGATATTGGCCATATCATGTCACTTTATGATTTGCATGTGATGTTTGTCATGTTTACATCTTATTTGCTTAGAACGACGGTAGCATAAATAAGATGATCCCTCACTAAAATTTCAAGAAAGTGTTCCCCCTAACTATGCACCGTTGCGAAGGCTCGTTGTTTCGAAGCACCACGTGATGATCGAGTGTGATAGATTCTAACGTTCGAATACAATGGGTGTAAGCCAGATTTACACATGCAAAACACTTAGGTTGACTTGACGAGCCTAGCATGTACAGACATGGCCTCGGAATACGAGAGACCAAAAGTTCGAACATGAGTCGTATAGTAGATACGATCAACATGGAGATGTTCACCGTTGATGACTAGTCTGTCTCACGTGATGATCGAACAAGGCCTAATCGATTCGGATCATGTATCACTTAGATGACTAGAGGGATGTCTATCTGAGTGGGAGTTCATTGAATAATTTGATAGATGAACTTAATTATCATGAACATAGTATAAATTGTCTTTGCAAATTATGTTGTGGATTAATAGCTAGCGCTTTAGCTCTTTGTTTTAATACGTTCCTAGAGAAAGACTAAGTTGAAAAATACTGTAAGCAATTGTGCGGACTAGGGCCGTAGTCTGAGGATTGTCCTCACTGCTACATAGAAGGCTTCTGTCCTTGATGCACTGCTCGATGCGCCAACCCCTCTGGCGTCGTCTGTGCATGTTGTGAACATCTGGTAGACACGTTCCGATGACTACCTGATAGTTTAGTGCACCATGCTTTACGGCTTAGAGTCGGGGCTCCAAAAGCGTTTTGAACACCAAAGAACATATGAGATGTTCGAAGAGCTGAAATTGGTATTTCAGGCTCATGCCCATGTTGAGAGGTTGAGACCTCTGACAAGACCTGTCGGGGATATACCCCGCAGCGTAAACCGGTCGGAAGTATAACCCGGTCGGACTAGGCGTTTCATTGGTAAACCTCCAGAGGATTGGCGATTTACGTGTCTGGCGGTTCACTGGTATGACGATTCATGAGCCTGAAGACTCATTGGTGACCCGGCTGGACTTGGCGGTTTACTTGAGACCCGGTTTACACTTGGCGATTCACTGGCGACCTGCCCTGACCTGGCGGTTTACAAGCAACCCGCCGGAATATTATGACACACTTGTGACCCGGCGGACGGGTCAGATGAATGACAAGGCCCAAGGCCCAGAAGGCCGGTTTATGTTAATGGTGGGCCGGTTTAACAGGAAAGGTATGAGGAACATTTATCTTACAAGGAGTTAAGACCTGGACTTGTATCCGGTTTGTATTAGAGATAGACTAGTCCTAATCCTAATAGGACTCTACATGTAACCCGCCCCTCCAACATATATAAGGAGGGGCAGGGCTCCCCAAAAGGGACAAGATTGACAAGTTCCACAAATTGGACAAGTTAGGTTTAGACAATAGCTCTTGAGATAGAGCACTCTTGTAACCGTGATCATCATCATCAATATCAATGAAGCAGGATGTAGGCTTTTACCTCCACCGTGAAGGGCCGAACCTGGGTAAAACATTGCGTCTCGTCCCGCTCAACCCCTCTCAAGCTACCACATAGATGCGTTGGCCTCGCGACTAAGTCCAGACACTAAGGACATCTGCCGTGACAATTCCACGACAGTTGGCGCCCACCGTGGGGCCTGCGCATGGTGGTGTTGAGTTCTTGGAGGGATCTTTCCCAGGGTTTCGAGAAGCTTGCAAAATCCTAGTTGAAGAAAAAGATGGTTTTTGAAGAATTTACATCAATGTTGAATTCACTAGTTAGCAAGATCAACAGAGAAGATCATGATGACTTGGCCCGGTCGAAGTCTCTGTTTGTGTTCAATGTGGATTCGCTGGATCCGATGCATATAGATCGTCAACACGTATAAGGCCAAAGGCAATTCGTGGATTTTCTTGCATGATTGAAGGGAGAAACAACAAAAAAAGGGACCTCCGTGTTGGTAGGAAAGTTATTGCAGACGGATCAACAAAGGACAATCACGTGAACCGCCGGACAACCATGGGCAGAGCCGGTGAAATTGTCGTTAGGAAATCGGAATTGTAATTAATTTTAGAGTTGGCAGTATGAGGTCTAAAGTCGATGAGACTAGAGTTGCAGCACACGCGGCCGCCGCCTCGAAAATCGCCAAGACTGACAAGAGTACGATCTGTCTAATCTGTTTAGCTGCAAGTTTCGCCAAGACCGACGGAATCAGATTCAATCACGGCAACCAACCGAAGACAGTAAAATTTTCTCTGCCCGTGCCGACGCTGGTGGCAAGTTCCGAGGGCATCAACCGATAGCGCAGCACACACATCAAATTCATTAAGCTGTCGGGTCGCGCTTGAGAAGACCGATTCTATCAGTAGCCTTGCTACTCTTCACGAGAAGCCAAAGTCAGTTTTTCCTCCGCTTGGTGTGTGTGTGTGAGAAAACTACCAGGAAAACAAGTCAAACCAAATATGACTCGTAAGAGGATAAGGTCGTGGGCACGGAGTCCGTTGCTGCTCTGGGCCGGCTCTCGCCTCGCGCCTTTGCCTCTGGCCGTCGTTGCTCCGGGCTGGTTCCCGCGTCGCCGTGCCTCGAGCAGCTGCCTCCGTTTCTTCGCCTGCCTCTGCTGGTGTGGATCTTCGAGCCGGCGCCTCGCTGGCCGTTTCCCCCTCGCGCTAAAACTGCCCGGGCCCCGCCTTGTTGCCGCCTTCACCTTCACCTCCACAGCCGTGGCCTTGCTCCGTCTCAGTCGTGGCAGAGCCGCTGTTGCGGCCTCCACCTTTGCCACAAGCACTTCTGCTGCTGCTGTGCCTTGCCAAATTCCAGTGCACCTCTACTCTGGTCCGGATCCGCGCCCTTGAGTCGCCACAGTCTCCCTTTGCCTCTGGGCTGAGCCGCCTATTCGCCGTGGTCCGCTACGGCCTATGCCGCCTTCGGCGACCCGTTAAGCCGCCTGCGTACGGAGCTTTCGCCTAAATAAATCAGGTGATATTTGTCCTATATATTTCTTGCTAAGTATATGTTGATTTCTTTGGACAAACAACTACTTTGCCCTGCTGTATGTTTTGTACGCAGGATAATTGTGTTTATGCCGCGGGTATGGAGCACGAGTTGGCAACATTCTGTACCAATGTTACAGTGAGCCGCCGGGACCGCGATGGGCCACCTCTACCATGTTGAGTCGCCGGGGCTATGTTGAGTCACCACCTGCCTCAGCCGCCTCTGTCGCGATGAACGGGTCATCTCTCATCCGAACAAATCAGGTGATATCCGTCCGGTTTGTTTTCATAGCACATATTAATTTTTGTGTGAACAATTACTTTGGCGTGTGATATTTTTTGACGCAGGACAATTGTTCATCACAAATAAGGCGTTATATTACGGGCACGGAGCACACGCTAGCAATGTTCTGCACTGGCGTTTCGTCCGTGTCATGCCCCATGATGAATGAGCGTGAGCAAGTCACCGTCCCCATGGTCCGGTTTACATCAGCTTGCCGGGACCGCGCCCGCGATTAACTCGCCCGTTCATGCCGGTTTATGACACCGGTGCCGATTTTTCCCAGCCGCACCGGCTTACTACACCGCGGTCGACTCATTTATCCAAGCCACCTTTGAAAGCCGTGGTCATCTTTGCTGTCCGTCTCTCACGGCCTGGTCTACATCAACATACCGGGCCGCACCTGTCTGCATGAGCTGTTTATTGGGTATGAGCAAGTCACAGCTTGGGTAGCCCGGTTTTCTTTCAAATTGGAGAAAAATTATCATCAACCGCCGTTTGCACTGGATGGTTCAATGGGCAGGCGCACAAGTCGCCGCCACTACAGTTTTGATTAACTTCAAATTGCCAGTTGGAAGGAACCATTGGCCGAGTTGCTGACACGGCTCATACGGGATCATTTACAACCCACCGCAGTCACCTCAACCTTCTATGGATTCACATCATGTTATCAACACCAATGATATACAAGTTATGCCGGTTTATATCACGGTCAAATATGGAGAATCTCAAGCCAACTCCTCGAGTCACCTTGAGACTTGGGGGCTACAATGATATGACTTAGCAAACGTTGCCGGTTTTCAGTGAAGTCAAGAACCCCAATACGTTGGAGGGAAAGATAACCCGGTCCCGGATTCACATTGTGTTGTCAGAAGATTTCCGGATTAGAAAGTATATGACAGTTACAAAATCCCGGTTCAATGAAGAAGTTTTGGGTCATCAGAAAAGGATTCTGGTTTACAATCCGGTACAAGGGAAATTTGTTCGTCGACAAAGCTCTGAAGATCTCAAATCCGGTTTAAGAATTTCCGGTTCAAAAAGGAATTAACTTCTCGCAAGTTCGAGTTTAAAGGCCGTCAGAAAATTTCCGGCTAAAAATGAAGATTCCGGTTTAAAATCCGGTTCAAGGGAAAGATGTCTCCCACAAAGCTTTGAAGCTCTCAATATCCGGTTCAAGATCCCGGTTCAAAGAAGAATTTATCTCTTGCAAAAAAGTTAAAAATTTTCGAAGAGGACCTGCTGCCACGATGCGCGGTTCAAACATGGGTATCCGCCTTACTGGCCTGACATATTATTGATCACATGGGGCGTCTGCTTCATAAAGCGGGGTCTCTGTTCTTTTACATCATGCGTGGTTACACGGAGTTGTTCTATCTTAAAGCGGCCTCCGGTTTACCCCTTGAAAATTTTATAAACATCACTTGGGGGCTTGGTCGTGTCCGAACCGATGCAATACCTTTTGATAGGCGAAAGCCACCAAATCACTTGGGGACATGGTCAAGTCTGAACCAGTCACGCCTCTTGATCGGCCTAAGGCCATAGAATCGCTTGGGGGCTTGGTCGAACCCGAACCATTGCCACGCCTCTTGATCGGCATAATGCCACGGTTTCATTTGGGGACCTGGCTGACCTAAACCATAGCTACACCATTGGGGAGCTTGGTCGTGTCCGACCATGGTAACACCATCTGATCGGCTCAATAAGCCTCTTTTTGCAAATGGTTTTATCATTGCCTTTGCTTCAATATTTTCCTTGATAACTGTTTCTTTTATTTTTGTTGCATTTTTAAACCGACAAAGTTTTAAACTGGTTCAAACTGTCAATTACAAATTGACGGAACACGGTCAAATCTTAATCCGGAGGCTATCTGCCCGGTTTGATTTTTTGTTACCATCCTATTATGGAATAAACCGGTGTTTATCAACCCAGCTCGGCTTTCAACTACAAGTTGTCAGTACAAGATCAAGTTATAATCCGGAGACTATCAGCCCGGTCTGGCTTGACTACGAGTCGTCAGTATTATATGTGGTTAAACCGGTGTTTATCACAACCCGGCACGGTTTTATCATAAACCGGCACAATATGGAAGGAGTTATCAGTACTCAAGATTGGGGTTATCACCTTTACTACAAAAAGTTGGTAAAACCAACAATGTGATTCAATGTCACAGGTATGATCTATTTCATATTTGATTATTCTTAAGTGCAGCCTTGGTTATTTAAACCCGGGTTATATGTTGGGCGTTATGACCCGTCTGGCGGTAAACCGCCAGGACACTTTAAACTTGTTGTATGCAGAAACAGGTTGAATAAAGTATGACGATAAATTATCCGGTGTTTATTAAACCGGCCTGGCTTTCGACTATATGTCGCCAGTATGATGATAAATTATCCAGTGTTTATTAAACCGGCCTGGCTTTCGACTATAAGTCACCAGTATATATTTGGATTGCGCCATTGGAATCATGCGCTTATAAATCATTGGGTTATATTATTCAAATAGCCAAACTTGGCTGAATTTCCATTATGATGTTGAATGAATAAGGTTTTCATACCGGATTATGTTATCTTGAATAGCCAACATGGCTGGATTTTATTATGGTTATTAATAACCGGTATTATTGAGGTTTTCAAAGTCGCTTTAGCGCAATGGCTATTATATTATCAATGGATATGGTTTATTTTACAATTGAAGGAATAGTCCCGAGTCGCTGCAGGCTCATGACCCGGCACTTGGGGGCTACATTATTTCAGTTGAGATTACATCAAATACACAAGTCTCATGTCGCTGCAAGCATGCACCATGACACTTGGGGGCTAATGCAAAGTCATTGTTTGCTCACCTTATTGAAGACCCAACTCATCATATTATAATGAGCCGGCCCTTGGGGGCTAGCAATTTCTCCTGTCAACAATTCAAGGTACATAAGTTTTCGCCCATAATATTGAAGGATCCATTGCTCAGTTGGTAAAGCACAAAGCTCTTAACCTTGTGGACGTGGGTTCAAGCCCTACGATGGAAGCTACATTATAAGATGTTATTTTCATTGAAGTATATATCAAGTCCCAGTTCAGTATTATCTTACTAAGCCGGCCCTTGGGGGCTACACATCACTGCTAAAATCTACATTATTATATTTACAAAGTTCCTGCTCATTATTGCATAATGACCCGGTCGTTGGGGGTTACACTGATTGAAGTTTTTATAAGCAAATTACAAGTCCCAGGTTGCTGCAAGCATGACAACCCGGCACTTGGGGGCTACATATATGGAGTATTCAGTTTATATGATTGAGATCAACTAATCGGATTTCTTCAAGGTTGAAACACTTATTGGAGCAAGTCTTAAGTTATCACTATGTTCTCCTCTTAAGACTTGGGGGCTATAGGTATTATGCATATATAGGAGGAACATCTTCATTTTATCAGTTTTGAGCAAATCAGGAAGATCAATTACATGACCCGGTGTCAACAACAATTATGACCCGGTGCCTACAAGATGGAGGAGAATAGCTCAGCCAGTGAGCATGTGATCAGAATGTCTAGGTACTTCAATCACTTGAATCAAGTGGGAGTTAATCTTCCAGATAAGAGAGTGATTGACAAAAGTTCTCCAGTTGTTATCACCAAGCTACTAGAGTTTCGTGATGAACTATAACATGCAAGGGAAGATAATCCCAGAGCTGTTCGTCGTGCTTAAGGCCGTAAAGGTAGAAATCAAGAAGGAGCATCAAGTGTTGATGGTTAACAAGAGCACTGGTTTCAAAGAAGGGCAAGGGCAAGAAGGGAAACTTCTTGAATGGCAAGCCAGTTGCCGCTCCAGTGAAGAAACCCAAGAACCCAAACCCGAGACAAAGAGCTTCTATTAGGGGAACGATCACTAGTAGCGGAATTGCCTCAAATACTTGGTACATAAGAAGGTTGTCAACTTCAACAAAAGTATATTTGATATATGTGTGTTATTGATGTGTACCTTACTAGTACTCCTAGTAGCACCTGGGTATTAGATACCGGTTCAGTTGCTAATATTGGTAAGTCGAAACAAAAGCTACGGAATTAACAGAGACTAGCTAAGGGCGAGGTGACGATGTGTGTTGGAAGTGTTTCCAAGGTTGATGTGTTCACCATCGCACGCTCCCTCTACCTTCAGGATTAGTGTTGAACCTAGATAAATGTTGTTTGCATTGGTGTCTGCATTGAGCATGAACATGATTAGATCATGTTTATTGCAATATGGTATTCATTTAAGTCGGAGAATAATGGTTATTCTGTTTACATGAATAATACCTTCTAAGGTCATGCACCCAATGTGAATGGTTTATTGAATCCCGGTCGTAGTTATACACATGTTCATAACATTGATGCCAAAAGATGTAGAGTTGATAATGATAGTACCACTTTCATGTGGCACTACCGCTTAGGTCATATTGGTGTAAAGCGCATGAAAGAACCTCCATGCTAATGGACTTTTGAAGTCACTTGATTTTGAATCACTTGACACATGCGAACCATGCCTCTTTGGCAAGATGACTAAAACCCCGTTCTTTGGAACAATGGAATGGGCAAGTGACTTGTTGGAAATCATACATGCTGATGTGTGCGGTCCGATGAGTGCTGACGCGCACGGTGGATATCGTTATTTTCTCACCTACCTGTGAATTGAATAGATATGGGTACATTTACTTAATGAAGCATAAGTCTGAAATGTTTGAAAAGTTCAAGCAATTTCAGAGTGAAGTTGAGAATCATCGTAACAAGAAGATCAAGTTCCTTCGATCTGATCAAAGGGAAAGTATCTGAGTTATGAGCTTGGCAATCACTAAAGACAAGGTGGAATCATTTCACAGTTGACGCCGCCTGGAACACCATAGAATGATGGTGTGTCCGAACGTCGTAATCGAACCTTATTGGATATGGTGTATGATGTCTCTTACCAATCTACCACTATTTTTGGGGGTTATGCATTAAAGACAATTACATTCACTTTAAATAGGGCACCGTCTAAGTATGTGGAGACGACACCGTGTGAACTATGGTTTGGCAAGAAACCAAAGTTGTTGTTTCTTAAGGTTTGGGGCTACGATGCTTATGTTGATAGGCTTCGGTCGGAAAAGCTCGAACCCAAAGTGGAAAATTGTATCTTCATAGAATACCCAAACAAGACGATTGGGTATACCTTCTATCTCAGATCTAAGGGCAAAGTGTTTGTCGCTAAGAACAGGTCCTTTCTCGAGAAAGAGTTTCTCTCGAAAGAATTGAGTGGGAGGAAGATAGAACTTGATAAGGTTGTTGAACCTTCACTTCAACCATAGAGTAGCGCAGCACAGAAAGATGTTTCTGTGGAAACTACGTCAGTTGAAGAGAAAGCTAATGATGATGATCATGAAGCTTCAGATCAAACTACTATCGAACCTCGTAGGTCGACAAGGGTGTGTACAACTTCTCGGTGGTAACCATGTCTTAAAGGTCATGTTGTTGGATAACGATGAACCTATGAGCTATGAAGAAGCGATGGTGGGCTCGAATTCCAACAAATGGCTAGAAGCCATGAAATCTGAGATAGGATCCATGTATGAGAACAAAGCATGGACTTTGGTGGACTTGCCCGATGAACGGCAAGCCATTGAGAATAAATGGATCTTTAAGAAGAAGACAGACGCTGATGGTAATTAATGTCACCATTTGTGAAGCTCGACTTGTCTCAAAGAAGTTTCCGACAAGTTCAAGGAGTTGACTATGATGAGACTCTCTCAATCATAGAGATGCTAAAGTCTGTTAGAACTATGTTAGCAGTTGATGCACTTTCATTTACGAAATCAGGCAGATGGATGTCAAAACAAAGTTTCCTTGACGGTTTCCATGAGGAAAGGTTGTATGTGATACAACCAAAAAGTTTTTTGTCAATCCTAAGGATGCTAAAAGGTATGCAAACTCCAGCGATCCTTCTATGGACTGGAGCAAGCATCTCGGAGTTGGAACATATGCTTTGATGAGGCGATCAAAGCATTTGGGTTTATACAAAGTTTGCAAGAAACTTGTATTTGCAAGAAAGTGAGTGGGAGCAATACAACATTTCTGATAGGTGTATATGGATGACATATTGTTGATCGGAAATGATGTAGAATTTCTAGAAAGCATAAAGGGTTGTTTGAATGGAGTTTTTCAAAGGAAGACATGTGTAAAACTGCTTACATGTTGGGTATCAAGATCTATAGAGATAGATCAAGACGCCTGATAAGACTTTCACAGAGCACATCCCTTGACATGATATTGAAGGAGTTCAAGATGGATCAGTCAAAGAAGGAGTTCTTGCCTGAGTTGTGAGGTGTGAAGTTAAGACTTGAAGCTTGACCACGGCAGAAGAAAGAGAAAGGACGAAAGTCGTCCCCTATGCCTTAGCCATAGGCTCTATACGATATGCCATGTTGTGTACCATGATGTGCCTTGCCACGTGTCTGGCAAGGGGATACAAGAGTGATCCAGGAGTGGATCATTGGACAGCGGTCAAAATTGTCCTTAGGAATAAGGAAATGTTTCTCGTTTATGGAGGTGACAAAGAGTTCGGCATAAAGGGTTACATCGATGCAAGCTTTAACACCTATCCGGATGACTCTGAGTAGCAAACCGGATACGTATAGTGGAGCAACCATTTGGAATAGCTCCAAGTGGAGCATAGTAGCAACATCTACAATATGAAATCGAGATTTGCGAAGAACACATGAATCTGAATGTTGCAGACCCGTTGACTGACACTTCTCTCGTAAGCATAACAAGATCAAACCCTAGAACTCATTGAGTGTTAATCACATGGTGATGTGAACTAGATTATTGACTCTAGTAAACTCTTCAGGTGTTAGTCACGTGGCGATGTGAACTATGAGTGTTAATCACATAATGATGTGAACTAGATTATTGACTCTAGTGCAAGTGGGAGTGAGGGAGTCCTGGATTAGGGGGTCTCCGGACATCCGGATTATATCCTTTGGTCGGACTGTTGGACTATGAAGATACAAGACTGAAGACTTCATCCCGTGTCCGGATGGGACTCTCCTTGGCGTGGAAGGCAAGCTAGGCAATACGGATATGTAAATCTCCTCCTTTGTAACCGACCTTGTGTAACCCTAACCCTCTCCGGTGTCTATATAAACTGGAGGGTTTTTAGTCCGTAGGACACAATAACATACAATCATACCATAGGCTAGCTTCTAGGGTTTAGCCTCTCTAATATCATGGTAGATCTACTCTTGTACTACCCATATCATCAATATTAATCAAGATGGACGTAGAGTTTTACCTCCATCAAGAGGGCCCGAACCTGGGTAAAACATTGTGTCCCCTGCCTCCTGTTACCATCCGCCTTAGACGCACAGTTCGGGACCCCCTACCCGAGATCCGTCGGTTTTGACACTGACATTGGTGCTTTCATTGAGAGTTCCTCTGTGTCGTCACCATTAGGCTTGATGGCTCCTTCTATCATCGATAGTGATGCAATCCAAGGTGAGACTTTTCTCCCCGGACATATCTTTGTGTTTGGTGTCTTCGCATTGCGGGCCAACTCGCTTGGCCATCTGGAGCAGACCGAAAGTTACGCCCCTGGCCACCAGGCCAGGTTTGGAAGCTTAAACTACAAGGCCGATATCCGCGGAGACTTGATCTTCGACGGATTCGAGCCTCTGCCTTGTGCGCCACGCGGTCACGATGAGTACGATTTAGCTCTGCCATCGGACAATGTTCAAGAAATCACACCGGCAGCCGCTCCGACCTTTAATTCGGAGCCAGTTGCGCCTCCCATGGACGGGTGGATAGACCCCGCCACAGAGGCCGCATCCCCAACGGCGATCGAGCCGAATATCGATCTTACCCTTCACGAGAGCCGTGTTGGAAAACTGCCGGATACTTCTCCGGCCACGGACTCCGAACTGCCTGCGCCCGTTCCCATCGAATTTGGTTGGGCGCTGATCATGGAGTTTACCTCCACGGATATCTTTCAGCACTCGCCCTTCGACGACATATTGAACTCATTAAAGTCTCTCTCCTTGTCAGGAGAGTCCTGGCCGAACTATGTCCGGCAGGATTGGGATGCAGATGACGAAGAAAATTGCCGCCCACCCACCACCCACTTAGTAGCCACTGTCGATGACTTAACCGACATGCTTGACTCCGACTCCGAAGACATCATCGGTATGGACGACGATGTAGGAGACAAACAGGAACCACTGCCCATAGGGCACTGGACGCCCACTTCATCACATGACGTATACATGGTGCACACACCAAAAGACGACGACGACGAGGAACGGAAGGATGCAACAAAGGGTTGTCCCCTCAAGCAGTCAAAGCAGCAGCGTAAGCGCCGCTCCAAATCACGCCTCGGCAGAAACAACGATCATATAGACCCAGCGTTAGAGCAGGGTGAACCATCGCCCGACCACGGCAACACGGAGAATCAAACCGAACAACCCGACTCTGTCAAAGATAACAGTCCGGACGACATCACACCAGACAGACACCCGGAGCAACATAATTCCCGTCAAAGGCTTGTTGCCACCGCGAGGAGTCTAAAAAAGCAGAAGCAAAGGCTCAAGGCTCCACAAGACACACTCCGAATCAGATGGAGTAAAGTACTCAACTTAGCAGTGAAGTACAGCGGTAATCGCCACACCAAGAGCTACCCAAAGCGAAAGTTTCTACCTAAATACGATGAGGAGGCCTTAGATCCCCCGCAACCAAAAATTAAAACGGCCATCTGGCCGGATAGACGACCTCACGGCCAACATAGAGCGGCAAACAACACCGCACATAAGCCAATACGCGATCCACGCGAGGGCTCGCACCAAAAGGACGGCGCAACCAGATCCATCTATGGACCACACAAGCATGCTCCAGCATACGATGCAACACAACAAACATCCGAACAACGTGGTACACCCAGATACAGGGGTGCCACACACCCCCTATGTTTTACCGATGAGGTGCTGGACCATGAATTTCCAGAGGGATTCAAACCCGTAAACATAGAGGCATACAACGGAACAACAGACCCTGGGGTCTGGATTGAGGACTATATCCTCCATATCCATATGGCTCGAGGAGATGATCTCCATGCCATTAAGTATTTACCCCTCAAACTCAAAGGGCCAGCTCGGCACTGGCTTAAAAGCCTGCCCGAAAGCTCCATTGGAAGCTGGGAAGAGCTCGAAGATGCTTTTCGGGCAATTTTTCAAGGGACTTATGTCCGACCTCTAGATGCAGATGATTTGAGTCATATAACTCAACAGCCCGGAGAGTCAGCCCGAAAGCTTTAGAACGGGTTTCTTACTAAAAAGAACCAAATAGTCGACTGTCCGGACGCCGAAGCCTTGGCAGCTTTTAAGCATAGTATCCGCGACGAATGGCTTGCCAGACACCTCGGCCAAGAAAAGCCGAGAACAATGGCAGCATTAACAAGCCTCATGACCCGCTTTTGCGCGAGTGAGGATAGCTGGCTAGCCAGATGCAGCACCAGCGACCCCAGTACATCCGAAGTTAGAGATGGAAACGGGAAATCACGACGCAGCAACAATAATAAGCGCCGGAACAAAGAAGACAACCCAAAGAGCACGGCGGTTAACGCCGGATTCGGAAGTTCTCGGCCAGGTCAGCAAAAGCCGCCCTCTAAAGGCGCCAGAGATAAACTGTCCAGCCTAAACAAAATTCTGGACCAAATATGTCAGATCCATAGCACCCCCGATAAACCTGTAAATCATACCCACAGAGAATGTTGGGTCTTCAAGCAGTCCGGCAAGCTCAACGTCGTACACAAGGGGGAGGACACACCAAGCGAAGACGAGGATGAGCCTCTCAAGCAAGACACTGGGGAACAAAAGAAATTTCCACCAGAAGTCAAAACAGTGAACGTGTTACACGTGATCAAGGGGAGAAACAAAGCGGCACTCCCAGAGAAATATGCCCAAGGGCCTATCGTGGAATCCTGCCACTGGTCGTCTCAACCGATCACTTTCGACCATCGGGATTACTCAGCAAGCATCCGGCATGCAGGATGGGCTGCCTTGGTATTAGACCCAATAATCGACGGACACCATTTCACACGAGTCCTGATGGA
Source organism: Triticum dicoccoides (assembly GCF_002162155.2). Lineage (NCBI taxonomy): Eukaryota > Viridiplantae > Streptophyta > Magnoliopsida > Poales > Poaceae > Triticum > Triticum dicoccoides. The sequence goes on from NC_041382.1 coordinate 686,766,411, forward strand.
CGGTGGCAGCAGTCTAAACCTGATATATCAGGACACAATCCGCAAAATGGGGATAGGCCCAATGAAAATTTGCCACAACAATACTACCTTTAAAGGAGTAACGCCAGGCCCAGGGGATCATTGCACAGGCTCCCTTCTACTAGAGGTTATATTCGGCTTCCTCGATAACTTCCGTAGCGAAAATTTAACATTCCACATTGCTCCGTTCCAAAGTGGCTATCAAGCACTACTTGGACGCGAAGCTTTCGCTCGCTTTAATGCAATACCGCATTACGCTTCCCTCACGCTTAAGATGCTCGGTCCATGTGGCATCATTACAGTGAATGGAAATATTAAGCGATCCTTGCGCGCCGAAGAGAGTGCGACTGCCTTGGCAGCCGCACACTAAAAACGGCCTCACCAACTAAAGCATCTGATAGGTCGTCAAGACCACGGACACGGTTAGACGAGTCCGGCGCAGCCACATGTAATTCATACAGGTTTGATGGCCACACCCCTATTACAAATACAAGGGGCTCAACGCGCGCAGACAAGGGGCAATTTTTACTCACCTTGAATTGTACATGGTTTCTTTAAACCTACCTTTTTGCACGACAACTTTTCACCTAAGTATCTCTCTTTTACAGATGACCATCGTGCTACACCCGTCCAGGATACGGCACAACGGAGACACAGGCGCAGACGTGTAGCAGGGACCCGTTCCAAGGATTCTTTTTAGATTAAGACCCTGCGTAAACCTTTTTTACTATCTCTTGTTGATACACATCCCTCGGATTCTCAGTACTATTGAGAAGGATGCTGACGTCTTGGCATGTGGCCATGTCAGAATAATGCACGTACCTGGACACCAGGGGCTTCTTACAAAGGGCACCATTTAGGCCCGGTTTATACCATAAAAGACGGAATACCTTAGGGAGTGTTCAGCGTCGCGAGTTTGGCCTTATATGCATCAGCTCTGAATCATGTCTTTGGTCAAATGTTGGGTTTGCCCGGCTCCTGTGTTTTGCTGCCTTACGTTCCGCTCTATCGGCTAAGGCGGCACCAGGAGAACTACTGCGATTGTGCCCTGGTTCATCCGGACGAGCACCTCAGTAGAGAAAGCCGAAAACTGACTGCCATGATATAGCGTGAGACTGGTCAACCACTCGATGACCTATCGGAATGTTAGAATTCCTCCGCCTTAACGAAGGGCTGTTTCCCGGCCAGGCATGTACGCACCCCGAATTCGGATGAGTGCGGAGCCACCAGGGGCTATATAGTAGCCCCACTGTCAAACTCCTATGGCTAAGTGAAAGTGTTAAAGCATTATAGTTTGGTTGCCTAGTTTGCTGCGCCATCACCTCCTTATTAGGACCAAGACGTTGGATTAAGTGTGAATACGCGTCTTCTGCGAATACCCCCACATTATATGTGTGGGGGCTGAAGCCGACGACTGCAATCTTTCAGGTTATACACATGTATACATAAACGGCCGCACAGGAGGCATCATATTACTTTCGGGCAAAAGTATAAATACAGCCTTGATAAATTTCATAAAAACATTGTTTTTACAATGGGAATACATGTCACTCAAACATAATATTCTTCGAGCACTGGGCCTCTATCAAACGAGCACCCTCAAGAACTTCTTCAAAATAGTGCTCGGCAGCCACTCGGCCTATGGCCGAACCCTGCGCCGCAACAGTGGTAGCATCCATCTCTGCCCAGTATGCTTTGACACGGGCAAGGGCCATCCACGAGCCTTCTATGCATGTCGACCTCTTCACCGCATTGATGCGTGGCACCGCACCAAGGAACTGCTGCACTAAGCTGAAATAGATGTTCGGCTTCGGCTTTTCCGGCCACAGATGATCTACGACGGACCTCATGGCAAGTCCGGACAATCTATTGAGTTCGACCCATTCGGCAAGCCAATCAGTTAGTGGAAGCGGACGCTCTGGAATGTTAAACTGCGACCAGAATAGCTTGTCCACTTCACGATCTGTTTGATCTCAAAAGTATTCGGCCGCATCAACAGCACTCGCCGTCAAATCCAGATATGCGTCTGCCGAACTCCACAGCCGATCCAGAGGGGCATACCGCGGATCTCCGAACTTCCTCCGCAGCAAAAAGGGCTTCCCAGCCACAATATCACTAGCTTCACGCAGCTCTTCCTTCTTTGCCCTCATGGTAGAGCGGGTGTCTTTGGCCGCCATCGTGGCCTTTTCGAGGTCCGTTGCCTTCGCTCGGTTCTCTTCTTCAAGAAACTGGCAGCGGTCAGCAATGTCTCTTAACTTTACAACCATCTTGGCCATTTTATCTTTGCTATCGCAATGTGCAGCCTTTTCGGCTCTTAACTCTTCGGCCGCCTTTAAAGCGGCCGCATTACTAATTCTTGCTTGTTCCTTGGCTCAGGCAAGTTCCGCCCGAAGGGTCTCCACGGTGGCAACTCCATCTGCAGTCACAACATATTAAAGATACTAGCGTTACGATGCTCTTCCTATGTGACATTCACCAGAAAACATCACTTACCCTGTGCCTCGTCAAGCCGCTTGTTAACAAGCTCGATGTCGGCATCTGCCGCATCCAGTTGCCGCTTTACTTTGGCAAACTCATTAGTCCGGCCAGCCACCGGAGCTCCCATCACCTGCACATAAAGCGGTATGGTTATTACCTGGGACTACGATCCTCTGTTCGCCGCCGTTCTCGACGACAACCAGAGTCTCAGGGACTACTATCTACACAGGGCACACCTAAAAATGTGCGGTACTATCAAAAAGTATATCATTTCACATACCTCAAAGCCCGTCAGTAGACTCATAAAGGCTTCATGCATTCCGCTTTCGGTGGACGAAATTCTTTCCATCACTGTACCCATCAACGTACGGTGTTCTTCTGAGATGGCCGCTCGCTCCAACAGCTCCCTCAATACGTCCGACCGCATACCAGACGGTGCCAGACTCTTTTGTTTGCTCTCTTCGAGAGCCGGACGCTGGGGACTTCGGGTGACTATAGGATTATCTTATGGCCTCACCGGATCCGGAGAGGCCCTCCGTGACGACACTTCAAGGTCGCCCGCTTCTTGAGCGGGGGAGTCCGGGGAGGCGTTTCGCTCTCCATCATCTCCGGAAGAAGATCCCCCGAAGACGAGCTCTGCTGAGAAGGGCTAAGATCCGAACTGCAAGATAAATGCTTCGGTTATTTTCCTTAGAGGTAAGGTAGTATATCCTCACTATTAAAGTACTTTTTGATTACTTACATCTCATTAGAGGGCAGATCCCCGCGTGGACTTTGTGCGGTGAGAGCACCCTCCAAGGCAGGACCCTCTGGTGGGAACTTCTCCCGTTTGGAAGCCTTGGTTTCCGGATCTTCAGAGGCAGTCCTCTTCCTTCCCCGAAGTGAGATAAGGTCAGATTCTTCCCCTTGGTTATCCTCTTTCACGGAGGCGCTCATTCCCTCGGCTGGAATTGGTAGCGATGGGGCCCGCTTTCGACCTCATTATTCCCCCCTTTATCTTCCTTTGAGGGCTCCGGGCAAGGTGCTAGCTTGAGCATCTTTTCCAGTACCGGATTCTCCAAACCCTCAGTAAGGGGGGCCGAACACTGAATCATCTTCGCCTTTGTTAGCCAGTCCTGGTCAAAGAGCGATTTCTCAGAATGACGTCATGGTAAATGAAAGACGATGTGTTCGGCTAGAGGATTACTTACTTGGTCGGCGGTACGGTTGCTGCTCAGGCCCACGTCCTCGGTAGTATCCGGACACTCTATTTGGGGTCCGAAGAATGATTTGTACATATCCTCGTGCGTCAGGCCCAGGAAATTCTGAATAGTGCGCGGCTCTTCTGGGTTGAACTCCCACATGCGGAGGGGCCGGCGTTTGCATGGCTGGATTCGTCGAACCAGCATGACTTGCGCCACCATAACCAGACTGAAATCTCCTTCGAAGAGATCTTGAATGCGGCTCTGCAGTACATGCACGTCCTTGGCTGGACCCCAGCTCAGCCCTCTGCTAATCCATGACATCAGTTGTGGTGGAGGGCCCGAGCGGAAAGCAGGGGCAGCCGCCCACTTGGCACTTCTAGGAGCTGTGATGTAAAACCACTCCCGTTGCCATAATCCGGACACCTCTGGAATGGAACCCTTTGGCCATGGAGCTCCAGCGATCTTGCTTATTAATGCGCCTTCGCATGCTACATGCTGCCCCTCGACCATCTTCGGCTTCACGTCAAAGGTCTTGAGCCACAGGCCGAAGTGAGGGTAATGTGGAGGAAGGCCTCACATACGACAATAAATGCCGAGATGTGGAGAAAGGAGTCCGGGGCTAGATCATGGAAATCTAGCCCGTAATAGAACATCAAACCCCTAATGAAGGGATCCAGAGTGAGGCCTAGACCTCGGAGGAAGTGGGAGATGAACACAACGTTCTCGTTGGGTTTAGGAGTAGGGACGACCTGCCCTCGGGCAGGCAGCCGATGCGAAACCTCGGCGGTCGGGTATCTGGCCTCCCTCAACTTCTTGATATCCTCTTCCGTAACGGAGGAGGGCATCCACCGGCCTTGAAGGCTAGATCCGGACATGATTGAAGGTCCGAAGCACCTGACCTGGGCTTTGGGTGTTAGAACTCGAGGCGGGGGAAGGATTCGATTGAGCACTGGAGGGAAAAAGGTAAAAGCCATGTCCCTTTATAAAGAGGGAGAATATCAAGCGTCCTCTCCGTAGCCGTTTGGGACTTGCCTATAATCTAGGAGTCCTAGACACGGTTGGGTTACCCACGACCGTATTGATGAGAATCCCGTAATTAGGGGAACACGATCTTTGCTTTGACAAGACGTGTCAAGAAACCGCCTCGCGTTATGTGTGGAGCTGGTTGAAGAAAAACGGTTCAAATAATCACCGAGCCATGGCATGATGTCATGTTGCCAAAATGTATCAGCAGATTAAGATTTGTGGAAATATTATTCTCTCTACGGTGGTATGTGGAACTTATTTTGCAGGGTCGGACACTATCCTTGTATTCAAATTCTTTTGTGGTGTGTTCGGAGGAGGAACCCGCCTTGCAATGCCGAAGACAATACTGCGCGTCGGACTCATCGTCATTGAAAGCCTGGTTCAGGGGCTACTGAGGGAGTCCTGGATTAGGGGGTCTCTGGACATCCGGATTATATCCTTTGGCCGGACTGTTGGACTATGAAGATACAAGACTGAAGACTTCGTCCCGTGTCTGGATGGGACTCTCCTTGGCGTGGAAGGCAAGCTAGGCAATACGGATATGTAAATTTCCTCCTTTGTAACCGACCTTGTGTAACCCGAACCCTCTCCGGTGTCTATATAAACCGGAGGGTTTTTAGTCCGTAGGACACAATAACATACAATCATACCATAGGGTAGCTTCTAGGGTTTAGCCTCTCTGATCTCGTGGTAGATCTACTCTTGTACTACCCATATCATCAATATTAATCAAGCAGGACGTAGGGTTTTACCTCCATCAAGAGGGCCCGAACCTGGGTAAAACATCGTGTCCCCTGCCTCCTGTTACCATCCGCCTTAGACGCACAGTTCGGGACCCCCTACCCGAGATCCGCTGGTTTTGACACCGACAGGGAGACTGTTGGAAATATGCCCTAGAGGCAATAATAAAATGGTTATTATTATATTTCCTTGTTCATGATAAGTGTCTATTGTTCATGCTATAATTGTATTAACCGGAAACTGTGATACATGTGTGAACACATAGATCATAATATGTCCCTAGTAAGCCTCTGGTTGACTAGCTCGTTGATCAATAGATGGTCATGGTTTCCTGACCATGGACATTGGATGTCATTGATAATGGGATCACATCATTAGGAGAATGATGTGATGGACAAGACCCAATCTTAAGCATAGCACAAGATCGTGTAGTTTGTTTTCTAAAGCTTTTCTAATGTCAAGTATCATTTCCTTAGACCATGAGATTGTGCAACTCCCGGATACCGTAGGAATGCTTAGGGTGTACCAAACGTCACAACGTAACTGGGTGGCTATAAAGGTGCACTATAGGTATCTCCGAAAGTGTCTGTTGGGTTGGCACGAATCGAGACTGGGATTTGTCACTTCGTATGACGGAGAGGTATCTCTGGGCCCACTCGATAATGCATCATCATAATGAGCTCAATGTGACTAAGGAGTTGGTCATGGGATCATGCGTTATAGAACGAGTAAAGAGACTTGCTAGTAACGAGATTGAACGAGGTATTGGGATACCGACGATCGAATCTAGGGCAAGTAACATATCGATAGACAAAGGGAATTGTATACGGGATTGATTGAATCCCCGACATCATGGTTCATCCGATGAGATCATCGTGGAACATGTGGGAGCTAATATGGGTATCCAGATCTCGCTATTGGTTATTGGCCGGAGAGATGTCTCAGTCATGTCTGCATGGTTCCCGAACCCGTAGGGTCTACACACTTAAGGTTCGGTGACGCTAGAGTTGTTATGGGAAATAGTATGTGGTTACTGAAGGTTGTTCGAAGTCCTGGATGAGATCCCGGATGTGACGATGAGTTCCGGAATGGTCCGGAGGTGAAGATCGATATATTGGACGAAGGGTATTGGAGTCCGGAATTGTTCCGGGGGTACCGGGTGACGACCAGCGTGTCCGAAAGGGG
>NC_041382.1:686773432-686774034 GCF_002162155.2 Triticum dicoccoides
GCCTAATCAACCCCAACACCCCCCCCCCCTAAAAATGCTAATTTCCAAAAATTGGAATTTCAATGAACCCAAAATGCCCTTCATAAAAGCCCACCATTTTTGGTCTTGACTAAAACCTCTGCCAAAAATGGTCTTGCAATTTATGGAGCCATTCTGGATTTTTGAACAAGCCATAAGTATTTGAATTTGGGCATTTTAAATGCTATAAATATTTAAAAGTGCTCAAATAATCTTGGAAGCATTTTTAGGCAGTTGAGAATATTCCCAAATGTGCCTCTGAATATTTGCAGAGTTTTTGGAAATGAAATAGTATTTATTCTATTTCAATACACAGAGCAGGAAATAAATAAAAGACAAAACAGAAAAGAGAGAGAGAGTTAGAGCTTACCAGTCGCCTGGCCTGGCCCAGCTCGGCCCAGCCCACTGGCTACCGCCAGTCATCCCCCTCCTCTCGCGAGGAGGACGAGAGGCGCGTGCCCGGCGCCCGCAGCCACACGCCGGCCACCTCCTGCTTCTGCCGACACCCAGTACGACGTCTACGAGTGCCACGCACTCTCCCTCGTCCCCCTCTCACTTTCCCCACTCTCCCCGTGCCCCTCCCC
>NC_041382.1:686774231-686825429 GCF_002162155.2 Triticum dicoccoides
CCATCCCCTCCTGAGAGGAGCTCATCGCCACCGTCGCCGTCCACCGCGGCCACCGACCCCCTCTCGTCTCTTCGACGTGTCCCCGAGCACCACCGCCGTCTTCCTCTTCCTCATGGGCGAGCCACGACGCCTCAGACGCACTACAACGCCGCTAGCGCCATCTTCTTCCACCTCGGTCTGCCGAGATCGCCGGCGACCGTACGCCGCCCCTGATGCCTCCCCGAGCTCGCTGAGGCCACCGCTACACTCCCCGTGAGCCTCTCTTCCTTCTCCCCCTAGCCACGTCACCCTAGCTGCCCCTAACCCCGTTGGCCATCACGGCCGGGAGCTTGGCTCCGCCGGCCATGCCGCCACCGTGGCCACCGTCACCTATAGCCGCAGCTGAGCGCGTCATCATGCTCAGTGCACCCCCAGGAGGCCGTAGCACCCCTCTGCGCCCCTGCTGTGCCTCCTAATGTTGTTTCCGTGCACGCCCGAACTCCGGTCGCCGCCTGGCTCGACGCCGGCGTCATCTCCGGCCACCCCCCCACACACCGCTTGCTCCACTCGGCGTGCGAGTTCACCAGCAGCACGTAGATGCCCTCCGCCGGCCATTTGGTCGCCGGAGGAGGAATCTCGACGCCCTCCGCCATGTCTGTCCTCGCCGGCGGCTTAACGCCGGTGGGTTTGACCCACTATGACCCCGGCTGGGCCCCACCCGAGTCCTGACATGTGGGGTTGGCCCTAACTGGATTAGTTAGGTGTTAGTTAGTGCTAATCACCACTATTAGTGTTAATCTCCTCACAAAACTAACCCTGAGCCACTGATATGTGGGCCCAGCCCTGCTGACATTTTTAGTAGATTTAGTTTAACTCTAATTAACTCAGTTAACTAACTGAGTCACTGACCAGTGGGTCCCCCAGGTCAGGTTTGACCTGGACGGCGCCTGTTGACCTGCTGACATCAGCGTGACCTAATGCTGATGCAGTATTACATTTTCTGGATTTATTATTAATCAGAAAATTCCAAAAAAATGCCCAAAACTTCTAAAAATCATAGAAAATCAACCATAGCTCCAAATCAAACAAATTATATATGAAAAATGATCAGAAAAATTCAATCTATCCATCTGTAATGGTTTCATGCATGAAAAACCACTTTAACCTTGTTGTTTAGGTGAAATGAGCTAACACACTTATTATGCATAAGAACTTTAACTTCGATTTGAATCTTTGGTTCAAATGGACCCATTTCAACTTGTTTCACATTGCATTAGGCAGGACACATCATTTTTCCATGTCATAGCATGCATCATATTGTTGCATATTGTCATGTGTTGATTATGTTCTGTGTGTCCTTCGTGGTAGGTTCTGCCTCCGAGGATATCTCCGAGTATCCAACTGAAGAGCAGTACCCTACTACCACTCCATCAGGCAAGCAGCCCCATTGATCATATCGATACAATCCCATGTTCTCGCCTCTGCTCTCATTTACTGCATTAAGACAACAACATTTCAAACCGCTGTGTGCTACGGTAGTTGAACCCTTATCCTCTACATGACCTGTCATTGCCACAGTAACTAGATGAAACCCACTAGCATGTGTAGGAGTTGATTGAGCCATGTTTATGTTTCCTACCTTGCTATGCCTGCTATGCTTAGAGTTGTGTCAGGTCTGCTTCATCGGGGTGATGGGCTAGAGTGAAATGATTATGTCGGTAATGTGAGGGATGTGTTGAACATGTTTTGGTAAAGGTATCGATGAGAGGCCATGTAGGAGTACATGGTGGGTTGTTTCATTGAGGCCGTCCCTAAGAACTAAGATCTGTATGTGTGATTTAAGATTCAGTTACTACCATACATTGGGCCCGAAACCAATGGACCCTCTCAGCTTCTTAATCACCCTAGTACTCTGTCCAGGAGTTGCAATTAGTATCTGGTATTTGTAGGTTATGTGTTGGCAGCCGTGCGTAGCGCTGGCCCTAGGGGTGGGCTATGTTGCGGTAGATACACCGTGGCACGGTGTACCGAGTCACCCGTTTGGTGTCTCGGGAACCCTGTTCACATCGTTCGGGGCCGTATGTGGAAACCTCGGCCGGACTCCATGCGGATGGAACTTGGATAGGCGATAAACCTGGACTAGAGACTTGAGTGTTTAGGTAGGCCGTGGTCGACACCCTCGTTGGGCTTTCGCTTGAAGGTTGCCGAGTACATGTCGTGTAAACGACGGTAAGTGGTGAGAGCATGTATGAAGGAGTATACCCCTGTAGGGTTAACATCATCTATTCGAATAGCCGCGTCCGCGGTAAAGGACTACTTGGTTGCCTATACAGTTCATAGACAAGTTAATGGATACTACTAAAAGACTCAAGATAAGTGTGAGTACCAAGGATGGCCCTCTCGTAGGATGACGAGGGAGGATCCCCGGTGGAGTATTGTGTTGGTGATTAGTGGACTCGTGTGCGAAAACTATTTTACTAGTGGAGTCTCATAGGATAGCTTAGCCAAGAGTCAAAGCTGGCTTGCTGCAATAACTCCACCATCTTCTTGAGAATGAGCATGTATAGTAGGTTCTGATGTAAGACTTGCTGAGTACCTTTGTACTCATGTTTGCTTAATTACTGTTTTCAGACGACAACACTGCCCCCTCCGATGGGTTTTATGTAGATCTCGACGTCAATGAGTGACTTGCCACCCAGGTAGTGATCCTGGCCATGGAGGGCCCTATGTAGATAGACAGGCTTCGAGAAGCGTTCTTACTTTCTAGTGTCTGTACTCAGACTATTTGCTTCCGCATGTGCTTGTATGCTTGTATGACTTGAGTGTCGGGTCATGTGACCCCTACCTGTACGAACATGTTATGTATGGCTCTCTGGAGCCTTTAAATAAAGTACTTGAGTTGTAGAGTTTTGTTGTGATGCCATGTTGTATTTACACATATCGAGCATATTATGTGTATGATTGAAATGCTTGGTATGTGTGGGATCCGACAATCTAGTTGTTTATCCTTGGCAGCCTCTCTTATGGGGAAATGTAGTCTAGTGCTCTTTGAGCCATAGTAGTCCGCTACAGCCCGGTTCACAGGAGTCCTCCTAGCCCAGCACTACTGCTCAGGACACTTGACTAGCCGGCATGTGTTTCACTTCGTTCCTATGTCTGTCCCTTCAGGGAAATGTCACGCGGTGACTTCCAGAGTCCTGCCTAGCCTGCTACAGCCCGGGTTCCCCGGAGTCCTATTAGCCCAGTGCTACAGCCCGGATTCACTCGCTGATGACCGACATGCTCGATGTGATTCATGTATGCCTTTCTCCATAGGTCTGTGCCGCTTTGGGTTCATGACTAGCCATGTCGGCCTGGGTTCTCTGTCATATGGATGCTAGCGACACTATCATATACGTGAGCCAAAAGGCGCAAACGGTCCCGGGCCATGGTACGGCGACACCTGTGGGGATACCGTGCGTGAGGCCGCAATGTGATATGAGGTGTTACCGGCTAGATCTATGTGACTTGGAATCGGGGTCCTGACAGCGTTGGCATCAGAGCCGGACTGCCTGTAGGTTCGTTGAGCCAAACTGGTCGATGTCGAGTCTAGAAATGATTTAGTTATATGTAGGGGAATTGATTGTGGGAGGGAACGTAAGGCTCTTTTACTCCTTTACCTTATGCCCTCTGATCTGAGTCATTCTCTTCTCATTCAATGTGGGTTAAGGACTAGGCTCTCTTCTTCTATCAGGTTCACGTGTTACTAATCCGTAGTAACTTATAGGATTGTTGGTTACCAGCCTCAGTTTAGTTTCTACCACTTTAGTATGTTATCAGTTGAACCAGAACCTTGATATGTTGTTGTTGAGTGGTTTTGCAATCTGTTGTGAATGTCTCAAATCTGTTCCTGAGCATTTACAGCTGTTATGCTGTCCAATTTTCCCTAGAAATTCTAATGTCTTTGCATTGTGGTTGTGCTTTCAGATGGCCACTCTTGCTCAAAACCAAGTGGTTTGCCTGACCCGGTGCCTCGATGTGCCCGGTCATACTGCTATGTTTGTCCGGGTAATGATCGAGACGGGTTACCGTTGGTATCCCGAATACACTGTCGAAGAGCAATTCCGAGACTTTAATCAAAGCCAATATTTCTGCACCGTCAGGATATTTCCTTCTTATCCTGGATCTACCGAGCCCCTCCACTATTCCTACGGACTCGGGGTTACTGTTGAGATGGCTATGCAGGATGCTGCCTATTCCATGATGACCATCATGCGAGTCAGGACTGGCCTGCTTCGGAACACCGACTTCCATTATATGCCAGCTTCACTCCCTGGAGCGCAAGGGTATCTCCAGGCTATCTATGTTGACTCCACATGTGAGGACTCACTAACTCGCACCACTGCCGAGATGCTCGAGGATAAGGACCGAGAGAATCGGGCCTTGAGACTGGAGCTTTTCAACACCCGTGCTGATCATTGGGCCACTTTGACTCGGTTTGCACCTGCTGTGCAAGCTGGATGTATGATATGAGGGATATGTATCCTGTGAGATCTGCTCTGCCAGACATGGTGGATTGGCATGATGTGGGAGGCATCACCGCACCCCATGGTCCCCGCAGGCCACCGTTTGTTGGTCCAAGACCTCATCCTAGCCCCTATGGTCCACAAGCTCCTCAGGACCGTCTGTTCCCGGATGATCACGTTGAACTTCCAGGCTATGGAGGTGACTTCTATGAGGACTACTACGGAGCTGTCTGAGTTAGTAGTAGTATCACTAGTATTGTAATCGTTGTATTTCCACTGTCCTGTGTGACTTGTGGAATATGACTTAGTGTGTAATCAATTCCGGAGGTGTAGAAAAATAATGTATAGGAGCTTGGAATGCCTCCGATGAGATGTAACGTCTTTCATCATAGTTGTATTGTAGCCTGGGCTTGTACTTAACTATGTATGGTGTGTATGATCGTTGGTATATATATGGCAGTTCTATATTACCATGTCATACGGATGAACATCTCTGCATTCCGTGTTATCCATTACATTCTGCACTTCCTTGCTAAGTTTGTGCCATCCTTATCTAAACCGTTGTCTTGTTTTCTCCTAGGATGGTCAACACCCGCAGCAACCCTGCTGCCCCGGAGCAGGGGGAAGCCAGTGCAATTAGGGGTGAAAATCTGCCTCACCCGCCTTCTCTGGTCGAAGTGATGCTAGAGGCGGAAAGAAACAAGCGTGAGACTAACCGCTTGCTGGAGCGGATTGAGCAAAACACTGCACGCCGTCAGCGAAATGACTTGGTGTCAATCAATGACTTTATCAAGTTGTACCCACCAAAGTTTAACCATTCCGTCGAGCCCCTCGACGCGGATGAATGGCTTCGCAGCATCACCCACAAGCTACGTTCTGCCAACGTAGCTGAAGCTGACAAGGTTACTTATGCTGCCTATCACCTCGAAGGCCCTGCTAGCCTTTGGTGGGAAAACTTTGAAGCTATGCGCCCGGTCGGCCAAATCACTACTTGGGCTGAATTCAGTGAGGCTTTCCGTGAGCATCACATCACGGAAGGTCTCATAGATCGCAAGAGGGAAGAGTTCTGCAATTTCACCCAAGGAAGACTGACTGTGGATGCATATAGTCGTGAATTTGGGAATCTGGCACGATATGCTCCTGAAGAGGTATCCACCGACACTAAGAAGCAGGCAAGGTTCCGCAAGGGACTTAGCCCTGAGCTTCGCCGCGATCTTCGTCTGCACGAGTGCACCTCCTTTCAGAAGTTGGTCAATAAAGCCATCAGTGCTGAGACAGACCAGTCTGACTATGACGCTTCACGCAAGCACTCTCGTGATTTTGGCTCTTCATCCGGCTCTGGATCTCATAAGCGCCGGGTGTGGATTCCAAGCACGGCACTGCCACCCAGGTTCATTCCGAGGCCATCCTTTGAGGTGCCTTGTCCCAACCAGCAGTTTGCACCGTCCAAGCCCTATGGTGGCCCCGCTGCTAATGCTGCTCCACGCCCCAGTGTTGTGACATGTTTCAAGTGTGGAGAGTCGGGTCACTATAGTCGAGAGTGTCCCCAGAACAACAACCCCAATCAGTCTGGAAAGTCCGTTGGTCGTGGTAAGCTAGCGGGAAAGACATTCTACGCCAAGCCGGTCACCACTGCACGTGGCCATCTCAACTATGTCTCAGCCGAGGAGGCTCATGAGGATCCTAACGTCGTCCTTCGTACGCTCCTTGTTAATTGCCATCCGACATCTGTTCTTTTCGATACTGAAGCATCTCATTCATTCATATCTGAGAGCTATGCTCGATTGCATAACACGACATTCTGTGACATGCCCATTTCCATGGTAATTCAAACTCCGGGTTCCAAATGGCAAACTTCTAGAGTAAGCCATGGGAACGAAATTCTTGTCGATAGACTTGTCTTCCTTGCCTCCTTAATAGCTCTCAAGTCCTCGAACATAAACATCATCTTGGGTATGGATTGGATGTCAGCTCATTATGCTAAGATTGATTGTGCTACTAGAACCGTTCAACTTACCCACCCATCGGGCCAGACAGTCAATGTCTTAACTCGAGTGGCCAAGCGCCAGCTTTACTCCCTAAATGCCAACCCCCTTCCAGACCTTGAAGATATTCCGGTAGTCCGGGGGTTTCCGGATGTCTTTCCAGAAGAACTGCCAGGTGTTCCACCTGACAGGGATGTCGAGTTTGTGATAGACCTTGTTCCAGGAACCGTTCCAATTTATAGAAGACCCTATAAGATGGCACCCTTAGAACTAGCCAAGCTTAAGAACCAACTCGATGAGTCCTTGAAAAAGGGTTTCATCCGTCCTAGTTCCTCCCCTTGGGCTTGCCCCGTCCTCTTCGTCAAGAAGAAGGATGGAACGGATCGGATGGTTGTAGATTACCGACCTGTCAACTTGGTCACCATCAAGAACAAGTATCCGCTTCCCAAGATCAACGATCTGTATGACCAGCTCGCTGGATCCTCAGTCTTTTCCAAGATGGATTTGAGGTTGGGCTACCATCAAATCAAAATCAGAAACGGGGACATTCCCAAAACGGCCTTTGTTACTCGTTATGGCCAATACGAGTACACCGTTATGTCCTTCGGTTTAACCAATGCCCCAGCCACCTTCTCTCGGTTAATGAACTCGGTCTTCATGGAGTATTTGGATAAATTCGTCATAGTATACCTCGATGACATACTCAGCTACTCCAAGAATGAAGAGGAACATGCCGAACATCTAAGGCTGGTATTGACGAAACTTCGAGAGCATCGCCTTGATGCCAAATTCTCCAAGTGTGAATTTTGGTAGCCAGAAGTGACCTATCTAGGCCATGTAATCTCTGGTAAGGGTATTGCTGTCAATCCCGAGCAAGTTCAAGCCGTCCTTGATTGGACTCCACCTGAGACGGTCAAGCAAGTTCGGAGCTTCCTTGGCTTAGCGAGCTACTGCCGCCGCTTCGTCGAGAATTTCTCCAAGGTTGCTAAACCTCTAACTGAACTCCTCAAGAAAGATAAAAAGTCGAGTGGACCCCACAGTGCGAGTTCAGCTTTCAGGAACTGAAAAGACGCCTGACATCTGCTCCCGTACTGGTACCACCAGATTTCTCCAAGGACTTTATTATCTACTGCGACGCCTCGCGACAAGGACTAGGTTGCATACTCATGCAAGATCGTCAGGTAATTGCCTATGCTTCACGGCAATTAGACCCACATGAGGAAAATTATCCCACACATGATCTAGAGCTTGCAGTTGTAGTACATGCACTTAAAACTCGGCGACATTACCTCCTCAGTAACCGTTGCGAGATCTTCACCGATCACCAAAGTTTGAAATATATCTTCACCCAACCCGATTTGAATCTTAGACAACAACGTTGGGTCGAGTTGATCTCGGATTACGACTTAGGAATAACTTACACCCCGGGCAAAGCCAATGTCATGGCTGATGCACTAAGTCATAAATCCTATTGTAACAACCTGATGTTACAACAAAGTCAACCACTTCTCCATGAGGAATTTCGTAAGCTTAATCTTCACATTGTTCCTTGAGGATTCCTATCCACCCTAGTGGCGAAACCTACCCTTACGGATCAGATCATCAAGGCACAGAAGGTAGATTCGGGAATCTCCCGTATTAAGAGAAACATTAAGAAAGGAGTCGCGAATTGTTTCTCCGTTGATGATCAAGGTGTCGTATACTTTGGAAACCGCTTAGTGGTTCCCAAGGCACGAAACCTGAGGCGGCTGATCCTTAAGGAAGCTCATGAATCCCCTCTCACCATTCATCCCGGTAGTACTAAGATGTATCAAGACCTACGCCAGAGGTTTTGGTGGACTAGGACGAAGAGAGAAATTGCTCAATACATTGCTAGTTGCGACGTCTGTCGTCGTGTTAAAGCAGAGCATCAACGGCCTGCTGGCACCCTTCAACCTTTGGCTATTCCTGAGTGGAAATGGGATAAAATCAGTATGGATTTCATTACTGGGTTTCCCAGGACCAAGAGAGGGAATAATGCTATCTTCGTCGTGATCAATTGTCTTTCCAAAGTAGCCCATTTCCTACCTGTTCGTGAGAGTATCACCGCTAGCCAGCTAGCTGACTTATACATCTTCCGAATAGTGTCTCTTCATGGTGTCCCATTGGAAATTAACTCAGATCGTGGGAGTCTCTTCACCTCTCGATTTTGGGAAAGTTTCCAAAATGCTATGGGAACTCGTCTCTCTTTTAGCACCGCCTTCCATCCTCAATCAAGTGGTCAAGTAGAGCGAGTCAATCAAATTCTGGAAGATATGCTCCGAGCTTCTGTCATCTCATTCGAAATGGGTTGGGAGAAATGCCTTCCATTCGCGGAGTTTGCTTATAACAATAGTTATCAAGCTAGCTTGGGCAAAGCTCCTTTCGAAGTTCTCTATGGACAAAAATGTCGAACGCCTCTTAACTGGTCAGAAACCGGGGAAAGACAACTCTTTGGCCCGGATATGATTCAGGAAGCAGAAGAGCAGGTTCGCGTTATTTGTGAGAAATTGAAAACAGCCCAGTCTCGTCAAAAGAGCCAATATGATCGTAAACATAAGCTCATGACTTATGAAGTCGGCGAGAAGGCTTACCTTCGGGTTACTCCGTTAAAGGGAACCCATCGTTTCGGTATCAAAGGCAAATTGGCCCCTCGTTACATTGGACCCTTTCGCATTCTTGCCAAATGAGGAGAAGTTGCCTACCAATTGGAACTACCTTCGCATCTTTCCAGAGTTCATGATGTCTTCCACGTTTCTCAACTCAGGCGTTGCTTCACGGATCCTATCCGTGGAGTGGACCATGAAACGCTTGATCTACAAGATAACCTCTCATATCGGGAATATCCCGTTCGTATCCTTGATCAAGCCAAGCGTACCACTCGACGCCATAATATCAAGTTTCTCAAGGTTCAATGGTCACACCATTCCGAGAAAGAAGCCACTTGGGAAAGGGAGGATCGTCTTCGACTCGAGTACCCCACCTTCTTCCCGGAGGATCCTAAATCTCGGGACGAGATTCTTTTGAGTGGGGGTGAGTTGTCACATCCCTACTTTTAGTCATGCATTAGGATTGGATGAACATGTGCATCATGTTTAAATTTCTTTTAAACTTGAAATGGGGCCTAATCAACCCCAACACCCCCCCCCCCCCCTGAAAATGCTAATTTCCAACAATTGGAATTTCAATGAACCCAAAATGCCCTTCATAAAAGCCCACCATTTTTGGTCTTGACTAAAACCTCTGCCAAAAATGGTCTTGCAATTTATGGAGGCATTCTGGATTTTTGAACAAGCCATAAGTATTTGAATTTGGGCATTTTAAATGCTATAAATATTTAAAAGTGCTCAAATAATCTTGGAAGCATTTTTAGGCAGTTGAGAATATTCCCAAATGAGCCTCTGAATATTTCCAGAGTTTTTGGAAATGAAATAGTATTTATTCTATTTCAATACACATAGCAGGAAATAAATAAAAGACAAAACAGAAAAGAGAGAGAGTTAGAGCTTACCTGTCGCCTGGCCTGGCCCAGCTCGGCCCAGCCCACTGGCTACCGCCAGTCATCCCCCTCCTTTCGCGAGGAGGACGAGAGGCACGTGCCCGGCGCCCGTAGCCACACGCCGGCCACCTCCTGCTTCTGCCAACACCCAGGACGTCGTCTACGAGTGCCACGCACTCTCCCTCGTCCCCCTCTCACTTTACCCACTCTCCCCGTGCCCCTCTCCCCCCTCTAGCTCTCTCCCATCCCCTCCCGAGAGGAGCTCGTCGCCACCGTCTCCGTCCACCACGGCCACCGACCCCCTCTCGTCTCTTCGACATGTCCCCGAGCACCACCACCATCTTCCTCTTCCTCACGGGCAAGCCACGACGCCTCGGACGCACTGCAACGCTGCTAGCGCCATCTTCTTCCACCTCGGTCCGCCGAGATCGCCAGCGACCGTACGCCGCCCCTGATGCCTCCCCGAGCTCACTGAGGCCACCACTACACTCCCCGTGAGCCTCTCTTCCTTCTCCCTCTAGCCACGTCACCCTAGCTGCCCCTAACCCCGTTGGCCATCACGGCCGGGAGCTTGGCTCCGTCGGCCATGCCGCCGCCCTGGCCACCGTCACCTATAGTCGCAGCTGAGCGCGTCATTGTGCTCAGTGCACCCCCAGGAGGCCGTAGCACCCCTCTGCGCCCCCTGTCGTGCCTCCTAACGCCATTTCCGTGCACGCCCGAACTCCGGCCGTCGCCTAGCTCGACGCCGGCGTCATCTCCGGCCACCCCCGCACACACCGCTTGCTCCACTCGGCGCGCGAGTTCACCAGCAGCATGTAGATGCCCTCCGCCGGCCATTTGGTCACCGGAGGAGGAACCCCGACGCCCTCCGCCGCATCTGTCCTCGCCGAAGGCTTAACGCCGGTGGGTTTGACCCACTTTGACCCCAGCTGGGCCCCACCCGACTCCTAACATGTGGGCCGGCCCTAACTGGATTAGTTAGGTGTTAGTTAGTGCTAATCACCATTGTTAGTGTTAATCCCCTCGCTAAACTAACCCTGAGCCACTGATATGTGGGCCCAGCCCTGCTGAAATTTTTAGTAGATTTAGTTTAACTCTAATTAACTCAGTTAACTAACTGAGTCACTGACCAGTGGGTCCCCCAGGTCAGGTTTAACCTGGACGGCGCTTGTTGACCTGCTGACATCAGCGTGACCTAATGCTGACACAGTAATACATTTCCTGGATTTATTATTAATCAGAAAATTCCAAAAAATGCCCAAAACTTCTAAAAATCATAGAAAATCAACCATATCTCCAAATCAAACAAATTATATATGAAAATTGATCAGAAAAAATCAATCTATCCATCTGTAATGGTTTCATGCATGACAAACCACTTTAACCTTGATGTTTAGGTGAAACAAGCTAACACACTTATTATGCATAAGAACTTTAACTTCGATTTGAATCTTTGGTTCAAATGGACCCATTTCAACTTGTTTCACATTGCATTAGGCAGGACATATCATTTTGCCATGTCATAGCATGCATCATATTGTTGCATATTGTCATGTGTTGATTATGTTCTGTGTGTCCTTCGTGGTAGGTTCTGCCTCCGAGGATATCTCCGAGTATCCAACTGAAGGGCAGTACCCTACTACCACTCCATCAGGCAAGCAACCCCATTGATCATATCGATACAATCCCATGTTCTCCCCTCTGCTCTCATTTACTGCATTAAGACAACAACATTTCAAACTACTGTGTGCTACGGTAGTTGAACCCTTATCCTCTGCATGACCTGTCATTGCCACAGTAACTAGATGAAACCCACTAGCATGTGTAGGAGTTGATTGAGCCATGTTTGTGTTTCCTACCTTGCTATGCCTGCTATGCTTAGAGTTGTGTCAGGTCTGGTTCATCGGGGTGATGGGCTAGAGTGAAATGATTATGTCGGTAATGTGAGGGATGTGTTGAACATGTTTTGGTAAAGGTATCGATGAGAGTCCATGTAGGAGTACATGGTGGGTTGTTTCATTGAGGCCGTCCCTAAGAACTAAGATCTGTATGTGTGATTTAAGATTCAGTTACTACCATACATTGGGCCCGAAACCAATGGACCCTCTCAGCTTCTTAATCACCCTAGTACTCTGTCCAGGAGTTGCAATTAGTATCTGGTGTTTGTAGGTTATGTGTTGGCGGCCGTGCGTAGCGCTGACCCTAGGGGTGGTCTATGTTGCGGCAGATACACAGTGGCACGGTGTACCGAGTCACCCGTTTGGTGTCTCGGGAACCCTGTTCACATCGTTCGGGGCCGTATGTGGAAACCTCGGCCGGACTCCCTGCGGATGGAACCTGGATAGGCGATAAACCTGGACTGGAGACTTGGGTGTTTAGGTAGGCCGTGGTCGACACCCTCGTTGGGCTTCCGCTTGAAGGTTGCCGAGTACATGTCATGTAAACGACGGTAAGTGGTGAGAGCTTGTATGAAGGAGTACACCCCTGCAGGGTTAACATCATCTATTCGAATAGCCGCGTCCGCAGTAAAGGACTACTTGGTTGCCTATACAGTTCATAGACAAGTTAATGGATACTACTAAAAGACTCAAGATAAGTGTGAGTACCGAGGATGGCCCTCTCGTAGGATGACGAGGGAGGTTCCCCGGTGGAGTATTGTGTTAGTGATTAGTGGACTCGTGTGCGAAAACTATTTTACTAGTGCAGTCTCGTAGGATAGCTTAGCCAAGAGTCAAAGCTGGCTTGCTGCAATAACTCCACCACCTTCTTGAGAATGAGCATGTATAGTAGGTTCTGATGTAAGACTTGCTGAGTACCTTTGTACTCATGTTTGCTTAATTACTATTTTCAGACGACAACACTGCACCCTCCGATGGGTTTTATGTACATCTCGACGTCGATGAGTGACTTGCCACCCAGGTAGTGATCCTGGCCATGGAGGGCCCTATGTAGATAGACATGCTTCGAGAAGCGTTCTTACTTTCTAGTGTCTGTACTCAGACTATTTGCTTCCGCATGTTCTTGTATGCTTGTATGACTTGAGTGTCGGGTCATGTGACCCCTACCTGTACGAACATGTTATGTATGGCTCTCTGGAGCCTTTAAATAAAGTACTTGAGTTGTAGAGTTTTGTTGTGATGCCATGTCGTATTTACACATATCGAGCATATTGTGTGTATGATTGAAATGCTTGGTATGTGTGGGATCCGACAATCTAGTTGTTTATCCTTGGCAGCCTCTCTTATGGGGAAATGTAGTCTAGTGCTCTTTGAGCCATAGTAGTCCGCTACAGCCCAGTTCACCGGAGTCCTGCTAGCCCAGCACTACTGCTCAGGACACTTGACTGGCCGGCATGTGTTTCACTTCGTTCCTATGTCTGTCCCTTCGGGGAAATGTCACGCGGTGACTTCCGGAGTCCTGCCTAGCCTGCTACAGCCCGGGTTCCCCGGAGTCCTGTTAGCCCAGTGCTACAGCCCGGATTCACTCGCTGATGACCGACATGATCGATGTGATTCATGTATGTCTGTCTCCATAGGTCTGTGCCGCTTTGGGTTCACGACTAGCCATGTCGGCCCGGGTTCTCTGTTATATGGATGCTAGCGACACTATCATATACGTGAGCCAAAAGGCGCAAACGGTCCCGGGCCATGGTAAGGCGACACCCGTGGGGATACCGTGCGTGAGGCCGCAATGTGATATGAGGTGTTACCGGCTAGATCTATGTGACTTGGAATCAGGGTCCTGACACCCACCCCATCTCACGTAACCTGGAGAGGTGGGGGCGCCTCCCCTAGGGCAGCCACCCCTCCTGGCTTGGGGGGCAAGTTTCCTAGGGGTGGGGGCGCCCAAATCCATCTAGGGTTTCCCCTGTGGCCGCCGCCCTCCCCTAGGGAACCCTAGGGCGCCTCCTCCCCCCCTTCCCCCTATATATAGTGAGGGAGAGAGAGGGCAGCCGCACCCTTCCCCTGGCGCAGCCCCTCCCCTCTCCTACACCTCCTCCTCCTACGTAGCGCTTGGCGAAGCCCTGCCGGAGAACCACGAGCTCCATCACCACCACGTCGTTGTGTTGTCGGAGTTCTCCCTCAACTTCTCCTCTCCCCTTGCTGGATAAGAAGGAGGAGACATCCCCGGGCTGTACGTGTGTTGAACGCGGAGGCACCATAGTTCGGCGCTTAGATCGGAATCGACCGTGATCTAAATCGCTGCGTGTACGACTCCAACAACCGCGTTCTTGTAACGCTTCCACTTAGTGATCTTCAAGGGTATGAAGATGCACTCCCTCTCTCTCATTGCTAGTATCTCCTAGATTAATCTTGGTGACACATAGGAATTTTTTTGAATTATTGCTACGTTCCCCAACAATAACTACCAGAGGGGGCCCACCAGGTGGGCACAACCCACCTGGGCGCGCCAGGGAGCCCAGGCGCGCCCTGGTGGGTTCTGCTCACCCAGGCCCACCTCCGGTGCCCATCTTCTGGTATATAGGTCATTTTGACCTAGAAAAAAAATAAGGAGAGGACTTTCGGGATGGAGCACCGCCGTCTCGAGGCGGAACTTGGGCAGGAGTACTTTTGCCCTCCGGTGAAGCGATTCTGTCGGGGGAACTTCCCTCCCGGAGGGGGAAATCATCGTCATCATCGTCACCGACAACTCTCCCATCTTGGGGAGGGAAATCTCCATCAACATCTTCAACAACACCATCTCATCTCAAACCCTAGTTCATCTCTTGTGTTCAATCTTGTTACCGGAACTATAGATTGGTGCTCGTGGGTGACTAGTAGTGTTGATTACATCTTGTAGTTGATTACTATATGGTCTATTTGGGGGAAGATTATATGTTCGGATCCAATATGCTATTTAATACCCCTCTGATCTTGAGCATGGTTATTATTTGTTAGTAGTTACTTTTGTTCTTGAGGTCACGGGAGAAATCATGTTGCAAGTAATCATGTGAATTTGATATGTGTTCGATATTTTGATAGTATGTATGTTGTGATTCCCTTAGTGGTGTCATGTGAACATCGACTACATGGCACTTCACCATATTTGGGCCTAAGGGAATGCATTGTGGAGTAGCAATTAGATGATGGGTTGCGAGAGTGACAGAAGCTTAAACCCCAGTTTATGCGCTAACCGTAAGGGGCCGATTGGATCCAAAAGTTTAATGCTATGGTTAGAATTTACTCTTAATACTTTTCTTGTCGTTGCGGATGATTGAGGGAGGGTTAATCATAACTAGGAGGTTTGTTCAAGTAAGAACAACACCTAAGCACCGGTCCACCCACATATCAAATTATCAAAGTACCGAACACGAATCGAACCAACATGGTGAGAGTGAATGATGAAATTCCCGTGTACCCTCAAGAATGTTTTGCTTATTATAAGAGACTATTTTGGCCTGTCCTTTGCCTCAAAAGGATTGAGCTACCTTGCTTCACTTTTGTTACTACTATCCTTACTTGCTCGTTACAAATTATCTTGCTATCAAACTACTCTACTACTTACGATTTCAGCACTTGCAGACATTACCTTGCTGAAAACCACTTGTCATTTATTTCTGCTCCTCGTTGGGTTCGGCACTCTTACTTATCGAAAAGAGCTACAATTGATCCCCTATACTTGTGGGTCATCAATGATGTACAAGTGAAGATGAATGCAAAGCAAAGCTTCCCACATTGTGTATGGGGGAGCTACTTGAAGACTTCTCCAATGTCTTGCCTTCAACTCGAGCCATGAAGAAACATCAATATAAAGCTCAAGTCAAAGGTATTAGTTCCTTTGGCTTTAGATGTGAGGATCGATGATCATCGAAAAGGATATATGCTCAAGAATGAGTTTCCGGAAGCTATCTAGTATAGTTCTTTTATGCTTCTTGAGTTATAGGGATCCCGCACTATTAAGAGGGGATCAAAGGGGTTAGTGATGGATTTTCTCAAGTCAACATCATTTATTTCTATTCTTCTCACATCATATTCCAACAT
Organism: Triticum dicoccoides; assembly: GCF_002162155.2. Lineage (NCBI taxonomy): Eukaryota > Viridiplantae > Streptophyta > Magnoliopsida > Poales > Poaceae > Triticum > Triticum dicoccoides. The sequence goes on from NC_041382.1 coordinate 686,790,199, forward strand.
AGGCATATTTCACTCCTATCCAATGCAATTACAAAATTCCTACACATCTACCAAAGAAAATCTATAGCCAACTAGGTTCCCCAAAGTATATGATCTTACCTTTCCATACTTTGCACCCTCCATTTTGGTTTATCTTGGGTGGTTCTCTATGTGAGGACCTGGAGCTTTTCCATAGCTTCAAAACGAGCCCAAGATTATCAAAATCGGAGTCCGGATGTGAAAGTTATGCATGTTTTACTTTTGGGGCGGCTGCAATTTTTGTGTTGGCCGGATGTCCGGGCTTTTCACCGGATGTCCGCCACTGCTATCCAGAGGGCGTCTGGTTTGTGCGAAATCGCCGGATGTCCGGCCGTAGATGTCCAGAAACCTTACCAAAATGTTGTTTTTGTACGCTGGATGTCTGGCACTTGGCAGGATGTCTGGGGCCCCAAGTTTAGCTAGATGTCCAGGCCCTGTAACCTGTTTTTTTGCGTATGTGTGTGCACACTTCATAGCGTCCAGATGTCCGGCCCGCCTCAAGGTCTACCACTAGTGGTTGAGAATCGCCTTCATGGTGATATCTCAAGGAGAGTAGGGTGAGCCTTCGTGGCGTTGGTGTGCCTTCGTGGTAACATCCACCTCTCTAACAGTAACTAGCTTCCCTCCAAGGAAGTGAACATCGGGATACATCCTCGTCTTCGTGACTTTGGTTATCCCTAACCCTAGCTCCTTGTGGTTTACTTTGGTCACTTGACCATGCATTCACTATATCTTGTTGTCCTCACTATATTGTGTTGGTCATTCCCTTAAAGAGATTATTTAGGCCTACACTTTATATTCGCAATTCATACTTTCTACTATTGTTCTATCTTATGCTTAGTGTGAATTGCTAGCTTGTAACATTCATTTCCATATCTTGTGGCATAACTTGTGTAAGCTTGTAGTGCTTACTTGAGTTTGCTTGTATCATTCAATTCCATATATTGTGATACAATTTGTGTAAGCTTGTATTGCTTACTTGTGGTTGTGTGTATTATTCCATATCTCGTGATATACATTGAGTAAGTTTGTGTGACTTACTTGTGCTTACTCATATCCTCGTTGTTCTCATCTTGTTTATCCTAAGTTGTTGGTGCACTTAGTGAGCCTAGTATATTTAGGATTTGTGCTTGAAAAGTATCCGCTTGGTTTATTTCCGCATTAGGATATAGCCAAATCTATAAAATATTTTGAAACACCTATTCACCCCCTCTAGGCGACATCGTGGTCCTTTCAATTATGCAGTTTGTTGCTTTCATTCTTTGCCATCACAAGTTTGTACAACGCTCAATTTTCTCTTACACTAAATGATCTCACACTTTTAGAAGAAATTTTTATTGCCTTATTGCACCGATGACAACTTACTTGAAGGATCTTACTCAATCCATAGGTAGGTATGGTGGACTCTCAAAATAAGATTTGGGTTTAAGGGTTTTGGATGCACAAGTAGTATCTCTACTTAGTGCGGAATGTTTGGCTAGCAAAGATGGGGGGCAAGCACCACATGTTAAAGGATCTATGACAATATAACTTCTATGTGAATATGAACAAACATAAATCATTACGTTGTCTTCCTCGTCCAAGGTCAACAATTTTGGCATATAATATTTTGATGGGGGCTCAAAATCACAAAAGATGTCCAAGATAGTATATTTGCATGTGAATCTTCTCTTCCCATATTAAATTTTTCATGAATTGCATCATTGACCAACGCTATGTTTGTCAATCTCCAATAAAATTTTCTACTTATACTCTTCCTTATGTGATGTCATTACTTACCATAAGATTAGCATATGATATTTTTCATTTATTTCCTTCCTTTTTATTGAACATGGAAGTAAAGAAAACAAAACTCAAACTAAACTTTATTATATATCCCGCACACAATTACAAAGATAGATCATTAAGCAAACTCTCGAAAAGAAAGGATCGAACTAAAATTTTATTCATCTAAAGCAAAAGATAACTATGGATTGAACTAAGATAAGTAAAGGCAAAAGATAGTGGAGGTGATACGATACCGGGGCACCTCCCCCAAGCTTGGCACAAGCCAAGGGGAGTGCCCATACCCGATACTCAAGTTTCCTTTGGTGATGAAGAAGGGGGTGGTAGTGATGAAATAACTCCCAATATATCCATGAGTGCATCCTTCAAGCCTTGGATCTCGTGGAGGGATTTACGAAGCAACTCAGTGTTTTTCCACTTCAGCCATAATATGTTTATTCTTCGCCCCCAAGAACTTGTTCCTGCATCACTTTCTCTCGGGTGAGATATGTCCCAATTGGACGGTATGTGCACATGGGGAGTATTTTCGAACCCATAATTGTGAATTAAATTGTGAAAATTGTTATGATGTAACCTATGTAAAGGCCTCCTTGGAGAGAGTTCTTCTTGCACTTCAGAGCTCTCTTGATTGTTTGATGATCTCATGGCTTGATGAGGATTAGGATGAGTAGAGATACCAGCTAGTGTGCCTCTCTCGGAAGCTGGAGGGTGAACTCCGTGGGGATCCCCTCCATCTTCCAACATGGCAACCTCCTAAAATCCCTCCGCCTCTAGCTCCTCCTGCAGCAACCCTGCATCGTCTTCTCCATTGTTGGAAGAGGGGGAAGACGTGATGCCTGACTTTAATAGATATGAGCGAAAACAGCAAGAAAAGAAAACAGAAGATTTCTCTATGATACGGGGGTTAATAGGTTCGGGGGTATATAAAGATTTTTTATCTTGGGAAACAAGCAAATGAAAGAAAAACGGAGTCCGGAAGGTACCCGAGGTGGGTACAACCCACTTGGGCGCGCCAGGCAAGCCAGGCGCGCCCTGGTGTCTTGTGCCCACCAGGGTTACCTTCCTGGTAGTTTCTTATTTTTCCTAATTTTTAAATATTTCAAAACTAACAAAAAATATTTTTGTGGAATTTTCAGAGTCCGTTAACTTACCGTATCATGTACCTCCTCTTTTTAATGATTCTGGAGTGTTCTAGAAGGTTTCCTTTATGTGTTCTTCCGGTGTCATAGTTTGGATAATATTACTTTCAACATTAATGGGCGTACCTGAGATATAATATTTCATTCTTTGCCCATTGACAACCTTTGGGTTAGTACCTTTGGCATTATTTATTTTGATGGCTCCCGATCGATAAACCTACTCGATAACATAGGGTCCTTCCCATTTGGAGGGGAATTTTCCTACAAATAACCTGAAACGGGAGTTGTACAAAAGAACATATTCTCCAACCTTAAACTCGCGCTTTTCAATTCTTTTATCATGCCATCTTTTACCTTTTTCTTTAAACAACTTGGCATTTTTATAAGCTTGGGTTCTCCATTCATCTAATGAGCTAATATCAAATAACCTCTTTTCACCGGCAAGTTTAAAATCGTAGTTGAGTTCTTTAATTGCCCAATATGCTTTATGTTCTAACTCAAGAGGCAAATGACAAGCTTTTCCATAAACCATTTTATAAGGAGACATACCCATAGGATTTTTGTATGCTGTTCTATAAACCCAAAGTGCATCATATAATTTCTTAGACCAATTCTTTTGGGACCTATTGACAGTCTTTTGTAAAATTAATTTTATTTCTCTGTTGCTAAGTTCAACTTGACCACCAGACTGAGGATGATAAGGTGATGTAATTCTATGATTAATATCATACTTAGCAAGCATTTTACGGAAAGCCCCATGAATAAAGTGTGAACCACCATCAGTCATTAAATATCTAGGGACTCCAAACCTTGGGAAATAAACTTCCTTAAGCATTTTAATAGAGGTGTTGTGATCAACACTACTAGTTGGAATAGCTTCTACCCACTTAGTAACATAATCAACAGCAACCAAAATATATGTATACCCATTAGAGTAAGGAAAAGGTCCCATGTAATCAAATCCCCAAGCATCAAATGGTTCAACAACAAGAGAATAATTCATAGGCATTTCTTGATGCATACCAATATTACCAATCATTTGACATTCATCACAAGATAAAAAAACTTACGGGCATCCTTGAAGAGTGTAGGCCAATAAAAACCAGATTTCAATACCTTGTGAGCAGTTCTATCTCGCGCATGATGTCCTCCATAAGCTTCAGAGTGACATTTTTGTAGGATTTGTCCCTGTTCATGCTTAGGTACACAACGTCTAATAATACCATCTACTCTTTCTTTATAAAGATGTGGGAGTAATGTCTTAAATCATAGAAGAACTTTTTCTTTTGTTGGTATGTGAAGCTAGGTGGTATATATTTAGCAACAACGTAATTTGCATAGTCAGCATACCAAGGAGTGTTATGAGAGACATTTATTGTGGCTAATTGTTCATCAGAAAAACTATCATTAATAGGTAGTGGGTCATCAAGATTATTTTCTAGCCTAGACAAGCTATCATCTACGGGGTTCTTAGCTCCTTTTCTATCAGTGATATGTAAGTCAAATTCTTGTAGCAAAAGAACCCACCTAATCAGTCTAGGCTTAGTATCTTTCTTTTCCATAAGATATTTTATAGCAGCATGATCGGTGTGAACAGTCACTTTAGAATCAACAATGTAAGATCTTATCACAAGCAAACACCACTTCTAATAATTCTTTTCAGTAGTAGCATAATTTCGTTGAGCACTGTCTAGAGTTTTGCTAGCATAATGAATAACATTTAATTTCTTATCAACTCTTTGTCCTAGAACAGCACCAACATCATAATCACTAGCATCACACATGATTTCAAAAGGCAAGTTCCAATCAGGTGGTTGAACAATAGGTGCAGAAATCAAGGCTTTCTTAAGTGTTTCAAAGGCTTCTACGCAGTCATCATAAAAAACAAATCGAACATCCTTTTGTAAAAGATTTGTAAGAGGCCTAATTTTTTTTAGAGAAGTCTTTAATAAGCCTCCTATAGAAACCAGCATGACCAAGGAAACTACGAATACCTTTGATATCTTTAGGACATGACATTTTCTCAATTGCATCAACTTTAGCTTTATCCACCTCAATACCCCATTCAGAAATTTTATGTACCAAGACAATACCTTCATTAACCATAAAGTGGCACTTCTCCCAATTCAAGACGAGATTAGTTTGCTCACATCTCTATAAAACACGATCAAGGTTGCTTAAGCAATCATCAAAAGAAGTTCCGTAAATGGAAAAATCATCCATGAAAACCTCAACAATCTTTTCACAAAAATCAAAGAATATAGCAGTCATACATCTTTGAAAGGTAGCACGTGCATTACATAAACCAAAAGGCATACGTCTATAAGCACAAGTTCCAAAAGGAGAAGTAAAGGTGGTTTTCTCTTGATCAGGTTGTGAGACAGGTATTTGAGAAAACCAGAATATCCATCAAGGAAGCAAAAATGTGTGTGCTTTGACAATCTTTATAGCAATTGATCAATGAAAGGCGGAGGGTAATGATCTTTTCTAGTAGCTTTATTTAATTTTCTAAAATCAATTACCATTGGGTTAATCAAATTAATGAGCATTTCAACATGGCCCTCTCTCTTCTTGGTTTGAAATGCACTCAGCTTGCTGCAACTGCTAACAATGATCATGCTGTCTCTAAAGAAGGCCTACAGTTGTGGAAAAAACACTTTCAAGAGCAAGCTTTGGCAAACAAGAGCTCTTTCTCTACCAACATTCCTGTAAGTTGGTTTAACTTTATTGTCCACCTTCTACTGTCACCTGATAAGTTTGATTGGACTGTCAATATGTTAAAGTCTGGAATGTGGGAACTTTTCTCTACTGTGGAAAACATGGAACAAGCTATTTTGTTTCACATTCCTGATAAGTGTCCTGCCTCACATGCACCTATTTGTCAGGCCATTGTCATTGAGGAACAACTTGACAAAGATAAGGGCAAGGAGAATATTGGAGTGGCTTCCAATATGCAAGATGTGGAGTCCCAGGATTTACTGCGGCCTTTTGGCTCTGACAATTTGAGGAAGAGAAGGAGTGGAAAAACTCCCCTAGTTGAAACAGAGATAAGGAGAAGTGATAGAATTAAGAAGGATAATGTTGGTTACAAAAGAAACTTCTGCTCAAATAATAGCTGACTACCTTGCAATGTTGTCCCTCCCATCATACAAAAATTAGTTGTTAAAAATCTCACTGCCTCTTTCTGTAAGGTTGCTGAGAGGGAGATGGAGGACAAGCTGGCTAAGAAGCCCAGGGGAAGGCAAGATGATGATTTGGTCAAGGTGCCCTTGACCAAAGGAGAGGAAAATACTTCCAACTCTACATGATGCTAGCTGCCCTCAGTTGGAGTAGTGATTTGAGGGGTAGTGTGTTTGGACCCTCCTCTTCTATTTTGGATTTCTCACTGAATGGTGTAAGGTTTGGATGCTGGTACTTTATGGAACTTGTTTACCTGGTGATGTACTATCTTAATAGAACCTCTGTGATGTATGGGTTTTGGATGTTATGCTGGTCATGTGATGTGGTGTGGCTCAGGGTCTTGTGCCATCTTTTCTTATTTTTGGTTGATCAAGTGCTGGTGCTTGATTACTGGTGTAGAAACTCCATTGGTTTCAATGAATAACACAAACAGAAACTGGAATATTCTCAACTGGAATATTAGAGGGATGAATTCTGAGGAGAAATGGTTGGCTTTAAGGCAGAAAATAGATGAGAGTGACTGTAACATCTTGTGTCTTCAAGAAACTAAAAGAGAGAACTTTGACCCAGCTTACATTAAAAACTTCTGTCCTAACAGAATTAATAAATTTGCTTTCCTCCCCTCTATTGGAGCTCTGGGGGTCTTCTAGTTGCTTGGAATGGTTCTCATTGCTGGAGAAGTTATTGCCCAAAACAGATTCTCACTTTCAATTCAATTTACCAGCTTGATCTCAAATCAGTCTTGGATTCTCTCCAACATATATGGGCCATGTGACCCACAGGACAAAATTGAGTTCATTAATTGGTTTTTGAATATTCACATGCCTGCTGATGTGGACTGGATACTTATGGGAGATTTCAATCTTATGAGGGCTCCTTCAGACAGAAACAGACCTGGTGGAGATGTTAATGACATGCTTCTGTTTAATGAGGCAATCAGCAACCAAGGTTTAGTTGAATTGCCTTTGCATGGAAGAAAGTTCAACTGGAGTAACATGCAACATGATCCTCTTTTGGTCAAGCTTGATTGGTTTTTTACATCTACTTCCTGGATGACCACATTCCCAAACACCACTGTGCTCCCCCTTGCAAAGCTTATATCTGATCATTTGTCTTGTGTTATAAAAATTGGTACTTCTATTCCAAAAGCAAGAGTTTTAAGATTTGAAAACTTTTGGTTGCAACACTCAGATTTTAAACAGGTGGTGGTTGCTGCTTGGAATATCCCTATGGGTAATCTTGATGTTGTTAAAAGCTTGAATGCTAAATTTAAGAACTTAAGGAGAGCTTTGAAGCTGTGGGCCAGATCTTTATCTTGTCTTAAATATCAAATTGCAAAACTAAATGAGCTCATCTTTCTTTGGGATTTCTTTGAGGAATTTAGAGAGTTGGACATTCATGAATGGAACTGCAGGACTATTCTTAAAGAACATATGCTCATTCTTTTGAGGAACCAAAAGATCTACTGGAAACAAATGGGTCAAATCAAGGGGGTCAAATTTGGAGATGAAAACACAAAATTCTTTCATACTAAAGCTTCTATCAGCTACAGGCATAATCACATTGTTGTACTCCAAAATGATGACCAAGTGGAAATATCTGATCATGCTGGGAAGGCTGCAATACTCTAGGAAACTTATAAGAAAAGAATAGGAACATCTCACAAAACATCTATGCACTTTGATTTGGATTCCTTGTTTGGCCAGAGACAAGATTCAGCACTTTTTGATAACCTGGAATTGTCTTTCACTAAGGAAGAAATCAATGATGTAGTCAAAGATCTCCCACTTGACAAATTACCAGGCCCTGATGGTTTCAACAATGAATTTTTTTAATCTTGTTGGGACATTATTAAAGGATATGTGCTCAAATTCATATATTATTTTCATGCTGGGCAAATTTCACTTGAGAGCTTAAACACATCATACATCACCCTTATTCCTAAAGGGAGTACTCCTTTGACAGCAAATGATTTCAAGACAATCTCACTCCTCAACTGTTATCTCAAACTAGTCACTAAGTTGTTGGCAAACAGGATGCAAAAAGTGATTCTCAAGTTGGTGCACATCAACCAATATGGATTCCTTAAAGAAATATCCATCCACGACTGCTTGGGTTGGGCATATGAATATCTGCATCAATGTTATAAGTCCAGAGAAGAAATTATTGTGCTTAAACTAGACTTTGAAAAGGCTTCTGACACCATTGAGCACCAGGCAATTTTGGATATCTTAAAGGCCAAAGGTTTTGGAGACAGATGGATCAACTGGATCAAAATGTTGTTCACTTCTGCATCATCTGCTATCTTGCTCAATGGTGTTCCTGGCAAGAAGTTTTATTGTCTTAGAGGGAGTCAGACAGGGTGACCCTCTGTCACCCCTTTTATTTGTGCTTGCTGAAGACATGCTCCAGTCAATCCTCAATAAGGCCATGCACTTGGGTTTACTTACTTCACCTCTGCAAGTGGAATCATGTCCTGATTTTCCAATTGTCCAGTATGCAGATGACACTCTGGTTCTCCTTCAAGCAGACGCAAAGCAACTTCACTACCTCAAAGCCCTCCTCAATACATTTGTAGATGCAACTGACCTTAAAGTGAACTATAATAAATCAAGTCTCATCCCAATCAATGTGACAGAAGAGAAGGTGGAGATTTTGACAAATACTTTCCATTGTAAAAGGGAAACTTTCCCCATACAATACTTGGGAGCACCCTTAGGTCTTCATAAGCCTACAGTGGAGCAATGCTTCCCTCTAGTCACAAGACTGCAGAAGAAACTTGTGGGTTTGTCTTCTTTCATGACAATGGCTGGGAGATTGTTGCTAGTGAAATCTGTTTTAAACTCTCTGTTGATCTATCTCATGGGATGCCTTGATGTGCCTGTCACTATTAAAACTCAAGCTATCAAGTATTTGAGGACTTGCCTCTGGAGAGGCCCTGACCTGGAGGATCACAGACATGCCATGGTGGCCTGGAGCACTGTTTGTCGACCAAAAGATCAAGGAGGTTTGGGGGTGATGGTTATCTTTGTCCAAAACAAAGCTCTGTTACTTAATAATCTGCACAAGTTCTATAACAGACACAACACTCCATGGGTCAACTTGATTTGGGAAACCTATTACAGCAATGATTTGTTGCCTGACAGTAGTTGGATTGGATCATTTTGGTGGAAGGCAAATCTTAAGCTCATTGATGACTTCAAATCTTTGGCCAGATGTAACATAGGAGATGGGAAAAGTGCTTTATTTTGGTCTGATTTATGGCACTCAGCTTGTTTGCAGGACATGTTCCCTCATCTCTTCTCTTTTGTGAGAAACAAGAATACTACTGTACACACCATTATACACACTGAATTTCTGGAGGATCTGTTCCACCTACCACTGACTGTGCAAGCTTTCCAGGAATTTGAAGCCATGGAAGGCATTTGTATAACCTTAAGGGCTTCTGACTCCCTGGATTGCATTGACACCTGCAGTTACATTTGGGGAAATGAACAATTCTCAGTTGCTAAGGCCTATAAAGTGATGATGGGAGTTAAAATAGTGCCCCAACAGTTCAACTAGATTTGGAATAGCTCCTGTCAGCCAAAACATAAGGTGTTCTTTTGGAGACTCCTTCATGACAGGCTCAATACTAGGGATCTACTACGGAGGAAAACTTTTCATCTGGACAACTATAACTGTGCTGTCAATAATTGTCAATAGGAGGAAACCCTACATCATCTCTTTTGGACCTGCCCTTTTGTAGCCCAGTGTTGGGATCTGATATGCTCCTCAAGACAGGCCAAATGTTTCAGTGCTTGAAGACTTTGCTGATCTCAGACAGAAACTTCTTGGGCTATTTGGATCTCAATAAATAATCTGATCTTTCAAGCAATTCAACCTAGTATTCAGAGGTGGAAAGTCATTTTCTTGGAGGAGCTCAACTTGCTCAGATTTAGAATTAAGAAGAGCTATGCTAGGGCCTTTTGTTCATGGCTTGACAACCTTGTTATGTAATTCTTGTAATTAGTTTTTTAGTTTTTCTTTTCTTTTTGGCTTATCTCAAGCCTTTGTACTATTGGACCTTTGTTTCTTTTTATAATATAAAAATTGCAATGGGGTTTTGCCCTACTGTGTACAGTCAAAAAACAACTCTTTGTGGTATAATTTCATTTTTATCATTAGGAACAACGGTAATACCTCCCTTTTTAGGAACACAATGAACATGACTTACCCATCTACTATCAGCTATAGGATATATTATACCTGCTTCCAGAAGTTTTAGTATTTCAATTCTTACCACTTCTTTCATTTTAGGATTTAAACGTCGTTGGTGATCAACAACGGGTTTAGCATCAGATTCCATATTAATTTGTTCTGACAGAGAGTGGGACTAATGCCCTTTAAATCATCAAGAGTATATCCAATGGCAGCTCGGTGCTTGTTCAGAACCTCATACGCTGAGGTGGCTTGTGCAGCATAGGAGTTAAAAATTTATAAAGAGCAGGTTGATCCTGAGGACATGACCTTGCTAAAGAAGCCTTCTATAGAGTATGAATCCTTGCTCAAGCTCAAATCCGCCAAATACACCAAGCAAGTTGATTTCACCCCTGGTGATTCGTCCAAGCAGTTCATCATCGGTGCGAACATGGATCCCAAATAGGAAAGCGCGGTCATCAAGTTCATCCATGAGAACCGGGACATCTTCGCATGGAAACCCTCTGACATGCCTAGTGTACCGAGGGAACTCGCTGAGCACGGCCTAAATGTTGATCCTAAGATGAAACTCGTCTGACAGTACCTCCATCGTTTCAGTGAGGAGAGACGCAACACTATTGGAGAAGAGGTGGCCTGGCTCCTAGCAGCCGGGTTCATCGTTGAAGTATTCCACCCAGAGTGGTTGGCTAACCCAGTCCTCGTACTGAAGAAGAATGGAACTTCGTGAATGTGTGTTGATTACACTAACCTAAACAAAGCCTGCCCCAAGGACCTGTTTGCTCTTCCTCGCATTAATCCGATCATCGATTCCACAATGCCTCCCCCTAAGCCCAAACATGGTGAAGTGTCACATAGTCCACATTCACACGACACCACTAGAGGAAGAACAACATAGTATATCATCAAAACATTGAACCAAAACCAACTTTACATGATTATTTATAACAAGATTTATCCCATGTCCTCAAGAATAAAAAGAACTACTCACAAAGCATAACTGTGTTCTTGATCAGATATAAATATGTGCTTAACGATCTGAACATCATATAATGTTCCACCAAGTAAACCAACTAGTATCAACTACAAGGGGTAATCAACACTACTAGCACCCCAAGGTACCAATCTGAGGTTGGAGACAATGATTGAATATAAGAAATGAACTAGGGTTTGGATATGAGATGATGCTGGTCAAGATGTTGATGGAGATGAGTCCCCCCATGATGAGAGGGGCGTTTTGTGATGACGATGACTTCGATTTCCCTCTCCCAGATGGAAGTTTCCCGACAGAATCGCTCCGCACAGAGGAGAAGTGCTCCTGCCGCAAGTTTCGCTTAGAGACGGCGGCAGCTCCCGAAAGTCTTCCTCATATTTTTTCCTAGGTGGAGCCCACAATCTCAGGTGGCTTGCCCAGGGGGTAGGACGCGCCCCTGGCTTGTGGCCCCACCGAGGGTCTTCCTCGGTACTTCTTTCTTTCAGTATTTTTTATACATTTTAAAATAATTCTTCATACATTTTCATGTCCTTTGGAGCTCCGGAGAATAGCTATCTCTGTTGTTGCTTTTTCATGTCAGAATTTCAGTTGTCGGCAATCTCCCTCTTTTGGTGTATCTTGCATTTTGAAAGAGAAAATGCATTAGAATTGCATAAAAAAATAAAAATAACAGTAGAAAAACATGATGCAATATGGATGTATCACATATCACAGACGTAATGGCTATATAAGATTGTGCCACTAATGATCATAGTAATAAATATAAATATTGCAATTTAATCGATGTCCAACTGTAATTTGTTCATCACAACACATTTATCTTACTTGGAGAGATGCCTCTAGTGAAACTATGCCCCCTTGTCTATCTTCTTTAATTGCATACATCGTTATAATTACTTTTCTCGTTGTTCAGTATTTGTTATATTTTACCTAATCATCAATTCTTACCATATGCTTTCTCTCTCGTAAGAGTGGTTGGGTATCCCCCTGGTGTAAGTGTGATATAACCTAGCAATAAGTATTTCCTTCGATTAGAAAACTAAGTTTTATCGAACCAGAAGGAGTTCTCCCAAAAATAAAGTCACCGGTACCTGCACACACAACACAAAATAAACTTGTCCCCAACATGTATAAAAGATAGTCAAACTTTTTGTCCTGCTAGTTACAAGATTAAATTGCACAGAATAGTAATAGTTGATAAATAAATAAAATGGTACAACAAAGAATAATAATTGTGACGAAGATTTCAGCAATGAAGAATAGACCCATGGAGCCATATGTTCACTAGTGACATCATTCTCAAGCATACAAAGTGTGGTGTGGTGAACAAAGTACAGTTGAACAACGGTTAAATTGCCATATTTATTTTTATGATTATGATCATTCATGGTATAATTGCAACTCCAACATTGTATCTCAAAACAAACACATCAAAATGTGTGAACACGTCCGGATGTGTTCACAAAAAATGGTAAGTGAGCCAATCATTCAACCGATGCATCAAAATGACATCAAATCGTAACAACATGATGTGTTAGGTGGACCTAGAGGAAAAGTCACACGAGCTATGAGGACACGCGGTCCAACTGACAGTGGGCCAATCGAAATGTCCGGACTCCTCTAAATCTCCCCTAGGTTTTCTTTAGATTTGTAGGAATTCAGACATCTAGATTGGTCCACAAATGTTTGATACACGGCTTGGAAGAAAAAAAGTATCCAGACCATGCGGTTTGGATATTTAGGGCATTTTTTCATGGTATAATTAGTCGCAAACACTCACCCACAGACGCACGCGCACAACCCTACCTTTTGAGCACCTTTGAAGTACTGCATCGACACAACGGTTTGAGATTTACGAAGGCATCACAGACGCCTTATTGTGGACATGATTTATTTTTCTGCATTAAATAAACATCGCCGGAATTCTAAAACGAATACAAACAATATGAGTAGCAGTGTCAAGTAAGTAAGGCATGAACGCGGTGGTTGGTTCTGTACGAAATTGCTGTGCAGACGAAACTGCACACACGATGTGTAGCCGACAGTCAAATCCAACCGTAGAACAGTGCTGCTGCTGCGCATCACATGGCTTGAATTTAGCATCGTCCACAAATCGTCTGCGTGGCATCGTGTGTATAGCAGCGTTCGGTTCTGTAAGAAACCTATAACCATTGCACATTTAGGGCATTTTGATGATTGACCACACTGGAGATGCCCTAATCGCACTAACCAATCAGAAAATCATTTTTTATTTTTTGAGGATCAAAACTATTTTTTATTTTAAAAAAAGGATTTTTTTTCCGTCCGAGTCCAAGGAAAAATCGACACCCTACGCTAATCGGACCCATCGCCCCCGTCCGTCCGTCCCTATATTCGGCCGCGCACCTTCCGGGTATCCCCGTCTCGCGTCGTCCCCGTCTCCAAGTAAACTCGCAGACGCCCCGCACCGAGCCCAACAAACCCTCGCGCAGCGCACCCCACCCCACCTCTCCTTCGCCGACGCGGCCATGGCGGCGGTGGCGACTGTGAGCTCGGCCGGCGGGATCCTCGCCATGCTCCACGAGCCGGCGGAGGAGCTCAAGCTGCACGCGCTCGCCAGCCTCAACTCCGTCGTCCACCTCTTCTACCCCGAGATCTCCACCAGCATCCCCACCATGTGAGACCCCTCCCCTCCCCACCCCCCTCTCGTATCCTTCCCGCGTTACCTAGTCGCCGCCGCCTCTCGGCCGGCGCCCGCTGCCGCGGCCGCAGCTGCTCCGCCCTGCCCGCGCGATTCGTTCCAGCGCGTTGGCTTGGCCGGGGGGTTTCAGTTTTTCGATCTGGTTCGCTGATTGACGAGGATTCGGGACGAGAAGTTGCCCTAGATGCTGTTGCTGTCGCGCGATTCGTTTGCTTGGCCTCGTCTGGTTCGATCTGCTGCTTGCGTGGGGGAACCGTAGGTCGTGGCTTGGCTCTGATCTGGTAGCCTCGGGATTCCTGGGATTCAGCGCTCGGCTGTGCTCTCCATGACGAATCCGCAGAGTTTGAAGTGAATTCGCCAAGAAAATCTAGTAAATTGTGTGATTGTATTCGGTAGCCGTGGTAAAAACTTAATATTTTTGCACTTTCATGTCTGCGCTTGGATATAACGACAGTTGTAGGAGTGAGATGTGAACTAAGGAGGTGTGAGAATTTAGAAAGGTTTCAACTTCCAGTTTTTTAGAAGATGTTTTAGGATTTTGATTCGCTCGGTTTGTTATAATCAGTTATAATGCCTGCCCTGTGCTAAGAAATATCCTGACAGAGTGACCATTGAACTGTTACTTGCAATAGTTTAGGGTGACATGTTTTGGGAAGTTAATCTAATGTTTGGTTACTTAAGTTTAGATTATACAAATTTCTTGTCTTATATGGTGTGTTTGGTTGGTGCCTAGCCTAGCCCTACCAAATATTTTTGGCCCAAAAAACTGGCAAGCCAATTCTTGCCAGATAATTTCCATATGGTTGTTTCTGTTTAAGTCATTTTAATTTTAACATTGCTTTTCATATGCAATTGTTGTGCGCCTAGTTGTTATTTTTGTGGAACAATGAGGCTCTAATTGTATTTGGTTTTGATTTGGGAGCTTTATACATTGGATCATAATGTCGAGCAAGAATTCTCTAGAATCCAGGTTGTTAAAGTTTGTATTTCCAATGAAGCAAGCTAATAATTTGTTCCCATCGTATCCTTTTGGCTGCAGTGAGAGCTTGTATGAAGATGAGGAGTTTGACCAGAGACAGCTAGCTGCACTAGTTGTTTCTAAGGTAGGACCTCATGTTATTTTACACCTTGTCTGTAAATGTCATATTTTGTATTGCTTATATTGACGATTGCTGCATATTATGTAGGTATTTTATTACTTGGGCGAGTTAAATGATGCACTATTGTATGCACTTGGTGCTGGGCCTCTGTTTGACGTTTCTGAGGATTCAGATTATGCTCATGCTCTTCTAGGTGAGGAGCTGTCTTGAGTTCTCTATCATTCTGGATGTTATTCACATGAATTTCTTTTGCTCATTGTGTTGAATCGGTGGTTCTTTTCTTTCAGCCAAAGCATTAGATGAATATGCGAGTTTCAAGACAAGAGCTTCTAAAGCTACCGAGGAAGAAGAAAATGTGGATCCTAGATTAGAGGCCATAGTGGAGAGGATGTTGGAGAAGTATGATAAGATCTTACCATTTGCGCATATTCTCTTATTTATCAGATGGAGTATTCAGCTAACGGTTACTCTTTGCTGTAGGTGTGTTCTTGATGGGAAATACCAACAGGCCATGGGTATGGCTGTTGAATGCAGGAGACTGGATAAACTGGAGGAAGCAATTGTTCGGTGTGATAATATTCACGGGGCTCTTTCATATTGCATCAACCTTTCTCATCAATATGTTAGTCACCGTGAATATCGCTGTGAGGTAGGGTTATGTTAAAAATTATTTGGCAGTATGGTTGGTTTATATTAATTAAAAAGCAAGTAATAGTTTAGACTAGAGTAAGCAAAAATTAACATTCTTTATGTGTTGACCAAATAATCCATTTTATTGCCAGGTTCTTCGCTGTCTTGTTAAAATATACCAGACTTTGCCGCATCCAGATTTTCTGAGCATCTGCCAGTGCCTTATGTTTCTGGGTGAGCCTGAAACTGTTGCGAATATATTGGACACACTAATTTCTGGAAGCAAGGTATATGTTTGTTCTTTACTCTGCCCACCACATTACTTATGTTTTAGTCTCTGTTGCTTACTTGAGATATTGTGTTCATTATACAGGATGATGCTCTCCTTGCATACCAAATTGCTTTTGATCTGGTGGAAAATGAAAATCAGGCCTTCCTACTGAATGTGAGGAATCGCCTGGACTCTCAGACTCCTGGTCAGTCCAACCCTGATAGCGGTTCAGCTTTACCAGTCGATCAGACTGTTAACGCGGGTACAACTAGCACAGAACCAGCGGGTGATGTTCAGATGGGAGATGACACTACTACGGCAAATGGAAACGCTCACCCGGTTGATCCAAATGAGGCAGTGCATGCTGATAAGCTTGCAAAACTTAAAGGGATACTGTCAGGGGAGAAGTCTATTCAGCTTACGCTGCAATTTTTGTATAGCCACAACAGGTATACTTGTTATTATGTCTTAAACATTGAACCCTGGTCTCTTGCAACTTTTATATCTGACATCACCTTTGATGGGTTTGTTGATATAGGTCCGATCTTCTAATTCTGAAGACAATAAAGCAGGCTGTGGAAATGAGGAACAGTGTTTGCCATAGCGCAACTATTTGCTCCAATGCGATCATGCATGCAGGAACAACTGTAGATACTTTTCTAAGAGAGAATCTGGTAAGAAAAAATATCTGGTTGTTTTGTTGTCATGCGGTTTACTTTTTCCCCTCTGTAATGTCTCATTTTGGTAATGTCTTGCAGGAGTGGTTGAGCAGGGCTACTAATTGGGCTAAATTCAGTGCAACAGCTGGGCTAGGTGTGATTCATAGAGGCCACCTTCAGCAAGGTCGGGCTTTGATGGCCCCATACCTACCTCAAAGTGGTGCAGTTGGTGGTGGCAGTCCATACTCGGAAGGTGGTGCCCTCTATGCTTTAGGTTTGATTCATGCCAACCATGGCGAAGGAATCAAACAATTCCTCCGTGAAAGCCTTCGCAACACCAGTGCAGAGGTGACATTCTGTTCCTTGTCCTTGTGTAATGCTATTTATATTGTGTATGTATATTTTTCTTACCTAAAACCGTATTATGCAGGTCATCCAGCATGGTGCCTGTTTGGGACTTGGGCTTGCATCTCTGGGGACAGCAGATGAAGAAGTGTTTGAAGACATAAAGAATGTCCTTTACACAGACAGTGCTGTGGCTGGTGAAGCAGCTGGTATTGGCATGGGTTTGCTCATGGTTGGGACAGCCAGTGAGAAGGCCGCTGAGATGCTCGCTTATGCACATGATACACAGCATGAAAAGATTATCAGGTCAGTGCTGTTTAATTATTGTTGCGGTATTTCTGAAGATGCATCCAGCTCTTGTTTCTGACATCTCTCTCTCTGCAGGGGTTTGGCACTTGGCATCGCATTGACAGTGTATGGCAGGGAGGAGGAAGCTGACACCTTGATCGAACAAATGACTAGAGATCAAGATCCCATACTACGTTATGGTGGTATGTATGCATTGGCTCTAGCCTACAGAGGAACTGCAAACAACAAAGCTATCCATCAGCTGCTGCATTTTGCTGTATCGGACGTCAGTGATGATGTTCGTAGGACTGCTGTTATGGGTCTTGGATTTGTTCTATACAACGAACCTGAGCAGGTATGTAGCATTGAAATGCCTTAGTGTTTAAATAGATGCCCTGTGTTCAAATTTATTCCAAGGAACAACATAGATCTTTTCATTATGAATTTATATGCTCTTTGCCATCTAATAAGATTTTTTTTTGCTAAAATACACAATCACCAATAGCTTTGATCCACACCTTACATCTTCTCAATAGCTTTGATCCACAACTTACATCTTCCGTTCTGATCATGCAGACTCCAAGAATTGTGTCCCTGCTCTCTGAATCGTACAACCCACATGTTCGTTATGGTGCAGCTTTAGCTGTTGGGATATCCTGTGCAGGAACAGGGTTAAGTGATGCCATTTCCTTGTTGGAGCCTCTCACATCGGACGTTGTTGACTTTGTGCGCCAGGGGGCTCTAATTGCTATGGCAATGGTCATGATCCAGACGAACGAGTCCTTTGATTCTCGTGTTGGAACATTCAGGCGTCAGTTGGAGAAGATCATTCTTGACAAGCATGAGGACACCATGAGCAAAATGGGCGCCATTCTTGCTTCTGGTATTCTGGATGCTGGTGGTAGGAATGTCACAATTAAACTTCTCTCGAGGAACAAGCATGACAAGCTCACTGCTGTGATTGGCCTTGCTGTATTCACCCAGTTCTGGTACTGGTATCCTCTCCTATACTTCATTAGCCTGGCCTTCTCGCCAACAGCCATCATTGGTCTCAACTCAAACCTGGAAGTGCCGAAGTTTGAGTTTCTGTCACATGCTAAACCGTCCCTCTTTGAGTATCCGAAACCGACCACTCAGCAGACTACGACTTCAGCAGTCAAGTTGCCCACAGCCATTTTGTCAACCTATGCCAAGGCAAAATCTAGGGCGAAGAAGGATGCAGAAAGCAAAGCTGCTAACCAGGAGAAGACAGCAGAAGCAGAAAGCAAAGCTAACCAGGAGAAGTCAACAGCAGAAAGCAAACCTAGCCAGGAGAAATCAACGGATGCAGAAAGCAAAGCTAAGACAACGGAAGATGCTTCTGGTTCTACTTCAGGCGATGCAGCCAAGACACAGGAGAAGGACGGTGATGCAATGCAGGTAAGAGAGACTCCACTTCATTTTTTTACCATGTTTCACATCCA
This sequence comes from Triticum dicoccoides, assembly GCF_002162155.2. Taxonomy (NCBI): domain Eukaryota; kingdom Viridiplantae; phylum Streptophyta; class Magnoliopsida; order Poales; family Poaceae; genus Triticum; species Triticum dicoccoides. The sequence goes on from NC_041382.1 coordinate 686,808,948, forward strand.
AGAATTTTACCAACTTTGGTAGGTTCAGCTCATAATTAAACCATGTTAGTTAGTTAATTCTCTTGCTTTACACAACCATGCTAGGTATTCCTGCAATAGCTCTCCCTAATAATAAATTACTAAGATGCCACAGCGCAGCTCAGCATAGCACTGTTTCTAGATGTAAGCCTGTTAATAGAGTTTTCAGTATGGAATCTTGTGTTTGGTAGGTAGCGAACTTGTGATTCATATCATATCTAGCCGAAGTTTCTTTTTTGGCATCAGCTCCAATGAACATGGTCGGTTCATTTGAGTGAACCAACCCCCATTCACTCTGGCCTCTTATGAATTTACCCGCCTCTCAATCTTTGTTCCCAGGTTGACGGCGCGGCAGAGAAGAAGGCCCCGGAGCCAGAACCTGCCTTCCAGATCCTGGCAAACCCAGCCCGCGTTGTCCCTGCGCAGGAGAAGTTCATCAAGTTCATCGAGGGCAGCCGTTACGTCCCCGTGAGGCCCGCTCCCTGCGGGTTCATCCTCCTCCGAGACACGCAGCCCAGCGAGGCTGAGGAGCTCGTGCTCACCGACGCCCCCGCGACCGTGGCCACGGGCGCCGGCAACAATGCAGCAGCCGCTGCCGCGGGGCAAGGCTCGGCTGCCATGGCCGTCGACGACGAGCCCCAGCCGCCCCAACCTTTCGAGTACTCGGCGTAAGCTGCTGTGGTAGGATGGAGCGTTGTCTGTACTCACCCACTAGCTATACGTTGTTGCTTATTCCTTTTTCAAGAGTGCGAGGGAATTTGTTGTTTGTTGGAAACTGTGTAGAATCGTCATGAGTAGAGAACTCAACTCTGAACGGGAGTTACAGGATATGTGCTCAACCAATGTTTGCATCAAGGAAGACGATTTGATTTATATTTTCAGTCGCATACAAGGATAATTTGTTGCAATTTTAATTCAAAACTGCGGGGCGTGCTAGAAAGAGATGGACCAAACAACGACCTTGGATATTTGCCAGAACTACAGCCCCATCTCTTTTTCTTTTTTGGAAAGAGCCCTATCTTGGTGGTTGTCCTTGCCTAATTTGTACGTTTACCCACTCTCACCCTTTTGCTTTCAATTTGGTATGTTGTTTGTGCATTCACCCCGGCTTGTATGAAGTCGAAGCCCAAAGTCCATGCTTTCTTTGATCCGGTTGAGTTTGTTGCATCAACCGATTGATATATTTACTCAAACGGAATGAACAACAGGAACCATACAATCTGCATAAAATTACACATGTTTGTTCATCTGAAGAATAGAAAAAACTACACATCTGCAATGTTGCGGACCAAAAGTTTGTGCCACAGCAAAGCTTGCTATTCCTTCGTAGTCCAAATTGAGGTATCTCAACTCTGCGGCTCGTAAGATTTCTTTCTCGTATAGCAGCAAAATGCCATCCACATCTCTCGCCTACTCTGCTTATTATCATGTATCAGCAGCATGCAGATGACACATGCAGAAAAAATACATTCAAATTTAAACATGTCATTTTTTTCTGAAAAAATATCATGAGTGTTCAAAAGACACATGTCTGCAACTTGTAAAAAATTCAAACCGAAATTTGAGATACACATGGAGAAACAAAAAAGAAATATCCAGATGTGAATACTACCATCTTCACTTTTGTCTTCTTTTGATACTCTTCATGACGGATTTGTCCTTTTTATTTCAGTGTGTATTTGAGTTTGGATCTGATTTTTTTTTAGGAGTTGTAAACACTTGTATTGTGAACATCCATGAATTTTTTTGAAACATTTATATTTGAATTTTTTTAAGCTGGGAGCATGGGAGGATTTAATGAACTATAAAATATTTGATCTTGTCATTCAAAAAAAAAATCTTTGATCTTGTCCAATAAAAAAGTGAGTTTATAATAATCCTGATACATGTTGTTCTAAAAAAAATCAATTCAGAATATGTGATTTCTAGAAGAAAAAAGAACATCAGAATAACTGCAGTGCGTTTACAATAATCCTGATGGTGAACCACACAATTTCTATCCATGTTTAATTAGAAAAGGCACAAACCATAAACTGACCCTCGTTCTCTCTCAAAATAAAAAACAGGCCAAATCATTGCACAATTACCGTTGGGAGCCATGAAGAAAATAACAGACATTTTACTAAAACATTCAGATCAATTTTTCTTTAGAACATGGAGTACTACTCAGATCAATTTAGGTAGGTGCAGAACGCAGAGGACATGCAAAATCAAGAGTTTCTCCAATGCTGCTCTGTTGTGTTCGTGTCTTTGTTGCAGATAAGGGCAAGGAAAAACCACAGGTCAAGCCAATGCAATGGTAATACATTCTTGTGATCCACACACTACCCAGGAGCAAAAATTATAAGAGAACGGGTATATGCGACCATGAATCAAGTGCCAAATTATCCATCTGTATTCCTCAACTTTCGAGGGTTGTAAATTCGTACTCCCTAAACTAAAACCACAACAGGTTCTCAAAAAAAAAAAAAAACTAAAACCACAACAAGCATTTCGGAACGGATGGAGTAGTAAGCAACACCACCACACATTTCAAAACTAGCGGCAACATTTGCAGAAGCCCCATCACAATGCCGCTTGCTGGAGACAAATCTATGGACCTACACGCCGGGGTCTGAAAAAGCAGAAGCACCCGGGGTTCGTCCCTTCCGGGATCATGCCCCCACCCTTGGTCGTGTCAAGATCCTCCAGTAGATGCACCACCTCCTTCATCTCGGGCCGCTTATCAGGGTCAGCATCCCAGCATCTCTTCATGATGTTCGCCAACCGGGTCAGGCAGCAGCGTGGGATCTTGGGTCGCAGATTCTATGCACACGACATAAAAAGCAAACCTATAAGCAAAAAATATTGTTGCGTAGGCTTGTTTTAACACATATTTGCATGCATAATTCTTCTGGGTGTAATATTTAGCGAGGGATCTGACGGAAAACATACATTGTGAACAACAGCAAACGAGACCTCTACCGAGCTCATGTCTGGATAGTACGGCATGTCACAGCAGTAGATCCCCCACAAGCATATCCCAAAGCTGTAAACATCGGACTTCCTGTCGTATGGCTTGCCCTCAATAACCTGCACAGAGAAACAACAACAACAGATTGCTTTTGTTGTGAAGAAACACAAGAATTGAGCACAGAAATCGTTGAAAGCGATTGGTTGGCAGCAAGATACCTCCGGGGCCATGTAACCGAGTGCGCCTGTCATGTCCTCCGGATTCTTAGCCTGCACACAGGCGAAGCCAAAGTCGGCAATCTTAACGACCGCCTCCTCTGTGCCAAGAAGCATGCTCTCAGGTTTGACATTCCGATGCACGATATTTTTCGAGTGAAGATAGCTCAGTCTGCAAAAGAAAATATATGAGAGTAAATAATCTTAACGATCTAGCCAGCTTGCTTACCCATTGGCCAAATCCAACGCAAACTCAACCACAATTTTGTATCCGATCTTTCTCGCCCTGTGAGCATATAGATATCGTCTCAGTGATCCTAAATAGAGATATTCAAAGACAACACAACAGGCTCTCTCTGGCAGATCTCTGGGTGCACTGCTCTCGCCGCTATCGGCCGGAATGCTACGGTCAGTGGTATCCATTGATGCACCGATGAACTGCAAGGAAGAGAATACGACACATTCAATGTACCACACAAAGAAAAACTCAGTAGACAGCGTTGTAGTGCCTATTATCGGTCTTGAGGTAACATTGTTATAACGCACCGAAAATGAACTGACGCTACCCCAAAAAATAATGAACATTAAACATTGGTAATACAGTATGCGGGTGCGCAATGAGCAAAAAAATATTCACCCTTGCAACACTTCGGTGTTTGAGATCCTTCCAGACAGCAACCTCCTTCCTGAATGCTTCGCTCTGAGTAGAAATTTCAGCCTCTGTCATAAAGCCATCTTCTCCCCACTCCAATACTTTAGCTTCATACACGATGAAGAAAAAATAAATGCATTATAACACTATAATCTTTGGGAGCTAGCTCGGGGCATTGTAGTGCGCATTTTGGCAGTTCGGTAAAATTATATTTCAACAGAACTCAAAAGTATACAACTGAACTTGAGGATGTTCATCAGAGATATTTTGTCCATTTGATGAAATGCTATTTAGGGCATGTATTTATGGACCTGTGCACAAGATTGCAATGACGGCATGCCGCGAATATCTACAAGAGTTAAACATAAATGGCCTAACACGACACTTGGATCAGCTTAAGGTTCGCTGACTATTAAGAAACAAAAGCTTAAAAATAAAATTCCAATTTTAATCTTATGAATGCACATTACTTGCTCAGGACATCTAAAGACACATGTGGAGCTTTAGCAGGAACAAACCAAAGAAGATCAACGTGTCCAAGGTCCGCAATGATGATTTATCAATGACGACGAATTGAGAGGGTCTGAATTATAAATTGTTCATGCACAAGAAATATGCACATGCAGCAGATGATAACAATACAGCCATACTATGTGCATGATGATAATAAAGCATATAACACAGAAGATGATCCAGCCGATTCGCACTATTCAATTCCAAGATTAAAGCTCCACATCTACTCAAACAGGTGAGCCTTATGATTCTATCACTCATAACATCAATGGACCACCCAAGGCAGGGAAATTAGCATGGTCCACTGACGAAGAAAACAAAAGCAGAAACATAAATTTCCAGCTTTAGGAAATTTTAATCTTTTTTACTGGAGGCCTGACGCGTACGGACTAGACATGTCTACTCGCAAGAATTTAGATGAACGTGTCCAAAGCCCAGCAACGATGATCCATATATAGATTCGAAGTGCCAAACCAGCACCAAATTAAAGAGCATCGCATCGAGAAATAAACAAGATCGCAGAGATACAGTGCTACCTAGGACCTGTCTGCCATTGTAGGTGGCGCTGCAGAAGCTGCCGAAGGATCCGGGCGATTCCCGGTGGTGGATGTCGAGCTTGGCGAGGTCGATCTCCCGGGACGCCATGGGCCGGTCGCCGCCGCCCTTGCGCAGCCGCTTCACCATGGCAAGGGTCCACGCCGCTCCGGGAGGGCAGCGCTCTCAGATTGTGTTGGCACGGCTAGCCGGGATCCTACTCCCCTGCAAATCTCTGTTTAAACAGATGCTGCAGATATCTCTGGCGGGCATGCATATCTCGTCTCATATATAGTCCTATATGCCAGCCAAAAAAGTCTCTCATAACAGCCAAGCTAGATCGTCCATGTACATGTTTATGGATAATCCCCGCAAAAAGGACATTTATTTGTATATCAGCAAAGCCGAGGAAGCAACACAAGCTGAGACCGTCAAGCGAGCAGCGAGGACGCGCCATCGCGCCCGCGTCCCTCAGCCGGAAACAGTCGCATGGGTACGTAAATAATGAACCAAATAAGGCAGCAGGAAGGACCAAACATATACTACCACGTTAATTAACAAAAACAAAAAAAAACCCGTACTGTCAGGCTCCACATCTTCTATCTAACCTAAAAATACACGACCATACTGTGTTGTGTGGCCGAGAGAAAGGCTACAGAACCAGGGGCTGATAACAAACCTCTTAAGCAGTTGTACCAAAAATAACAGATTCAAACGTAGCGTCGGCTACTTTCTCAACAATCTTCGCTACATGGGGCATAATTCACACTCCCAGCAACCTACAGGCACGACACGATCTGGAAGGAGCGAGCCCTCCATAGTTTTTGAGCCAACATCTGCCACCAATTCCCTTTCTCGTGCCGAGAACATGGGTGCGACTCAAAACCAAGTATCACCGACTACAGTACTACTGCTGTTCCTTGTTCTTGAGCTCAGTCTCGATGACCCGTAGTTTCTGATTGTTCTCCTCGTTGAGGAGCGACAGCCTCTCCAGCGAAGACTTCATCAGCGACATCTGGGACTCCGAAACGTGGCCTCTTCCGGCCTTCGGCGCCTGCCATGGCGCCATTCCTGTGCCGGTTGCACCACCCCCCAAAGACGGTTGGGTGAACCGTTTCATCCTCGTGCTCAGGGCAGCAATGGAAGTACGCAGAGCGTCCAGCTCCACGTCCGCAAACCTATCTGCAAGTTTTAGCAGACACAAAGTATGTTAGGGCATGATGAGGATGTAAAGGGAGAATATGCAAAGTCAGGTTTCTAGATTACGGACCAAGCTGTGACTTGAACTCCAGCTCTGCCTGTGACAATGGTTTCTTGTTTGCGGCAGGCAGCATCTTGAAGCTTTCTATGCGCTTCTCCAACAGATCATACACCTTGGAGGCCCGTTCGACCCGCCTGTTTATCTCCTCATCTTTGGCTTCTATGGATAGAAGTGATTGCTTCACTGCTTGTAGGCGTTTCTGCTTGTCTTCAATCTCTGTCTTCACATAATCTTCGTGTTCCTTGAGCTCAATGAAAACCTGAACATCATTCAAATGAACCCACAATCGTTAGTGATATGCTTATATTGTGGGGATTAAAAGATGTAACAGGTTCAGTTATCTCCAGAAGGGAATGACTTTTACTTGTGCACCAACAATGGCATATGACATATTCTAAGTTGATAAGGGATATGCACAAAATACCATAATGATAGCTCTTACCTTGTGCCCATACTCCACATAGTGCTCATGGAAAACCTTAATATAGTGATGAAGTGTGGACTTCCCTTCGATGGAGTCAGGAGTCAACGACCTCAGGCTTGTTGAAGATGGAAGTATGGGTGGATCTGGACCAGCAAGAAGTTCTTTGCTGATCATTCCAGTTGTGGAAGATTCTACATCCTTGATGTCCTTGCTACATATGTCAAGCTGAAGAGGTGTTGGTTCCTTCCAACCCTTCATTTCTACCACAAAGCACTCGCCAGTGTATGTGATGCCAACTAACTGCACATGGCCATACGCATCAGCTATGGCGACAAATCCAGAAAGGAAGGGAGAACTTGTATCACTGTTGCCTGTGGTGAGTACAGGATGCACCGAGGGTGGTGTGGAAGCCATTTCAGGGTATGAAAACGGCAGGAAGTGCAACGTGACCATGTCAAGTCCCCCTCCATGCGCACAATAAAATCTCTCTGGGACAAGGGGATCCAGAAACAGTGATAAAGAGCTACCATTAGAAGTTTTTGGTAGTGCCAAATCCACAATTGAGAGCCTTAGCAAAGGAGGAGAGTGTCCCATCCAGACAGCTTCTGTATTGCTCTTCGCATTTGATCCCATACTCGATGAACGATGTGATCTCAAGGCCGACGAATCTTGTGGATTAGAGTCACATATCATAGCAACGCTCTTTATGCGTCCATGTGAATCGACATTAAGGCGAGTAGGAACCCCAATGCTCCATTGTGGTTGGATTTCATCGGCTAGAGCATCAATCTGGAGCTGTCCACTACCCCAGGCAGTTACAAGAACTGAATCTTTGCCAACAGAGCTGTACACAAAACCCACAGCTTTACCTTCACAAGAGCTGCTCTTGCCTTCGAGTTCATTGTTTTCCTCGCAAACTCTACAAAGAGGCCCCTGCATGGGTGCTCAATCTTAATACACATTGATTCATGATAAAAACATAGAATGAAGGTCATAGAAAATAGCAGTCAGAATTTGGAGAACCAAATTCTCAATTTCTCATGACAAGAAATGATGATATTTCTTGGTTATCAAAGCAGTTCAGGAATAGTTGGTATTTTGTTGATTTTCTGTATAACATGTTTCGTAAGCTTTAACATTTAATTTATACTACAGATTGGTCTTGTTTCCAAGGAACTTCAGAATTCAAAATGAGTGGTAGATTTACAAACAGAAAATTTTATGCCTATAGTAAGTCAGCCAAATATAACCACAACAGTGATTTTCAAAGAGAATTAAAACAGTAAAATCAATGTTCAACATAGTATTTACTATTTTCTTCCTCCAAAAGCGTACTGGCTATCAGAACATTTAACCAATTGTCCGGCCATGACCAAAACTGTGGGCACAATATTTGTTGACATATTTCTCAAAAAATATATTTGCTGACACAATTACAGTAGTAAAACTGCGCCTGCAGAGGAAGTGTGGCAGACATGACTGTGCAATTTGTGGCAAATGTTTGGTCACGAGCCAAATGGCTCCTACCCTTACAAATCAACAATCTTATGTACTAGAAAAGCATCGGATTGACTATGAGCACTTAAATGAACAAATTACTAGTTTAAGAGGCATGCCTTTTTTCCTTCCTCTTCATCATGGTTGCGTTACATCATCCTAACTTTATATACAGCAGGAATAGAGGCGATGTGCTACTTGTATCCACGGTTAAATCTCACCTCAAAATATTTCTGACCAAAAGTAATTTACTTTGTTCCTTCTAAAGGTGCTTACTTTTTTCCTTCTAAAGGTGTTTACTTGATATTCACATGTTAAAACCGAATGCAATAATGCATGAGAAAATTTCATACGTCTAGCCATCCCAAGATAATAAAAGCATCAGCCCCGTTCGAACACCACAAGCTGAATTCTCCAGTTAAACACATAGAGCTACACTTGCTCGGTCATTCTCAGGTACTCCCTCCATTCCAAAATAGATGACCCAACCTTATACTAACTTTATACTAGACCCATTCTCAGGTACTAAAGTTAGTATAAGGTTGGGTCATCTATTTTGGAACGGAGGGAGTATATTTCAGAAAGTCGATAGAAGCGTACCTGTAGACTTAGAGAATCGTCTACTGGGGCATATGCACGAGCTCTTGACATCAGCGTGCTGCTATCTGCTGATTGACGTAACAGCTCCGGAAATGTTGCCTCCAACCATGCAATTGCCAAATGTGAGTTCGTGACAACATTTGGATTTGAAGATTTCAACCCAAATGTATTAACATCTTCATATATCTCTTCGATATGTTTCTTACTATAGTCACTGCATCATAGAAAATAATTGCCAAATCAATGTAGATAAAGTACAACCTACAGCATGAAATTAAGTAGTTCTCACAATGTTAGGCAACATATCGAAATAAAATGTTAGGCAACATAAAAATGATAAGCGCTGAAAGAAGGGAGCAGATAGAAGTGCAATATTACCATCCAAATGGAACAACGGGGCAGAGCACAAAAATTGAACCATCACTGAACAAGATGAAAACCTGCATAAACAGGCTTACATGTGAAACAAAGCACAGGAATTGACTACTCAACATACAAAACATTAATCCTAATCAAGGTAACTTTGAAGAGACTACACATGTATGTCCAAACAACATATCAAATGACAACTTGAAAGAAAAATTGAAATGCATGAGGCATCAAGTAACTTCCTGTAATTCTGTTATGAACAGCACGGTGTAGACTTCACACAAAAAAAAAATAGTATTGATACAGTCATACAAAAACAGTAAATAAGCATGGCATTCCCAAATTCATTGGACAAAGAAGCTGTATAGATACTGTAGTAATATCCATTGATACCATAAATATTTGTACCATGTAATAAGCTTAAAGCCTTAAACTAGCAAAACGATAAATTCCCATGTGCAAAATTCACTGCCAAATTGCTCTAGAGCTGTTTGAAGTTACTCTAAGTGTGATACTATCTTGCTTGCTATATTAAAATAACAATCCTGATAAATTTGTAAACTATTCTGGGCAAGTTTATTTTTGAGAGGGCTTCTATTATCTACTATCTAGGCAACTGCAACCAAGAGACATACCGAAAATCTATCCCACAGATGATCACTGCCATAAGAGAATGCCACTGGACAAATTGACGAAGCATTCTGACATCTTCCAGGTAGAATTGGCTGCAAATAAAATTCCTGCTCTGGTTGCTCTAAATCAAATGAGAGGTCAAATAACCTGCATAGATGGTTATTGATTATTTTATCTTACAGAAAATTTAATATAGTGGTTCCATTATGTTGATCTAAGAATATTGTACCAGTTTTTTAAGAAGAGATGAAGAATGGGCGTAGAAATAAATAAATATACATGATGACACACAGAAAAAAAGGGTACTTGATATGGGAATGGACAGAGGAAAATACATTTCCCATTTACATAAACTCCAACAAATTGCATGCTAAATAAGCTTAAATTAGCCCCTCCATGTAGCACCAAAATCCATTTTAGCATACCTGAAAACAGCATCTGATGTCAAAACACCAAAATGGCTGCTGCTAAAAGGGTGCCAAGATGTCTGCAGAACTTTTATGCCATTGTTATTGGTAGGTAAAATCTGAGAAGCAACTGGTGCGGTCCTGTAGTCAAATGCAGGGGAAGGTAACATTATAGTATAATAAAGTTATGAACAATGGGTCAATGGCATCAAAAGAAGAAGAAAAGATAGCTATACATCCCATTAATCTAAACTGCAGAGTGAATGAAAACTCTGTAGACGCCTTCTTTAATACCCCAATGAGAAGAGTAGAAGATTGCTCTTGATGTGCATGACTAATGAGAAGAGTAGAAGATTGCTCTTGATGTGCATGACTAATGACATGCAAGAGAAATAAAAGAATATTCTTCCACTGGTTTCAATTTTTTATTGCAAAAAAAATATTCATAACTACAATATCTCAAAATATTCTGGAAATAAAGGAGCAAGAGTGCATTATCAACATGAGATATGGTTGTGATGAAGATATATACCTGCATATGATTGTATCACCATCTTCTGATACCCTCTCATGTACATACAAAACATTTATGTTATGTGATCCAGCTAGGAGTAATGATGACCCATCCGTATTTAGTGATATATGAGTGACCTCGTAACCAAGATCCGTCTCCGGCATCAACATCTGGACAACACAGGAGCGACATCGATTATGTCAATGCAAGATAGTACAGAACAATCATCATGGCAAAGAAAGAATACCTACTGTGGAAACTTATAAAAGATTACACCACAAGCAATGAGTACAAACATAAAAGTTTTCTCAATTTAACTATGACAGCATTTCATGACAAAAAGTGAGATCAAATGAAGCAAATAATGCCGCAAACAAAACCAGTTAGGTAGAAATGTAAAATAGGCCTTATTTTTGGCATAGGAATACACACATTCCAAAAGGCTATCATATCTCTATGTCAGGAATGGAAATTTCCCAATGTATTAAATAGTGGGCTATGCCATTTAGCGGCGGCTCGGCCAGAAGCTATTAAAAGCCATAGCGAAGCTAAGCCCCATTTAGCGTTTTTCTTAAATTGTGATTTTTTTGAAAAAAATTGGGTATCAGGCTTCATATGTGATATATCGCATATACTTGACATAAACACATGTTCGCACAACAAAACCGGAGCTCCAATGGGTACCTTAATTCAATAACCAAGCTTCACACTATGCACCACATATATCACTATATCAGAAACAAGAACAATAGAATAATGCAGCGGAATGGTTTCATATAGCGCCTTAGCAGGCTAAATGACTCCAAATTTAGCGCTAGCGGGAAATAACGGGCTATTGGCGTCATTTCCAATTTAGTATTAAAATTGCATAGCTTTAGCGGGAGAGCTCTCAAAGGCTATAGCGGGGCTATAGCCGGATATTTAAAACTTTGAAATTTCCCCAATATGAGGAAGGAATCAGTAACTTTCTTTTGAAGTCTTAGTCCACATCCAAATAAAAAGTGTACAACTATGCCTCAGCCTCCCCCATGTATGTTCTCGTCTAACCTCCAAAACGTGAAAATGCACAACTTAGGTGGTGCGTTTTCATGCCTAGAAACATGGTAGCTGATATAGTATACCATGTGATGCCTAAAACTTATTTTACATAGTTATATTACTATATGCTAGTTTAGCCTACAAAACCGTCTTATATTTTGAGACGGAGGTACTACTACATAAGAAATGAGCTCGGAAAACCTTTAATATTGTGGAACCGTTTAAAACTCAAATCTCCGTACAAATATAGGGGAAGGTAGACCCATCTTCTATCCCACCCTGTGCCCATCGCACATCATAATATCGACTTCCCATTTGTAAAAATTAGATAATATGCCGCACTATATTTCCTACATCACAGTACAAACCTCTTGGAAATATTGTGCTTAGGGTAGCAAAGAGTACTACCTAAATTAACATACGATCCGACACTAAGAAATCCAAATGCTCCACACTATGTCCAGTTGCACAACATCACACAGAGAAGCTTCTCCCCATTTTTGTTCACACGCAGAAGTACTAGTGAATTGCAAATTGCCCCAGTCACCAATGTAGATTCTCGAACGTATGGCTCTGACCTAGTGACTAGGGAACGGGGAGAACCGATGCCTATCCCTACCATTTCACAGTGCCTTTATACTACGAAAAAGCAACCACGGGGAGAAATCACTTCACCTCGGAAGGCACGGCGGCCTCCACGGCGACCTCCTCCCCGTCCCTCTCCGCCTCGGCGTCGCGGATCCGCACGGACACCCGGTGGGCGCCGCGCGCCGAAGGGTCCCAGACGTAGAGCCTCGACCCGGCGGCATCCCACGCAGCACCGCCGCCGCCCAGGGCGCCGCGGAGCGCGAAGGCGGGGTGGGCGGAGACGGGGACCCACTGCGCCGGCGAGTAGGTCCTCTTGGGCGAGGGCCGGGGCCGGGGCCTCGAGGAGGTGGTGGAGGTGGAGGCGGAGGAGGGGGTGAGCGCGAGGGACGGGGACGGGGAGGGGCGGCGGCGGCGGGAGGGCGGGGTCGCCGGGGCCGGGGAGCGGCGGGCGGGAGGCGGGGAGTCCGGGGGCGAGGGCGACAGCTCCGGCGCGGTGATGCGGGTCATCGCCGACGAGGTTGCGCTTCGCTGCTGTCGGAGAGGCCGGAGCTGTCGTGGGGTTTGAGGTTTGCGGGAGGGAGGGGAGTGGGCGTCTTGTTGGGCTTTTAGGGGGACCTTTCTGTATAGATTTCGAGAGCACACCGGCTCTTTTCGAAGGGAGCGGCTATGTGGCGGCGCGCCGGTGGTGGGCCGGCCCAGTACAACGTGGCTCGTCATGCTGACATCATATCAATTTTCACCCCTTTTTACTTTATTTATATTTCAAATTCAATACATATATTTACCTGCAAAATACAAAAATAATTTTAAAAAATGGTTAACATGTTATAATGTTTTTGTTAGAGCAGTTAGAAAATGTTGGGAACTTTTAAAAGAATGATCGTGGCAATGGAAAATGTTCCCGCTTTTCAAAACCATATTTGATTTTTAATAAATACTTATAAAATGTAAAAAACTTTGTGAGATATAAAAAATGTTTCATACCATTAAAAATGCATGAGATTTTATGGATTTCAAAGTCAAAAACATGTTCGTGGCATTACAGGAAATATTATATAAAATGTAAAAAAAATGTTAAAATATACGTGATATTTTAAAGAAATATTCACGTATTTCCAGAAAAATGACCGTGACATTTAAAAAATGACTATTCAATGTAAATAAATATCCGTACAACATGTATCGTGTTTCATGTGTTCTTTAAAAATGTACACTGGAAAAGAAGTAGATATGTGTTGAAAAAAGAAAGCCGACAAAAAATGGCAAAGAGCAAAAATGAAAGCAAAAAATAAAATAAAACCAAAGGTCAACAAAGGGAAAAAAAGGCCAAAGTAAAATGAAGAAAAAAACAAAGAGAAACCGATGAGAAAAATAAAAGAAAACATAAAAAACCTGAATAAAACCGAAGCAGAGTGAACCTACATCGTGTAGCGAGCAAACTACGCTAATGGGCCGACCCGCTAGTCGTCGCCCGTTGGAGATTCCTATTAGGAGTCGGTATGGTAACACATGGCCATGGCGTTTTTTGAAAGCACAACCGTTTTTATGGACTTTGAACGTGACCAACAACGTCTTCTTCCTTTTTTTTCCGGTTTTGGTAATCCTACTAGTCTGAATATACTTTTTTAGCCTAACAAAGGTTATCTAAATTTTGTTTGCGTCCGTTGATTTTCAAGGTCGAAGACGACGATGAGGCCTTGTACAGAAGAAATCGAAAACGGCGACACCACGATAGCGGCGACGTAGATGGACGAGAGTCTGAAGGTTGACTGGTTTGTATAAGGGGTGAAAATCTGCTGCACGAGGAGGTCCGAGGTGATGCCTGTGTGCTAGCGACGCCGATCGTGGGTGGCAGACACAAGCGCTTAGGCCAACAGCACAGATGATGGGGCTGCGGTTGAAGGAAGAAGATGACTATATCATGTGTGAAATGGTTGGAAGTTAAAGGCATTGTGTGAGGTGTTGAATTTTGATTGAACAGTTAAGATAGAAAGAGGGAAATCAACCGTTTTGCTTAGACGGTCCCTTCCTTCCATTTGTAAAAAGCGACAAGGTCCTGCATCCGACTTTGAAGATGCTCGGAGGATTCCTTCGGTCGGTGTTCCTTACCGGACTAGATCCAGCTTTCGTGGGTTGGCGGCTATCATGACTCGTTAAATGCCTCCTGGTTATGGGTTTCTTTAGTGTCAAAATATGGACCGTGCTCCTTTTCTTCGGCGACGACGAAGATCCTTACAACCGCTTGTTTCTCTTTTATTTTCTGTTGCTTGTATGTGAATACAAGTAATGCATGCCTACGGATGTACATCTTGAAAAAAAAAGTGATATTCGTTCCTAGTGGATTGATGGGTGGGGCCCACCTTTCAGTGCAAGGACGCTCCGTCGCGTCGCGACAGATGACAAAGGAATGGGCTGCTGCACCTGCAGGCACCGCCACCGCCATCGGCCATCCGCCGGCTTCAGCTTCAACGCGTCGATCGGAGGCGCATCGACCAGCACACCGTCGCCTGCGCTAGCCCCATGCCCCGAGCAATGCGTATGCTGCTCGTTTAGCTCGTGCGCCATGGACTGCAGCCGCGAACCTACCTACAATGCCCGTCTGTGCTATCGACAGCTTCGTCAGCGCACTGATTTCTCCCTGTCGATCGACTGGCCCCGGCCGGCCGGGCCTCCGCCGCGCTCACGTTGGCCTGCCGCGACACTCCATCTCCGGGCGGTTTGCCTGCCTGCTCGTTTCTGGGCACTTGCATGCGTGCATGCCCGCCCCGCCCGGCCGTGAGATCGACCGATCCCTATCCATGGTGGCCAGTCTTTCATGGCAGGCAGCAGATCTTCCAAAGACAGCAAGACGTGGAACGTGAGCGACATTGATGTACAGTACTACATACAGATACAGGTCTCTGTCCATCACATGGACGGCATGGCCGCCGTGTCTGAATCCATGCGTGTTGATTCCGATTCCTGGCTAACATCTGCTGAGCCCGACGATCATCAATCTGTTCCCTCTATTTTCGTCACCGAGGCCCCGGCTGCTCGGCACCCTAACGGCAGCGGGTCGACAGCAAGCCGGCGTGGTCCTTCCATTCTGAATCCTGAAACCATGGACGCAGGCGGTCATGATGCATCAATCATCCACTTAGGCAGCATCCATCAAGATTGCCGCGCAAAATGTGAGCTAGGATCCTGCCACATGCACGGTATCCGTCCGGAAGCGCATATGCTGTCTCATCATCTTGCCAATTAAACCTAAAGAGACCATATATGTACAAGCATTCGGCGTCCACCATGGCATGATCCATCAGCAAGCACTGACAGCGAGATCGATCGGTCGATCGATCGCGCAAAACGTGAGCCAGTAGGATCTTGTCACGTTCACGGTATCGGTGTTGGTCTGCTGTGCTAGGTGATCTATGCGTGCACTTAAATTCAACCATGATCTGATTCTGATCTATACATACATTGCAGACCATCACTATCAGCGTGCTTCTCTGCTATTGTCAGAAACGTGGGGCATTGCGAAAACATAAACTTTAAAAGCCACTATTTCGTTGTACAGGCACATGGAACATCAGCGCACAATCTCTCTGGGTGGTGGATTGGATCACCACATGCTCATATCTTCCTTTGGTAAAACCACATGCTCCAACATCTCTCTGGAAGTCTCTTCTGCCTGAATGCGCACACCTCCTACTCCTAGTCAAGCTAGAACCAAAACATGGGCAATCACAATCTTCCCATATCTCACCACATGCTACTGGATCCGACTGAATGGCTCCCCCACTGGCACAACCTTCTCGATCTCATGCTTCTACGCTCTTGACAGTTGCAAACAACCCCACATGTCCAGCATTTCCTGTGGTAACTGCATCCACACCCATGCTTGGAAACATAACAATGGGTGCAAGTTATGTGCCGCCTTAAAATCAAGGTGCATCCTCACATGCTCCGAACGCATGGCAAGACCATTTTGTTCATGCCTCGATGTCCATGAATCTCGACATCTTATCGCTTCCGCGATATTACTATCGACATTCTATGAGCGAGCCAGGATGGTGTACACTCGGTTTACCCGGTGCAGGTTCAGAGTTCAGACTAGCTAGTTTAAGTGTTTAACGTAGTCACCTTTGAAGAAACGCAAAAGCATTCCCTGCTTACAAGGGAACAGAAGACGTTTGCACAAGCAGATAAGCTCCTCTGTACTTGATTATGCCTTTGTATTGGACTTTGAGTCGCCTTATGAGACTTTCGTGTGATACCATCGTGCCC
>NC_041382.1:686825764-686834647 GCF_002162155.2 Triticum dicoccoides
AGTATTGTCCATACTAAATTACACGTACATTATACCCGCCGTCCGTCGTAGGGCCGGCCGCCCGTGTACGTCGCGCCCCGTACTCCCGCGCGTCGTACGCGTGCGGTTCGGTAGTGCGACCGGGAAAGGAAAAAAAAAGTACGCCCCACCCCGACACCCCAACTCCACGTACGAAACCCTAGCGGCATGAACGCCGCCGTGGTCCACCGCCGTCACGACGTCGGGCGGCGTCCGTAGTCACCCACGCGCCGTGAAACCGACACCCCATCCCCGCCTAGGAAACCCTAGCGGCATCAACACCGCCGTGGTCCACCGCCGTCACGACGTCGACCCCGACGTGCCCGTCTAGTCGCGAGCACCGACGGCGTCCGTAGTGACCACAGGCCGTGTCGCCGGTGAAACGCCCAGCGCTCGCTCGCCGTTCTGTCCTGGTACGCGCCCTCCACAACGTCGGTGGCAGCAACGCATCGGCGTCGACCCCAGGCGAGGACCCCTCGACGGCGCAGAGTAGGTTAGGATGGCTCTTTTTGTTCTTTTTTTGATGATTTTGATTTGTCCATTGCATTTTTGTGCATTTTTGTAATGCAAAATGATTCCCTACTTAGTTAAATAAGAGAGGAGAGTAGTGACTTCTTAATGACCTCATAATGATTTTGTATGTTCAAATTTGTATGCATGCCACATAGTCATGTCACTGTTGACGAATTTACTGTATTCGCGATGATTTTTATTGGAATGTTGGCATTGATCTCACACCTTATTTGTATGTGCATAGATGGAGCAAGTAACCGGATACGCCAGTGATGATTCCGGTGGCGATAATGGATCCTCGTCATTGAATGCGAACCAACCTCCCGGAGACAACTATATGAGTCAGGATGAATCGTACAGTGGTAATGTAAGTACCTTCAACGTTGACAAAAACATATTGAACAAAAACTAGTTATTTGACACTAACATGTCCTTTTAAATTTGTACAGGTACATGGCAATGTTGACGATGAGGAATATGATATAGATGAACAATTTTATGCAGATAGTGTGAGCCAGGTATGTTGAAAAAATTATAGAGAAATGATTGACATTAAAATTGTATGACCACTTATGTTACTTTATATGTGCACAGATAAATGCTAATGGTGACAATGAGCGTAATAATATAGATGATGACAATGCCGAGAGCGAGGTCCATGCATCTCGTAGTGTGAGCGGTAGTCAAGTAAGTTCTTTACATTAATTTTGGTTAGTAAGAATATAAGAAGAGATTGACATGCAAGGTTATATGTCATATTTTGCAGGGAGGTGTTGATGGTCCTAGCGGGAATGATGAGCACAGCGATGATGATCAGTTTGACCTTGACATGTGCTATGATGAATATCAGCAAGAGTCACTTGATAGGCATTGGGCAGTGATGGTAAAGACATTCAGGTCATTAGACGAGGTTTACACGTTCTACAACAAGCACGCGAGAGAACGTGGGTTCAGTATCAGGAAGGACTCGCTAAAATTTTCGAAGGATCGTGCAAGGACTCCGCGCTTGAGGAGGTATCTCTGTTCCGCCGCAGGAAAACGACAGGCCAAGTTCTGTACCATGGAAGGCCGGGCCCGCAGGCTTAGACCGGAGAGTCGATTCTTATGCGAAGCCCATTTGACAGTTAAGCTTGATAAAAAGCTCAATCTTTGGTATGTCAGCAGTTTCTCCGATGATCACAGCCACACTCTTGCACGACCGGACGAAGTCCCTTTCCTCCGATCTCATAATCAGATGAAAGCATTTGAGAGAGCTGAGATCTTAGCTATGTCTGGAGCTGGGATAAGAAAACATATTATTTTTGATAACATCGTTAGCAGGTATGGGTCGTATGCAAAGTCACCATTTCAGAGGACAAAGTTGTACAACATGTGCTATAGGGAGAAGATGAAATTGCTTGCACAAGGTGATGCTGATACTGCCGTAGGAATCATGTTGACCAGAAAGGACAGAGATCCAGACTTCTTCTTTGAGCACACGGTTGACGCTGAAGGCAGGCTCCAAAACCTCTTCTGGTGTGATTCGCAATCACGCCGGGATTATCTAGACTATGGTGATGTTGTTGTCTTCGATAGCACATACAAGATGAACAGGTATGGAATGCCGTTCATCCCTTTTGTGGGTCTGAACAACCACCGTGGCACTACTGTATTCGCCTGCGCCATTGTTTCAGACGAGACTGAGGCTACATATGTCTGGTTGCTTAACACGTTCTTGAAAGCTAACTGTCAGAAGAGGCCCAAATCAATTATTATAGATGGAGATGCAGCGATGATAAGGGCTATTAGGAAGGTGCTTTCTGACGTGTGGCATCGTCTATGTTCATGGCATATTGAAAAGAATATGCAGAAACACCTCAACCACAAGTCATTGAAGGAGTTTAGGGCATTATTGTACTATGCCACTACACATAAGGTTTTTGAGGAGAGATGGGCCGCGTTTGTGCGCAAATAGCAGACGGAGAAAATGAAAACATGGCTCCATAGGATGTACAGGAAGAGGACGCTTTGGGCTGCATCATATTTGTCTGGTGGGTTTTTCCTTGGTATGCGCAGTAATCAGAGGAGTGAGAGTCTGAACTCCAGCCTGCACCTTCATCTTGACTATGGTATGACGATTGTTGACATGATTGTACACTACGAGAATTGTATTGTTCGCCTCCGTGAGAATGAAGCTTATGATGACTACACGGCCTCACAGACTCTTCCAGTAACAGTGACTGAGTGTCAGGCCATTGAGTCGTATGCTGCGAAAGCATTCACGCAGGCAAACTTTTATATGTTGCAACAAGATATGAAGAAGGTACAGGAGCTTGAGGTAATTGATAGACTGACAGGGACCGATAGTCAGAGATTTGTGGTTGCATGGAAGAATAACAGGGATCACAGATTTAATGTGGACTATACGCCAGGTAACTCGGCAGAAACTATAAAGTGCAGTTGCCGAAGTATGACTCGCAAAGGGCTTCCTTGCAAGCATATTATTCATGTTTTGAATGCACTGAACTTACCTGTGATACCCAAGTGTTGTGTCCTGCGAAGATTCTCAAAAAAAGCACGAGCTGGACTGCCAGTGAAGCGCACCAGCGATTTGTTTGCGTGGGGTTGGTCGAGTGGTGAGGACAGAGCTAGATATAGTGAGTTGACCATCAAATCTTCAGAAGCCTGTCATGTCGCATGCAATAATCCTTTCTTATTCGATAAGTTGATGGCAGCTCTGGATGATATTATAGTGAATAAGGATATTCAGGGAAATGAAGATGATATTCAGCGAAGCTTCGTGAACAGTAATCCATTTGAGCCTAACCGAGATCATATTCTGGTTCGTGATCCAGTAAAGGTTTCCACCAAGGGCGCACCTAAGCAGAACAGTAGAGGTCGCGGTAAGGGTGGCCCAGATGTGACAAAAAATGAGAGGCCTAAAGCATTTGATGAGAAATCTAGACGAAAATGTAGCATATGCAGCGGCTCAGGTCATAACAGGAGCACATGCAGCAAAAATGAAGAGTATGTCTATATTTGTTTATGTCAGTTTTGTTGTTTCATTAACAGTGCATTGATTCTCATATTTTTTTGTATGCAGCAACTGGGCTTGAAGACTCAAGTGTAGACGATGCGAGTGTTTTACCTCTTCCATTTATATGAAGAACATTTGTAAAATTTATGTTCGTGTTGAGTATTTTATATGTGTGAAACATGATTATTGCGTACGGACCGTTGTCATTTCAGACTTGTTATTTTCTGTCAACTACAATAAAATTACTGTGGTGACAATTGTTATGTTGAGACAACATTGTTGTTGATATAAATATTCACTATTCATTGTTTATTTTATGAATTCTGCATGTATTTACTACAGTCCCGTCGGCTGTCAAATATATCAAAATAGAAGAAGTACTCTGTGAACTGTTGTTGAAAAAAAAAGAAAAAAAATGCCCGCCCGTCTCCACAGCGTGACTTAGTAAGCCCGTTGTTATCAAGCCCAACGGGCGACTACAACAAGCGTTTCGGAGCACGCCGTGGAAACCAGGCCCAACAGGCCAGCATCGACGCGGCACATCGACGGGGTAGTAATCAGAGGAGTTCAATACAACGACGGGAGCTGAGTATATAAACTAGTCGTCGTCCCCTTCGGCCGTCGAGGTGGGACTAAACTTGTGTCGGTTTCACTAGCGCGGCGTCTCAGCGGTGGTAACTGGGCCGGCCCACGGCGCGTCGAGCCGTCGAGAAGACCGCGCCGTCAATTGCCTTTTTGGGCCGGACCACATCGCGTCGAGCAGTCGAGAAGACCGCGCCGTCCAGTGCCTTTTTGGGCCGGCCCACGTCGCGTCTGGCTGTGTCCAGGTCGCCCCGCGGCCGACGCAAGTTTAGTCCCACCTCGCCGGCCGAAGGGGACGACGACCTGCTTATATACTCAACTCCCGTCGTTGCATTGAACTCCTCTGATTACTACCCCGTCGATGTGCCGCGTCGATTCTGCCTTGTTGGGCCTGGTTTCCACGGCGTGCTCCGAAACGCCTGTTGTAGTCGCCCGTTGGGCTTGATAACGACGGGCTTACTAAGAAATGCCGTGGAGACGGGCGGGCATTTTTTTTATGTAAAATAATTTTTAAGTAAAACGCAGTGTGCTGCCATAGTTTAGTGCACAAAAATTTAATGACGACATGATTACATATAACTATTCGGCAACAAAAAAAACATGTAAACAAAAAAATCATTATATAATATTTATGAAACGAAATATCATGTGGACATAAAAAAACATTTGGAAAAGTGTCGAGTCTATTAGATATAACTATTCAGAAGCAGAGTCTATTACATAAAATTTATAAGCAAGTGCGCAAAGCGTTTGGAAAATAAAGTCCTCCAATACCACCCAATCACATGCAAAACTCCTCCGTGCCGCATCTATTTCTTCTTCTTTGATATCCGAATAACTTTGTTTTTCACTTCATCAAGCTTGTTTCTTTTCGAAAATATAAGTTGCGCAATCATTAACTCTCTCGAATCATCAATTGAGGTCTGAAAAAAAAATGATGTTAGCACAACGTTCATTGTACATCGTAGTCCAAACATGACTTGTGTACCTGTGAAAATAAGCCTGTCCATTTGTCACCATCCCAATTTTGAAAGCATCGAAGGAGAAATATTCCACACGAATTCCTAGTGCATACAATTTACGAAGATTAAATATCTACTGTACATACAAGACCAACATTCTGTCGAAGTAAAAACTCACCCATCATGTTGTTTTGGCATGTCATACGTTTGAATAGGCCACTTGGAAACATCCGGATAATTCACAATTCCGGTTGCATTTGCTTCTTGGATATCTTCTGCTAGTTGTTTTCTCTAAAGATATAATAAACATGGTGGAAAGCATGTCATTCAGTGTACTAAAGAAAACAAATGTTACCAAATGCACATTTGCAAGTTAAACCTACCAGGTCCTTAACGAGTTCTCTAGTAACAGTGTCAAGTTTTTCGGTCATCAACGAGTCAAGAACCTGAAACTCTCTTTTTCCGCTATGCATGACGACAGTAATCTAGTGATTATTTTGCTTGTTTAGAGGAATATAAGTCTGCATCATAAGTACCATAAAACACAATCATCACATAATATCGTATGTATGTACCGTGTTAACAATCAAACTTACCTTTGATTTTTTGATATACTCGTCCTCACATCTGTTCACGGGTCCATTACTATGCGACTCTGCTTCATAATCATTACGGGCGGTCTTCTTTCCGGGTCTAACGTGAAGCAACCAATGTATCCTCCAAGTTGTTAACATGAAACGATCATCATTAACTTTGTCGACCAAAAATGATGAGTATGCATCAATTACCTATAAATAATGTGTTAGATTTAACAATGACATTTTCGAATGAATTGTAAAACAATATATGAAATTAATTTACGTCGCCACTTAGCCACTCATGGTTAATAATCTGACAAGCTCTCCTCACAGTGAGACCTTCTTCCATGCCATCATTGAAAATTTCTGTTTTGGCATGTTTTTGTAAATGCTCATGCACACGCACGTACTTGATGGACGCTTTCACCACATCATACTCATCACCAGATTTGTTAACATCACCATTTTGGAACAATTCTGCAACGCACCACTCAAATACTTACAAACGCAAATACATAAATAATTATTACGCAATAACAATTAGAAACACAGAAAACTTACTTCCTTTGGCAGAACGTTTTGCACGTTTGTTTGGTTTAGGGACCACATAAGGAGACTTGACATGTTGTGATCCTCTGCGCTTGCGCCTGCCAGTAACCTCCTCCACTTCCTCTTGTACTCCTTGAGAACCAACCGACGCATGCGATGCGATTTCGTCCGTCTCTAAAGATGTGGCAGCTTTTTCATCTGATACTTTTGGTACTTGGACAGGATCATCCATATCACCCTTGAAACTATCCCAGTACTCAGGTGTGCAGTAAAAAGGTGTGTTTTCACGAGAAGTTACATCAACGCCGTTATCATCCTTTTGCAAATTCATTTTGGAAGGTGTGCGGAACCGGTCTGAATCATCTTTTTGATATACAAACTCTTTTTGCGGACGTCCAATATCGTTTGAAGACTCATTAATGCCTCTGTACAGATTCTCTTCGTCCTCTTCCAGGTTACTGGGTTTGTAGGAGACGTCGGTTTTGTTCAGTTTCTCAATCATCCTCTGCAAGAAAACATTTCATCTTAGTTCTTCAATTCAGTGATGGACATTAAAGAGACGTGCTCAAGTGTTACCTGTGCGCATAACTCTGGCAAATGAAGCATTTCCTTCCGAAGCTCATTCATCTCACTCAAAATCCGGTCCATACTAGGCTTCTGGCTTGAAGCCTCCGAGGTACTGCCCTCTTTCCTCGTTCTAGTAACGTTAGATTTTTTGCTACTAGCTTTCTTGGTTTTTTGAGCTTCTTCTTCCGCAATTTTTTTCAACCTATACTCCTCTGTAATGTTGTCATCGATCTACAAGTGCAACAAGATAATTATACATAAAAACCATATGCACACTTTACTTTATTTCATAAATGTAAAAAAATGATTACTAGGATTACCATCCCAACACCACGACCATATTCATAGTCGTATTTGTCTCTTCTCACAGCCATATCTTCCGTCCAGTTCCTCATCAGCGGGCTCAACAATGCCAACGGATCATATTTTGGACCGGTGATTGGTTGCACCTTCTCCCAGTATAGGTACTGCAAAACACATAAACTAATTAAATTACATGTTCTTCCGTGCCATTTTATAACAAAAGTGTTGAAATTAATAAATAGAACGTACTTGCAAAAGGGCGAGGTTCCCGTGGGGCCACTGCCTAACATGGCCGTCCTGCAGAAGCTTACCAATCTCCGATAAACAGAATCGTGAAGTGAATGCATTCCAGTTGAACTTCCTTATCAACTTGATATTTTGCACTAAGGCATAGTACTTTTTCGGAACGTATTCATGAGACACTGGTGCAATTATAGTTCCTAAGAGAACTAGAAATGTCATCCGAATAAAGTCATCATCAGTGCTCTTATCCTTCACAATCTTTTCTATGAGATCATCAATCATGATCTTACCATTTTTCTTGCTAACAAAACTAACTGGTATTTTTTGGTTGCTTTTTCTCCTTCAGTACTAAGAAACCCAAAAACATCCACTCCATTGTTTTTTCAACCAAATATGGAGTACACATCATCAGGCCTTAATGAAATAAGACCTTTACATCCAGCAGTACTTCCAGAACTCTCTTGAACCATGAATTTTTTGCTACTCGGATTGTAACTTTGGAGTAAAAAGTGAAGCAAAAAATCACGCATCCTTATCGATGGTATTCTAAACATGTCCTGCATATCCGTTTCATAAAACCTGAATTTCTGACTTGATGACAGTTTGTCAACTAGGCTAACCCACTTTTGAACAGAACATGGAATCACACCGTCGATATTCATACTGCATCAAATAGATTTCTGTCACATACCATCATATTGTTATGAGCCTCGTTGTATAAAAGAACTGGAAAAAAAACTTACACGACGGCGACGGTGGGAGAGGCACCGGCGGCGTATAGTGGCGACGGGTGAGGGGACGCAAGCCGGCGCGGGCGCACCGACGGAGTTTGTACGGTGGGGCGACGGTGGGAGAGGCAGCGGCAACGTAAACAAGGCGACGGGTCAGGTCAGGGCAGGCCGGCGCGGCCGCACCGGCGCCGTTTTGGAGTGTGGGGCGACGGGCGGCGTACGGTGGCAGCACGTGCAGATCGCGGCGGCGGCGAGACGGGGTGACATAGAAGGAAATTTTGCATGCACGTCGGCTAACGACGTCGCCCGAGCGCTGATTGCGGCGTCGTTTGTTAGTGGGACGGCCCCATGCACGCATGCGCGTCGGTTAGCGAGAAGGCCGGCGTTTTTTTTGCAGGGCCTCATTTTTTTTTACTAAATGAAATAGGCATATTTTTTTAACTGTATCAATTTTTTTATCTTAACCAATTTTTTAAACTTAATCAAATATGCTCTTTTTTTAACTTAGCCAAACGTGCCCAATTTTTTTCCACGTGCTACTGTGGCCTAGCAGGGCACGCACGCAAAAAATTGTCCCGTTTCGAGTCCGTATGCATTTTCTATCATTTTCCAGGCAGAAAACCCAGAAAATACTGCCCGGACGTGACGCAACGTGCGTTTGTTGTCGGATTTCGTTCATTTTGGCTGTGGGGTGCCCGGGTGGGGCCCCACACGCGCTCCCAGAAGTTGGGTGCAATCCTTCAAACCGCTCAGGTACTTGCTGTGGAAGGGGGTGGTTTCGGTATGGCCGGAGGGGACCCTCGGTCACACCTCTCCGCTTC
>NC_041382.1:686834907-686836243 GCF_002162155.2 Triticum dicoccoides
GGGTGCGCCTTGGCCTAATGGGCCAAGGGCACCAGCCCCACATAGGCCCATGCGCCTAGGGTTTATGGGGGAAAGAGTCCTAGGAGGGGAAGGCACCTCCTAGGTGCCTTGGGGGGGAGGGAAACCCCCCTTGGCCGCCGCACCCCCTAGGAGATTGGATCTCCTAGGGCCGGCCACCCCCCCTTGGCCCTCCTATATATAGTGGGGGAGAGGAGGGACTTCATACCTGAACGCCTTGGCCTTTGGTTGCCTCCTTCTCCCTCCCCAACACCTCCTCCACCTCCATAGTGCTTAGCGAAGCTCTGCCGGAGTACTGCAGCTCCATCAACACCACGCCGTCGTGCTGCTACTGGTGCCATCTCCCTCAACCTCTCCTCCTTCCCTTGCTGGATCAAGAAGGAGGAGACGTGGTTGTTCCGTACGTGTGTTGAACGCGGAGGTGCCGTCCGTTCGGCGCTGGTCATCGGTGATTTGGATCACGTCGAGTACGACTACATCATCACTGTTCTTTTGAACGCTTCCGCTCGCGATCTACAAAGGTATGTAGATGCATCTAATCACTCGTTGCTAGATGAACTCCTAGATGATCTTGGTGAAACGAGTAGGAAAAATTTTGTTTTCTGCAACGTTCCCCAACAGGGCGATGGTGGGAGAGGCAGCGGCAACGTAAACAAGGCGACGGGTCAGGTCAGGGCAGGCCGGCGCGGCCGCGCCGGCGCCGTTTTGGAGTGTGGGGCGACGGGCGGCGTACGGTGGCAGCACGTGCAGATCGCGGCGGCGGCGAGACGGGGTGACGTAGAAGGAAATTTTGCATGCACGTCGGCTAACGACGTCGCCCGAGCACTGATTGCGGCGTCGTTTGTTAGTGGGACGGCCCCATGCACGCATGCGCGTCGGTTAGCGAGATGGCTGGCGTTTTTTTTGCAGGGCCTCATTTTTTTTTACTAAATGAAATAGGCATATTTTTTTAACTGTATCAAAAAAATTTATCTTAACCAATTTTTTAAACTTAATCAAATATGCTCTTTTATTAACTTAGCCAAACGTGCCCAATTTTTTTCCACGTGCTACTGTGGCCTAGCAGGGCACGCACGCAAAAAATTATCCCGTTTCGAGTCCGTATGCATTTTCTACCATTTTCCAGGCAGAAAACCCAGAAAATACTGCCCGGACATGACGCAACGTGCGTTCGTTGTCGGATTTTGTTCATTTTGGCCGTGGGGTGCCCGGGTGGGGCCCCACACGCGCTCCCAGAAGTTGGGTGCAATCCGTCAAACCGCTCAGGTACTTGCTGTGGAAGGGGGTGGTTTCGGTATGGCCGGAGGGGACCCTGGGT
>NC_041382.1:686836522-686837244 GCF_002162155.2 Triticum dicoccoides
GCCTAGCAGGGCACACACGCAAAAAATTATCCCGTTTCGAGTCCGTATGCATTTTCTACCATTTTCCATGCAGAAAACCCAGAAAATACTGCCCGGACGTGACGCAACGTGCGTTCGTTGTCGGATTTCGTTCATATTGGCCGTGGGGTGCCCAGGTGGGGCCCCATACGCGCTCCCAGAAGTTGGGTGCAATCCGTCAAACCGCTCAGGTACTTGCTGTGGAAGGGGGTGGTTTCGGTATGGCCGGAGGGGACCCTCGGTCACACCTCTCCGCTTCGCATCCGCCAAACGTGCCCAATTAACGCTTCAGAAAATGTTAATGAATTCAAAAATTCTCGGATTCATAAATATTACTGAATTATAAATATTCTCTGGTTCATAAATTTAAATAATTTAAAAACATTTCGGAAAATGTAAATGAATTTAAAAATTATTGTATTCATTCATATATTTTAATGAATTTAAAACTATTTCAGAAAATGTTAATGAATTCAAAAATTCTCGGATTCATAAATATTAATGAATTATAAATTTTCTCTGGTTCATAAATTTAAATAATTTAAAAATATTTCGGAAAATGTAAATGAATTTAAAAATTCTTGTACTCATTCATATATGTTAATGAATTTAAAAATATTCTCTGATTCATAAATGTTAATGAATTTAATAATATTTCAGAAAATGTTAATGAATTAAAAATTAAAATATCTCAACTTTCACAG
>NC_041382.1:686837519-686838943 GCF_002162155.2 Triticum dicoccoides
TGTAAATGAATTTAAAAATTCTTGTACTCATTCATATATGTTAATGAATTTAAAAATATTCTCTGATTCATAAATGTTAATGAATTTAATAATATTTCAGAAAATGTTAATGAATTAAAATATCTCAACTTTTTAATTTTTTGTTCTTTATTTGTTATATTTTTTATTTCAAAATTTCAATTTTTTCATCCACCGGCTATACTATATGGACATATTTAAACAAAATCTGAACATTTCTAAAACACTTTATAAACATTTACATACACTTTTTATTTTTTATTTTATGTGTTTCCGATAATTGCATACCTTATTCTGTGCTATGTATATTCGATGCAAATTTTTTAAATATATTACAAACATTTTTATGCATTTTGAGGAAAAATTTCAATTTTTCTCAAAATAAGCGTTCAATATTTAGCTAATTTTTTGAACAAACTTTGAAGACAAATTTCAAACTAGATTGAACATAAATATATTTTACATAGTCCATTCAACATTACCGAAACCAGACGAGTTTGTTCGAACATAAGCGATACATAGTTCATACTTAGAACATTTAAAAAAAATAACTACTCCTCGTCGTCGCTACCCAACAGATCGATGACCTCCCCGACGTCACCACCGTCACCCCCGCCCTCGTCGTCGTCGTCGCTGTCCTGGGCCAGCCGCTCCCAGTCGATGACGTCGTCGTCCGACGACTCCGGCGGCTCCGCCTCCGCCTGCGGGACCACTGGCGGAATCGCCGCCGCCGCCTGGATCGCTGCCGCCTGCTCGGCGGCCTCCCTTGCAGCCGCCGCCGCCTCTGCAGCCGCCGACGCGCGTAGGGCGACGAGGTAACCCGGCGTATCGTCGGGATCACCGTCCTCCCGAAGAACCAACTGCTCCGGCGGCAGTTCCACCTCCGGCGGGGCGGGGGGATCGGCGGGCGCCGGCGCAGGTGCGGGACGAGCCCGACGGCCGCGCGCTGCTGGACGGGGGCGCGGGACAAGAAGGCGGCGACGGTCGCCGACGAGGTCAGGCGTGACGCTGGACTCCGCCAGCCGGTACGCGCCGATGACCGCGGCGTAGTCTTTGCCGTCCCAGAACGCGTGACGGCCGGCGATGTTGTTGCGGCCGCCGGTCCGCTTCTCCTCGACGGTGGCGCCGGGCCCGCGCGTCGGGTAGCCGTCCTTGTCGAGCTTCCAGTCGTGCGGAAGACGGCAACCCGGCGGCACGAGGAGCCCGAACCGGTGCAGCTCCTCCGTCTCCGGCGTACTCAGGCTCGACGGCCACGCGCTGGGTCCGTCGTCGCCGCCGGTGCCGGAGCTGCTGCCGCGGTGGAACGACATGTCGCCGGCGGGATTTTGGGAGGTGGAGACGGGAGAGGAGCGGTCTTTGCGTCGTCGGGCGGGGAGCGGTGTTTGCGGCGACGGGCGGACGGGGGG
>NC_041382.1:686839741-686862146 GCF_002162155.2 Triticum dicoccoides
GCTATCAATGCGACGGCAGTCGAGGGCGGCGGCGCGGCAGACGAGGGGACGGGGCGGCAGGCGAGGGGACGGATGGGACGGGACGGGGCGGCGGGCCGCAGTTCACGCGCCACGACGCGCTTTCAGCGGGCGACGCGTGGTTTGACCACCGACGCGGTAAAAAAACGTACGTCGCCACAGTAAAAAGAAAATGCGTAGACGTACGTACGTCGACGGGCCGCGCGGGTACGTCGCGGGGCCGGGACTGGGGGAGGGGCAGGGGCAAAGACCATCCTACCCTTTTTTAAGTTTTCAGGCGAAGGGGTATAGGACGATCTGGACCGTTGATGTTTTCAGGGGGGTTGTACCGAAGAAGAAGTGGCCCAGATTAGCTTAAGGGTGAAGTAAATTCAGCTACAAGGCAGTACGATAAAACAACTAGAGAGCCCGTACTGTCAATCATACATTTTGATTACCGAAGATCAACATGAAGATAGAGTGCAGATTGAGCAATGTATATACTGTGAGGCTGTTTAACTTCGGTTCTGGCAAGAATTTAGCAATTCACCGTATATACTGATACAGTTATGCTAGTGAACAGACACCCCTGGGCCCTGGTCAAATGAAGACTTTGTATCATCATCAGGTCAAGTCTGATTGCTCTTCATGATATTTAACTTGTCACAAGGAATGGCATTATATTTGTATAATTGCATCCACCAGTTGCAGTTCACACATATTATATTTTGAGCTAAAAGAAATTGTTTGTTTCTCAACTAATTTGCCCCCTGGAACTGGAACCTCCCATCATTTAGGTGCATTATCATCCCATAAACAAGAAGAGTCCTCGTTTCGTTGACAAAATAAATATTTTTCTGCTGAGAAAAAACTCCTGCCACTTCCCTTGCATTACCAATAATGATGAGCTGCTGATCATCAGCATAAACCAAACACGCGGTCTGACCTCAAAATTTGAATGATTCGTCATTCAAGCATATAGACTAATGGGGCAGAGATGATGCAGCATTGATCAAAACGTCCTTTGCGTTCCACAGACGGTCCCTCAGTTGAGTCAGCTCCATTTCATCAGACGCCAAATAATTAAAACCCTATGAAATACTACTGTAATTAATTGTTTCCTTCTCGCCCAGTTGCTGCAACTCTGGAGAAAAACTCACACGACTTGCCTGGAAAGGACAGCGATGTTTTGCACGTCCTTCCCTTGTTTTCCATGGACCAGGCTTGTTTTTCGCAGCTCAGACTTTTCACATTTTTGACTGGACCACTAAGGAATGCCGATTTCTAGATGTTCTATCCAGGTTTTTGGCTGCGATCTGATCTCGACGTGCACCAACAAAACCCCGTCTCTAGCTTGAAAAGGGAATTGTTTTATCTACTTAATGAATACGCATGCCGGGTTTTCGCAAAAGCTTTTTTGTTGTGCGCATCAATCGAGCGGAGAAAAAAGAACGAAAGATGAATTATGCTCCACAAAATTCAGAAACTGGCTTCAAATGCACTTGATTCAAAAGTGGACGGTCACGTGAGGCGCACATGCGGCGACTCGGTAGCGGCAACCGCCAGCAGTTTCTGATGCAAACAATGTTAGCGCTAATTAACTAGACTGAAAAATGGGGGTGCAAATGGATCTGTGTGTGGAATTTGTGGATCCGATGCAAGTACTGGTACTATTTAGTACTAAAATTAGGCGGCATCTGAAGGTGGTACGTCCGTCCTTGCAGGTACCGCAAGGCCAATGGGCAATGGCCGGCGACCCCATCATCGATGGCGATTATGACCCTGTTTGGATCATGGGGTTGGAACTAGTTTGGGTTAGTTTAGGGCTCAAATAACCCAAAAATATCCAAACAGGGAGGGTTAGAGTGGGTTAGTTTCATCTAATCCAATTATCCCGGTGAAGAGGTGCTTATTTAAGTTAGAGTGGGTTAAAAAATAACTCTAACTCTAACTGTGTTAGAGTATCCAAACAGGGCCTATATAGATTATAAACTATTCGGCCCGGCCTCCGCGGACGGACGCTCCATTACTGGCTCTTTGACACCTCGCGACGTGCAAGCCACATGCCGCTCGCCTCACACATGGCTGCCCGTAGAGGCTGGCTCGTACGTCACCATAGGCATAGCCTATGAACCCTAACAGTAACTGCTTCAGACGGTTAACTGTCGAAGCTAGTTCACACTCCAAAAAGCTGCTTGCTACCGTATTATTGCTAGTGATCGGCTAGACAATTGGACATTGCATGTTAGTGAAAATTCAGTTTGTCAAACAGTTGTACAGTACATATTTTTCCTAACATGAAAATTGACTGGGAGTCTGGGAGGAAGCCATTGCTTCTAGAGGTCAAGTAAGCCGTCCATCACGACGATCGGGATACATGCGTCAGGAAGTGAGGCCATGTTCTTGGCAAGTAAACAAACAGCGCATCTGTAGACTTTCAGGGAGGCCGATCGAGGGGGTCTGCGTATCTCTATTCCAAAGCGTCTCGGGCTGAACAGTCTCGTGCTCCTAACCGAAGATTAGATTTCAGCCTGCAGTAGTGTAGCTGCTACTCCCTCCGTCTAGGTGAGTAAGTCATCTTAGGTTGTGCACCGTGACCAAGGAGAAGAAGAAAACGAGAGAACTTAATGTCATTTGCTAATTAATAGCATTGCATGCAATGAACTAACCACTGCATGTCGTGTTTGGTAGTCTCAGTTCATTAAAAGCATGCACACCCCACATCTCTTATTGGTTGATATGTCAAGAAACAAGAAACGAGGTATAATTTAATGCACCGCGCCTAAGTGTTTTGGGATTATTTGGTTTTCGTAAGATGACTTACACACCTAGACGGAGGGAGTACTACGAAACTAGTATGAGGTGGACCTGATCTAACGGAACGGGACGCATCGGGATGCGAGGAGAAGCAAGCAACATCTTCTTCCCATCGAGATGCTCGCTGTTGGACCAGAGAAACCTTTGGAGACGAGAGGATCCATCCATTCAAGGTCGGCGGGCGACGAGATGCGTGCAAGTGCTGCAGCAGCGCCCACTTTTCTCGCTCGGAGACTCGTGCAAGCTTGAGGGAATCTCATCATCACTACCCGGCTTGCAAAAGAGAGGCCGCTTTTCCTTTTGGTTCGGGCTCCCGAGAAAGGTCGATGAATGAAAGTGTGGCACACAACAACTAACGGAAAAGCAGAAGGATATGGGACTACAGATCTCCCGTGGATAAGCATGATTAGTTTTTTCCAAGGGAAAGTAAGATCGTTTTTTTTACGTAAGATAAGAAAGTACTTGGATTTGTTAGATCCTCGTCCGTTCAAAAAGCAAGATCCTCCGTTCGGTTGTGCGATGCAGCTCGTTTTTACAACGACGTACCCTCGAATGCCCCGTGGAAATCACAACAGAAACACACACAAGAACTAAAAGGGGCAAACTGAACTGAACCACAAACAGTCACCTTGCATATCTGAAGGTATTGTGCTGTGCCGGCCAGCCTGAACATGAGGGCAAACGCAAGGAAATTAGGGAAGCACATGAATGCAGACCAGCCGACTGATGAGGGGCACGACCCTGACGACAGACAGCAGCCGGGTCCTGCATTGCGTTGCGCCGGTGCAGCCGTGCAGGTACGGTGCGGCGCGATCGACGGGAACAGTGGCCTTCATGAATCTGGGTGCCGTGTTTGTCCCTACTGGTACTGTATGTCACCTAGCTTCGTCGTACAGTTGGTCGCCAGTTTTGCTTTGCACCGTACAAGTGTTAGCCGATGCTCAGATAATGGCTCCAGAGTGCACGCTTTGCCTCATGTGACGAGCAGTGGACAGGCAGTAAAAGGCGCCAAAAACGTCACTGTGGACTTTTTTTTTCACAAAAAATAGTTGTGTGCATGTGGCGACTGTTTTTCTTCTTCTTTCCAGCATTGGATCGAATTGCAGTACGTTACTCCGATTGATCCAAAGGTGGCATTCATTTCACCAGAGGGTACAGCAGGTACGTGGTAGTACTACAACACATGCGCGCCAATAGTCAAGTGAAGATTATTTTACAACAACGGCCGGCGAGATGTACGCACGCGAAATATGTAAAGGCAACCCATAACTGCAGCGTATCGAACGGAACATTCAAAATCTTTCCGGTGACATCGCAACAGACCCCTGATAAAATGGGCAACAACAAATCAATCAATCAAGAGAGAAAAAAGATCATCGCCCTTCATTTTTCACATCAATCTTTCCATATGATTCCATCAATGGCGCAGTCCGCATGCATGCATTACACCATTCACCCGGCTAATCCAGATCATCATCGGAGAAAGAATGCGGCCAGTGGTGATGATAATTCCTAGTAAGAAAAAAACCGTGGGGGGAGATACCGTACGTCGAATCATCCCTCACCATCACGACGCTGGAAAAACACGACCGACGAAGAAGAAGAAGAAGAAAAATGGAGAACAGAACTTTTTTTTTCGTGGGAGAGGATGGTAGTCAGGTACTTCTAACGGTGGCCGGCGAGCGACGACGGGGCTCCGGCGGCCGGCCGGGCCGGGCTTATCTGCAGAGGGAGTTGTTGGGGGTGCCGACGTCGGCGGCGGCGATGGCGAACTCGGCGCTGCAGTAGCAGAAGGCGGCGTTGTCCTTGTGCTTGCCGCCGGCGCGGCCCTTGTCGACGGCGCGGAGGATGGCCTCGAAGGCGGGCACGTCGCAGGGGATGCGGAGCAGGCCCTCCTGCTGGAACCCGAACTCCTCCTCGGCCTCCCGGAGCAGCGCCGCGAACGCCTGGTGCTTGAGGTACTCGGTCGGGATCACGAACCGCCGCATCGCCGGGCCCACCGACACCGCCAGGTGCCCCTTGGGCGGCGGCCCCGACGACGCCGCCGACGACGGCGGGCTCTCCGTGAAGGACAGCGTCCGCTTCAGGAACTTCTTGGCCTTGCTCTCGCCGTTGCCTCCGGCGGTGACCGTGGCGACGGCGGGCGTGCTGGCCGCCGCCGCGTCGGACTTGGAGGCGACGGAGAGCTTGCGCCACTTCTTGAGCATCTGCTGCAGCCGCACGATCTCCGTGATCTTGTTCGACTTCTTGCCCCCGAGCTGCTCCATCTCCGGCGCTCCGACGGAAGATCTCCGGGCGGCGGTCTCCTTTCCTCCTTCTACGGGATTTCGGGCTCTGGTTTGGGTGTGGCGTTGATGTTGCTGTTGTTGTTGCGCTGCTTGGGGCCGTTCGTCGAGGGGGCATTTAAAGGGGGGAGGGGGCCGGTGGGGCCCACCGGCGGTGTAGGGTTTCCGTGAGGGGTAGCGGCAGTTTCTACTGTTTCTATTTTATTATGATTATTATGTTGATGATTGTGGATTTTTTTTTATTTCTCTGAATAATGGAGTTGTTAATTATGTTGAGATGAGGTTTTTTGAATGCCAGTTCGAAGCGTCTGAATGGACCTGCGTTTGTTATTGGCACCTTGGTTGGGGAAATGTGTGCTGGCCAGCAACTGACCGGCGAAAATTTAACCGAGATTATTTTTGCTCTTCACGCAGTGTCATGTGTTGCGCTTTGACTTGGATTTGTGGACGGTTAGGGTAGCCTTTTTATCCAAGGGTAGATCGGAAATGAAGTGTATAGTCGTAACCCTCTTGGATTTTACCCTATTGTTTTTTTATCAAAGGTAGATCGAGATGATGTTTTTTCCTTCGTCCTCGAAGGATAGTAGCCCCTTGTTATTAACCGAAAGTTTGTTAGGGTTGTACGGTGAAAGTGGATAAAAATGTTTTTTTTTCTAACTATAGTTTGGGAAAAGGGATCTAAATCTACTATAAAGGTTCACTGAATGTACAAAGCAGTACCACAAACATGATAAGAATTACATCGAGATTCATGGGCCATCGGATGACCACGGCCGCTAGTAGATTGAGCTGCTCACGCGTCATTATTGCCACTCCCTTACAAGAGCCGGCTTGACCATGTCATTGATAGTCGGGAAGTCTTCATGCACATGCCAATAAGGATCGAGGTCCCAAAGTTGCAATTGTTGCCATTAAACCCTTCAATGGATCATACCAAATCTAGTCGTCTCGCACGTACATAAAAGAGAAAAGTATACTTTTCATCCCTCAATTCTTGGAAGTCAAGATTTGGTCCCTTAACTTTAAAACCGGACAACTTGCGTCCTTAACTACTGAAACCGGCCAAGATTCATCCCTGGTCACGGTTTGACCGTTTTTTGTGCTGTCCCAACCCGATTTTGACCGTGCCGACTCAAATTCGCGTACCTTTTCCAAGTCCGCTTAATGTTTTCAAATTCCGGTACTTTTTTCAAATACGTGAACTTTTTAAGAATTTGTGTACTTTTTCCAAATCTGCGTACTTTTTCCATGTTCACGTACTTTTTTAAATCCACGTACTTCTTTAAAGTTCATGTGGTTTTTTTCAAATTCATGTAATTTTTAAAAATTGACATACTTATTCATATTCATGTATATTTTTTTGGATTTGAAAATTTTATGCGAACTTAAAAACATACGCGGATTTGAATATCCTTTACGTGAATTAGAAAACAAATGTGTGGACTTGAAAAATTATGTCAACTTGGAACAAGTATGTGAATTTCAAACAAAGTTCATGGATTGGAAAAGGAACACGGATTTGAAAAAAATACACGAACTTTAAAAAGTATGCGGATTTGAAACAAGTACGTGAATTTCAAAAACAGTTCATGATTTAAAAAAAATACTTGGATTCAATAAAATTACACGAACTTGAAAAAAATACACTGATTTGAGAAAAGCATGCAAATTAAAAAAAGTTCATGGATTTGTAAAAAGTACACAAATTTCAAAATAGTTCACGGATTTGAAAAAAGGTATGTTTATTTTTGAAAAAATTACACGACCTTGAAAAAACTATGTGGATCTGAAAAGAGTATGTGAATGTCAAAAAGTTCATGGATATGAAAAAATTACGCGAATTTTAGTCAGCATCGGTCAAAACGGGGGTCAGTCGGCACCAAAACCGGTCAAAATCGAGAGCAGGGACAAACCTTGTCCGGTTTCGTTAGTTGGGGGTGCAAGTTGTCTGGTTTTAGAGTTGAGGGACCAAATCTAGACTTCACCAAGAGTTAAGAGACGAAAAGTACTCTACATAAAAAAACCCTAACATCACCTCTCCAAGGATACAACATGTTCTACACCGGAGATCCATCGACTCTGTCCTGGTGGATCAGCTCGAAGACCAGGGTTCGAAGAAGAATCACCACCATCCGCCATGGCGCCGCCCCCGTGAGGACTAAAAAACCTAACCTAAAATATTGGCTGCATCGAAGCACGAGAAATTCCCCCTCCCCTTGCTGGCCACCAGAGCGGCATACGGATGAGATGGTAGTCCACGGGCTCATCGACGAAGCCTGGAGGGAACGAAGTTTTGCCCTAGCCGCCACAATAGAAGAGGAAGGGATAGATAGCCATGGACAATACTTTGGTCATCGAGCTTTTTTTTTGACAGAATAAATAATTCCACTCCTCAAACACCGAAAATATAATGTTAAAACATATTTTTCTGGAGCGGATAAAAACTATCAGTAAAAATGTAATAGACCTTTTTTTTTGGAGCTGAATAGTAATGGACTCTTAACCACTCGTATCCTCCCAGGCTTTGTGACGACTCTTGGCCGTGGTCTCCACCTCTCGAATAGCCCTACAGAGATCCTCTGTACACGCACCAGCTTCCTTCATCCTTTCTGCCTTCTTAACAGTCGTCCGATAGGTCGACGGCGCATCGGTGGAGTGGAGAGCGGCCGATGCGGCGCCGTCGAGTGGCCAGGGCAGCCAACCGTCCGTTGCAGCATCCGCATCCTCTGGCTCGCTCGATTTGCCTGCTTTTCTCCGCTGTCGATGTGAATGAAAATAGGTGAGGCATCCATGGCCAAGGCGAATCCCTGGATGCCCATACATGAGGTCGGCTCTGTTACAATGCGTGCAGATCACGAAGAGAGAACAAGGAATAACGCAAGGAAATTCGAAGGCGAAGAAAAGGAATAACACATGAATGAAAATCTACTGTTGCCTAAACGACAAGATACTTTCTGGGAGCTCTTCCGGACACGTATCCCAGCAGCGACTTTCTCCTTCAACAGTTGCATCCTTCAACAATTGTGATAAAGGAACTCGCAAAAGGAAAAAGTGATGTAGAGGAGCTTGCCCGATTTAAACCGGCTCATTTTTAGGTTGTGACTGAGTAACTTTATTTTTTGATAGCAATGTATTGTGAGAGAAAAAAAGGCACCCTGGAATAGTTGGATAGCCAAGTGAAAAGAAAAGGTGAGGCTAGTCTAAAGTCTTTATTGTTTTTTTAGAATACATAGGAGCATGCATATCATGTACTCCCTCGGTTGACAAATATAAGTCGTTCTAGAGATTCTAATAGGTGACTACATACAAAGCAAAATGAGTGAACCTACACTCTTTTTTTTAGGGGAGGAAGGGATTTATATCAATTAATCTGGACCGCAGCAATCCAGTTCACACAACTTTACAACCCTTTCAGTGCCGGACCCTAACCATACGACCGTCTTCATCTCACATCTACCCAACTGAGCTAAGTGATGGCTAACAAGATTACATCCTCTCCTAATAGACTTAACTAGTATCTCTCTTCCTCCTCTCATAGTGGAGGCAAATTAACTGAACCTACACTCTAAAATATGTCTACATACATTCGTATGTTGTAGTTCATTTAAAATGGCTAAAAAGACTTATATTTAGGAATGGAGGGAGTATATTTAGAGCCCCCGCAAAAAAATATTTAGAGAAGAGAGGGTAAAGAAATTCACCCACAAGCATACTCTTAATCACTCACCGCATCAGATATGACATCCGAGGGCAAGGATTGCGCCCACATGTTATTGAACTATTCAGGGGCTGCAACAATATGGACAAGGATCGCGCCCACATGTTATTCAACTATTCGGGGATTGCAACAGTTTGGTGCACGTTTGGCACCGCATGGGTTTCTCTTTGTGATTTTTTGGAAGACTAGGGATGTAGGCGCGACAAAAGTTCTTCACAGCGGTGATCAATCGACTATCAATAACGTTAGCTAACATCATTCATCAATTTCTCTCTGTGGTCTCACCGCTTTAAGCCATCGAAGCAAAATATGACCACAACCCAATTGCCACTCACGCTTTTGTAAAATTTGGTCCTCAGGGGAACCTCGCTTGTAATAACATTAGCTAATATCGATGATTTCACTCCATGGTTTCTCAGGATTAGGTCATTAGAGCAAAAGATAAATGGCTCCCAAAAAGAGAGAGCGGAAGACAACAAGAAACCAGTGGCATGATTATCTACCCCCATGAAATTCTTGATCTTTAATATGTAGTATATTCTCTCTCTTTTTTTCGGCTGAAATATGTAAGTATATTCAGGTGAGGACCCCCCTCCCCCCTTCCACCTCCGACATGGTGGCCAACCTTAAAAAGGCGAGTTGGTGTCATCGTTTGCTTCTCGTGTATCACATCATCACCATGCGAATAGACACATTTCTATTTAGAAAAAGAGGTTTATATGTGTGCTAATCGCCAGGTGCCATTCTGGAGTCACCTAACTTTTCTGCCTCGCGCGAGGCCAAACGTGGGGCGACGTGAGGAGCACGACGACAAGCGTTGACCCCAACGAGGCTGAGCTAGAACCTGTCGGGGACGACACTGAAAGCGACAACGAGTTGCGAAGCCCCAAGCGAAGGCGAGGAAGCGGGTCGTCGAGGTGCAGAGATGGTCACAGACGGCGGTGGGGGAAGGTTGACGGGAGGGCGGGGCCGTCAGGCGGAGGTGCACGACAACGTCCATCGGCCGTGGGGAGTGGATGTGGGGCAGATTGGGGCATGCGGAAGGGAGAAGAAGATAACCCGTTGGATCCAATGGCCCAGAAAATCGACCCAACATGGAATTTTTTTGAGGCGTTTTCCTTCTCAAAACATGTAGGTGCCCTTCAAGGTGGCCAAGTGCACCCCCACATTATCCTACACCTTCCAAATTTTAGGCATGTCTTCTCCAGTTGTACTCTTTCCGTTCCGAATTACTCGTCGCAGAAATGGATGTATCTAGATGTATTTTGGTTCTAGATACATCCATTCCTGAGACGAGTAATTTGGAACGGAGGGAGTAGCATCTTGGAAGGCTCAGATCCCACTAAAACAGCTCTAAAATTACCACGACCCCCACCGGCAATATTCAGTCAAACGAGGCCGCATCAACCGTTGCCTCGACCAATGGGCCGTTGACCATCCCATCCCATCGCCCTCGCCTGCAACAGATCTACGGCAGCTCAGGTGTCAGAGAGGAGCCTCTGCGTTTTTGGACGGCCGGGGAATCCAGCGCCCCAGCATGTCCATGGACTCGACCCCATCATCCTTCTCCAACTGGGCGTGGACGGAGAGAGGCGTTGTACGGACCGACCCATTCACACCGGAACATGCATTCATACGGCCGGTGAGCCTAGTGCATACATGTGATCAACTCCGCCTAATAATGCTTCCACCGGCTAAGCGATGATATTATATATGCTTTCAGCTCCGCCAGCTCGTGATTGCGCTAATCATTTCGGCGGTTGGCGATGGCCATTGACTTGCTCGAATAGCTCTGGCAGTACTGTACGGTCCTCTCAGATTTCGGGATCTACCGCCGGGCATCGTCGCCGGTCTAACCTAATTTGATAATAATTTCAGTCTCACCGACTGCGGTGGTTTGGGTTGATGCCCGACTAAACATACCCATCCGGTGGTTAAAGGTGGAAAATGTCTCTTGCCAAGGGGTTCGTTGCATTGCATCGTCGATGATTGTGGAGGGAAGTAGGTTGCCGGTGATAATCGTACTGCGTGTTTTGGTTCACTGCCTGCCGGGCTAATCATTTGGTTGGTAAGATCGATCGATTGCTTGCCCAGTTGCCCTCACGACGTGCGACAGGCAACCAAACGGCCGGAACAAAATCGCCGTCGATCATCTGCGCCGCAACGGCAGAATCTCTGATGTTTTTCTTCTACTTCGTTCGTTGCAGCAAGGTTTTGTCTCTTCGATCAGTTGTCCTGTTGTTCATCGCTAATCATTACAGCTCGATCCATGGATCTATTCGCCAAAGCTCAAAGTTAAAATACTTACCAGAAGGCAGGGTACGTGAAAGCATCGCATTTCCTTAAACCCCAAGCAGCAGCTACTCCAGGAAGTAACATGACGCACGCTCGCTTCATGACAAGTGGACTCTGTCTCTTAGTGACTTGGTCGGAGGCCTGCCGAGATCCCAAATGTACACAGTGTGTTCCGCATTTGCAAACTAGTCGCAAATTGCAGCGAGGCGGCACGTGAAATACTTGAAGCTCCAAGTAAGATATGCGCACCCTCTGTACGCGCAGTTGCACCCCTAATTAGACCGCAATTAACAAACCAAGCAGAACACAATTATAAATTTATAATGGCGCCAAGTACAAGTGGCTGTACTTTGATCCGTCGATTCGATCTACCTCCATCATGTTGCTACACCATCATCCAGAGACTTCTTAAATGTCTGATTCATTAGAGTTGCAACATGCAGCTCACAACACATACAGGCATACAACACAAATTAACGCATATACTTCTAAGAGTTATCACGTATGTGTGTACAAAAGATGAATTAGATTACGCCTAGATTAGCATCGACGATGCAGCTATCTCTGTCACCCATCCGGTCCACTGCATGCTACTTGGACTTAAATTAGTATCATATGATAAAACAGTGCTAATTATAAGGTCACAAGTGGGGCTTTGAAGGGAGTTTGTCTTCCTGAAAGCCATGTGAAATCCCGTTTGGCATTACAGTGATCTCTGCTGGCGATGAGTAAAATTGATACTATAATGTGATGGGAGTCCCGGTTTTGTGCTGGTAGGTTAGTACCGAGCATGGCGCAATTTGCAAAGAACATGGCGTATATGTGCTCCACTAGATAGGACTAGGAGACACCTCGATCGATCTTAAATTTTGAGATCTACTAGTTGTTGTGGCCCTTTCAAACAAATCCTCTCGTGATGCGCATGCACCATGTAAATTACTAGTTCCCGCATCAACTTGGTTGATCATCTCTGTAATGCAGTAGTTTTGTGCAGGATAGTTGGTGACTGAACATGATGAAATAATTTGCAAGGAACATGGTACCATATATGTAACTCCACTAGACATGTACTCTGTAAATTACTAGTTCCTGCATCAACTTGGTTAATCATCTCTGTAAAGTAGGGTTAGGACTAGCCTTATCGACCTACTATCTGCAAGCAACAAGTAATTAACTCCATCTTAACAAGTTAAACCAGGTGTAAACAGCCCACTGCTTCCAGGGCCTTGGCGAAAGCTGAAGAGATTCGCTGGTGGCGCGGGAGCCCGAAGTTTTGACCAGCAGCGCCTGCACTGCACGCCGAGGCCGGTGCGATGCTGCGTGCAAAAACAGTAGCATCGGGAGCCGCAAACCTGCCCCGCTGCTCAGAGCACTACTGAGTACTGACGGTTAGTACTCCCTCCATTCCACAATGTAGTGCTTTCTCTATCCACGTGTTTCAACTTTGACCGTAAATTTAACTACCAAGACCGATTGCGGCGCGAGCAAAAATTATATCAGTGAATTCGTATTTGAAAGAAGTTTTCAATTATATAATTTTTTCTCCCGCCGCAGTTGGTCTTGTTGGTTAAATTTATGATCAAAGTTGGACATCGAGAAGCGCGGGCGTACTATATTTTGGAATGGAGGGAGTAGTAAAATTTAGTTAGGGCACACAGTCAAACCCTAGCTAGCTAGGCATAGCCGGCCGGCCACCTCGCGCCGGTTGAGTCTTCCCCGTGCCGTACGTGGCCGGGTCAGGGTGGTTCGTTTTGTCGTCGACGACCAACGGTCAATAGTATATCCAATGATACTTGACTTGGAAAAGTGGAGTCGTGACTTGGAAAAATTGAGCACGCCAGAGATGGATGGATGGTGCCGTGCGTCTGTCTTTGTCAAGAATCATGCATGCATGGCTTCTTGGCTCGATTGGACCGGACTGTATGCATGCGATGTCCGTTCCAGATGATGCATTTTCCGAGAGGGAGGAGAGGACGCACTGTTTCCGGGAGAAGTGTCAGTCGTTGCTCTTGCTGTCTTGCACGAACGAGAGGGACAACATCAGAAAGGGACACGCACGCGAGACAGTTGAAACTTGAAAGTCACGCCTAGCTAGCTTTTAGCTTTAGCTAGCCAGCCGGTGAAAGTTGAATATGCA
Organism: Triticum dicoccoides; assembly: GCF_002162155.2. NCBI lineage: Eukaryota > Viridiplantae > Streptophyta > Magnoliopsida > Poales > Poaceae > Triticum > Triticum dicoccoides. The sequence continues at coordinate 686,852,991 of NC_041382.1, forward strand.
TGTTATCGACGACGACCCACGTAGCTAGCTAGGGTTCAGGTCTTGTTGCTTGTTGGAGAACTGTTGCTGGCCTGGATGAGTGGTCGTCGTCGTGGAAGGTAGCTAGCTACGGCGCGCCGGAACTTACATACGTAGGTGCGTCCTGCTGAATGTTCAGCACATCAATCTTGTACCGTAGCTAGAGATCGGTTCCTACTCACCTTTAGGAATTGGGTAGACCGGTTGAGGTCAAGCCGGCCGTCAAGGAGAGAAAGCTAGCTCCCCGCAAAGAAAAAAAAAAGGAGATATAGCTAGCTAGCTAGCGACACAAAGTACGTATTGGAGTACTTTTCTGGACGAAGAATGAGGCTGCGACAGGGCCCTGGGCTGCGACGGTGTCACTTGGATCCCAGAGGAACGCTGTGCATGCACAAGGGAGAGAGAGCGTATTCCACTTTGACCAGCGCGCGTGTCTCTGACTGTCGCGCACGCTGCATGCATAGACGTCCGCGCGCGTGCTCGCTTGCTCTGCCAAAGTACCTCGGCGAAGGAATGGATCGCGTTCTCTTCTTCCGTGGGCTATAACGTCTCACCTTGAGATAATAACCAAAACCACAGTTAAGATACATCGCCGTCAGTCAGTATCGTCGGCTGGTTCTCGCTAGCAGCGGCGTGCTCTTACCGGTATTCGGTTGCCCTTGAACGTTGGAACGGGACCTCAGCCTCACTCAACCATGATTATGTATAGTACTACCTCCGTTTCAAATTACTCGTCGTAGAAATGGATGTATCTGGAACTAAAATACATCAAGATACATCCATTTCTGCGATAAGTAATTCGAAACGGAGGAAGTACTAGTCTAGTCAATCAATCATCTTTGTTGTTCCTCGTGCTCTCGCAGAAGGCCTTTCTCCCCAAGGCTGCACGCCGTGGCCCACCCCCAGCCAGCCGCCGAGAAGGGGAACCCTTTCCCCTTTCGCCGTACAAAGCCCCACACACCACCGGGGAACATCACCTTAAAAAAAACATCTGTAACTTTATTCATACTAATAACAATTACAGGTACACCACCTATGAGAAGATCAGGCTATCTCTCACCTGTACGAGAAATATGGCCCGACCCGTTATCCTTTTCCCTTTTTCTTCATTTACTCATCGGTTTCCTTCGATTTTCTCTTTGTCATACCTTTTTTTTCTTTGTTTTTCACCGGTTTTCTTTGGTATTTCTTTCTTTGTCATATGTTTTCTTCTTTCTTTGTTCTCTTCGTCGTTCGGGATTTTCTTTGCCTTTCTATTTGTTTCTTTGTCGGTTTTAATGGGTATTTTTCTTCCAACACATGTCTACTTTTCATGGGCACATAATATACATTTTTTGAGACACTATGGACGTTTTCAAATTTAGGATGTACATTATTTGAAGAAATACATGTTTTGAACACTTTTTATACATCCTGGTAACATATTTTCCAAATGAACGTCATACATTTTTTAAAATGTCAGTAAACAGTTTTTACAACCATGTGAACATTTCTTTACATTGTATAAATATTTCTCAAAATTTCACAGGAATTTTTTGGTGACACATTAATATTTATTTAAAATTACACAATATATTTTTGAGTGGAAATAATAAAACAAATTGACCCACAACAATTTTTTTACATTTTTATATAACTATTTTTAAAATTTTAGGAATATAATTTGAAATACGGGAATATTTCCATCAAATGTGGCATACAATTTTTCACATTACTCGAACATAGTTTTTTGCCATGTGTACAATTTTTTATATAAAATGCATACACTTTTTTTTGAAATTCCAGAACAATTTTTCATTGTCACGAACATTTTTTTTGAAACTTGACAAAATTTTCAAAACTGAACTAACATTTTTTATACTATTTTAATATTTTACCAAATTTGTGTTTTAAAATTTCGTAAGTAAATTAAAGTTTTTTTAAATCAGATGCATTTAATTTAAAACATAAATAAAAAATAGGAAAAAGTAGCATTTGGGTGACATCAGCATGACATTTGAAGGATGCATGACGTCATACAGGGCTAGCCCACCACATATGCACTGTAGGCGAGGTGCCCGTGCGCTTCAGAATAGGCGGCACATAGCCACTCGAAACGGCACCAACAATTTTGTATATAGGTAGAGCCACCTCATACCCTTACCTGTCCCGTGTGAGTTTACCCATCATCTATACCCATATCTATCAGCGGGTACAATTTTTTTTCATATATGTCACCCGATAGGGTAAACGGATACCCGCGGGTAAAAATACTCATGTCCGCAAAACAACAATTCATGCATCATTTAGTACTAAACAACAACATGTAATCATATTATGTAAACTATAACACGTACTTTTAAACAACAAGACACCATAAAGAACAACATGTTCTATAAACAAGGTCACTTTCTTGTAAACAACATCACATAGTCATAAACAATAGTACATGGACATACTTTTGAAATTTATATAGTCATGATTAAGTGTAGAGATAATTTTTCTATATTCGTCACATTTTATACCGGTACATGAACATGAGTATGCAGGTATGGGTTATACGAACCCATACCCATACCCGCTCTACCTGATGGGTTTTAGATGTTTCTATCCATATACCGATGGTAACTTTTTGTCTCATACTCTTACCGTAATAGGGTTTTTACCGGTGGGTACATGGGTAATGGGTACACATTGCCATCCCAGGCCCACACTCCGCGCAGATGGTCTGTGTCGTAGTGGTCTTGCCCTGGACTTACCGTTTAGTCTTGCTTGCTTCAAAAGCGAAATCATTTAAACCCAACACATTATAACTGCTTTTAGATAGCCCACTTCACCACTAGATTGTGCCCTTCTCCGCCTTGCCTAGCCGGGTTTTTTCCTACCATGTCAACGCACAAAAAACAAAAAACACTAGCTCGCGGCCGAGCGGGCGTGCATTTTTTTGGACAAAGTTGGTGTGCAGCTAGAGGGAGCGGGGGAGCGAAGTCGCGCTGCTGGGCGCGGGTGAGCGGTAGTTGGTTCTGCGGGTGAGCAGAAGGCGCCGTATAGGAGCGCCCCAACAGGAAGGCTCGTCGTATCGAGAGTCGTTGTGGTCTATCGCTCACGGCGAGCGCTAAGCACGTGTCCCTCTTGCTAGATGGGCCTGGGCGAGTGAGCGAGAGGACACCTTTTATTTTTTTTTGTTTTTTCTCATATCTTTTTATTTTTGGTATGTTTATTTATAATTTCAAGAATCACAAATACAAACCTAAAAGTTATGAAATAAAAAAAATCATGCATATTCAACAAATGTTTGTGAGTTAAAAACATACCAAATTCAAAAAAAAGTTCTCCAACAAAGAACATTTGCAAATTCAAAATTTACCAGGGATTTCAGAAATCATTGAGAATTAAAAAAACTAAAGTAATAAAAAAGTTTATGAATTTGAAAATTATTTGTGAATTCAAAAATTTCTCATGCACTTGTAAAAAATCTTCGTGAATTCGGAAAATTTTCGTCAATTAAAAAACTGTTGGTGGCTTTGGGATTTTTTCGAGGAACTTATAAATAAATCAGGAATTAGAAAATTATTCCAGGATATGTATTTTTTTACCATTTTAATAATGTTTATGAAACAAAAAATATTCGCAATTCCAACAAAGTTTGGGAAATTGAATAAATGTTTGTCAATTCAAAAAACTTTTGCGGATTTGGACAAATGCTCATAAATTCAAAATATGTTTGTGGATTCAAAAGAAAAATCATGCATTCAAAAGAAATAACAGAGTCAAAATAAGTTCACAAATTTGAAAAATGTTAATGAATTTTAAATATTTCGCAAATTGAAAAATTCAGAATGTGAAAACTATTCGTGAATACAAAGATTGTTTGTAGATTAGAACAATGTTTACAAATTCAAAAAAATGGTCAAGGACTCAATAAATTGTTCTCTGTCATATTTTGTGGACTGTGAATAAAATTTGAAATTTTTGACCGATTTCTAAAAATCTGTACATATTGGGAAAACAAGAACCTCTTTTCATGAAATGTAAACTATTTCTGGAACCCAAATCATTTTTTGGAAAGCGAACAATTTATGAAAAATTGAACAACTTTTGAAGGTTTTGAACATTCTTAGAAAAGACCTGAACATTTTTAGAAAATCCTGAACATTAAAATACAATTTATAACATTATGAATGTTTTTGAAATTTAAGAATTGGAAAACCAAAAAAACCGAAAAAGAGAAAAAGGAAGAAGAACAAAAGATAAAAAAATATAAACAAATACAAAAAACAGAAAATTAGGAATAATTAGGAAAGTTCTAGAACTGGCTAGGAACCATCCAAATTCCTAATAACGGACGCACACTCACTTCACTGGATCTCTGATGGGTCAGCCCATATTCTTATCATAGTGGGTGATGGGAGCCTTAACAATTGCTACGAGGGATCAATAGCGTTGTGCGTTGGGGGTCCTTTGTAATACCCAACGCACAAACATGGACAACTTTCTTAATGATTGATATTCATGAACACTTTCTGCTCAGACTTGTGTTAGTTAAAGACCCCTAGCTTGCCAATAAGCCTGGTTACTACTATCACTTTCTTATTTCTCTGTTTTCGTAGCATGAGAAGTACTTTGTTCAGCCTGAGACATTTTTTTCAAATTCTGAACATTAAAAAAACGCAAATGGTTATATTTTTTTTTTGCATTTTTTGAATTCATGAATAAAATATGAAACAGAAACAAAATTTGAAAATGTTTTAAAAAACACTTTTTTAAGTTTCCAAACATTTTTAGAAAACAAGACATTTTTTGAAAAAAAATAAAATAAACTAAAAGGTAAAAATAAAACAACAAATTAAATAAATAAAAGAGAAACAAAAACGCAAAGAAATCAGAAAAACGAAAAAAGAAAATAAAAAAATCGGTTGAACCTTCTAAAAGGTTCCCAAAATTTACTGGCTCGCTGTGGCTAAATGGGCCGGCCTATTTGTCGCGCTGGGTGAGTCCGCTTGTGCGCTGGACATTTTACCGCAGAGAGCGTCAAATAGGGTTTTCCTGTGGGTCATGTCTGCTGTTTCGTTTCAGTGAATCCCGCGCTTCATTTTGATTGATGGCAACGACGATGTACTTTCGAGGTCGAGCTGCACGGAGCCCTTTATTCATTTTTTTGGATGAGAACTTTATTTCCACTTCATGAAAAATTGTGAAAAAGTGTGCTTCTACAAATACATGTATAGCTTGTATGTATGAAGTTACATGAAGATATATTTTCATGTGTGGTGTTTGCAAAGAAGGTAAATATGTGTATAAAATTGTGTTTTTATTATTGTTTTGGGTTTAGGATTTGACTTTTTTTGGAGTTAAATACATCACTGATACATGAACTTGTCATAAATGCTCACTTCAGTCCATGAACTCAAAAAACTGATTATTTGAACTCACGAACTTGTCCAATGTGTTCACTTTAGTTCAGATTGCAAACGTGACATGGTGAGGCGCAAGTTGAGGTCTTTTTTTGCTTGTTTCTATCGACCTCATGGGCCAATCAGTAAAAGTAAGCACCTACTAGTGAATATAAAATGGAGAACTAAACAAAAGAAAACTGTAGCACACTTACAAAAAAAACGGTCCCTGTCCCACCTAGCAATGGGTGATTAGTTTAAACCGAATTGACAATACAATGAAATACCCCTCGGTGTTGCAATCGTTTTCCTTTATAAAGAAATGGATATAATAAAATTTTAACAAGGAAACGCACATGTGATTTAACCTAACCGCCAGCCGTGATCCAATCTCTCTTATCCTCGCCAGGGTTAGCCATCGGGCAACTCCCGCGGGACACCGATGATGGTGGGGAGGCCGCTACTCATCGGGAGCCCGGTAGGAAGAAGTTGGTGGGCTGCTGTAGGACGGCGACGATGATGCATGGTCAGGCTGCGGCTGGGCGGCGTTGGTGATCCAGCACGGCGATTATTAAGCGGCATGACCTTGCTAGGTAACTGGAAGAAGAGAATGTCGGTGCATCGTCCTGGACGGCGGGGAGGTCGACATCTAATTCGAACTTCGCGTGCAACGACATGGATGATTTTTTGCCCAGGCTTTCTTTATGGAGTCATCGAGTTTGGTTTGGGGCAGCAAGGTGGTGACATTGTCAATGTCTAGGAATAATGTTCTTCCCCCTCTTTCCTTGTTCAGTTGGTGTGTTTACCCCCAGTGGAGGGCATGTGGAGCCATGTCTCCGGTGGGTCTTTTGGGATCCAGCCGGTTGAGGTTTCTGATGGTTTCGTCTGGCATTCATGGTCTCCGGAGTTTTCTACATGCCTTTATCGACCTTTTCTTCTCTGGGGTGGCGATTTGTTTGCAGATCACGGCTGCCGACATCTCCGAGTCTACATAGACGACTTTCCCGATCTCTGGGCACGGGAGTGTTTCTGTATGGACCCTGGGTGGCGGACGCATACGTGGTAGTGGCCCGGCCGCTCGTACCCCCTGATTTGCCTTCGGTTCACGGAATTTGAATAACCGGACTGATCCGTAGGCTGTAAGGTACTGTGTTGATGACAAACTACGTCCAAACAGTTTTGTCCGACATATGCGTGCTTTTGAGGGTCTACCTGGGAGATGCACCTAGCTATGAGTTCACGAACAACATGTACCGACCGTAGATTCCATTTCCATTTTGTTCGGTAGCACGCACGCTAAAAACAGCACCGTGAGTCCGTGGCCCCTCGCGCACATGCATGCAGCGTGTTGATCTACAGGAACGTGTGTGGTCACGTCACTCACACATTCCGCCGTTATTGTCCTCCCGTCCCGTGTACCAGTACTTGTCTTGTTCGCAACCGCACCGGATCGCAGCTCAGCACACGAACGAAACACGTAACTTAGGGGCGTTTGTTTCCAAGGGTTTTTTAGATAGGTATTAGAAAAAGCCTCTCTTAATTTTTTTAACTAAACAGAAAAATAACTAGGGACTAAAAATTGCTTTTTAGGACTAAATGAAGAAAACTCTTAGAGCAACTTCACTGGGGTGACCCATTTCGTTCGTGGTTGTTCGGGTTGGCGCGGACAAAAAAGCCGGCTCAACGCGCCGACCCAAACGGACGCGCGTCCGCTTTCGTCCGCTTGCCGACCCATTTCTTGTCTATTTTTGAGCATGATTTGCGTCGGCGCGGACACAAGACGGACGCACGCGTGCTTGTCCTCTTTTCTCACCAGACCCGCTGGTCGGTAGCACATTGGATTCACACCCTCGCCCGCCTGCTACGTCGCCAATGCCGCCGGCCATTTTTTCAGATAAAAATGGATACATAGATAATTCTAGCGTACACGGATAAAAAGAAAAGACCACTACTCGTCGATTTCTGATTCTGACTCGGTAATGTCCTCCTCCGACGTCTGAATGTAGGCGTCACCATACGTCTCGTCTTCAAAATCCCAACCCGCCGTTTCTCGTAGCTTCAGTTTTAATTGAGCTGCCTGCTTCTGCGAACGCTTGTCCTCCCGATAGGCGGCTCGCTCCCTCCTCCTCGCGCCCCTCTCCAATCTCCTTTGCTTGTAGAACTGGCGCTCGTCGACGATGTCCTGCAGAAAGCCTCCACGCCACACCACCAAGGCTTCCACGTCCTTCTCCGCGATGGCGTGGCGACGCTGCCGCCTCTGGTGGACACGACGGTCCTCGTCGGTGAAAAGTCGCGGGAGAGGCGCCAGATTCTGCGCCCGCTGGCTCGACACGTTGGGAAAAATCATATCCCGACGAGGCCTCAGGAGGCGCCACGCCGCCGCGTCGTGCGCGCGGGGCGCCTTCTCTGCGGTGTCGAAGGTGCCGAGGATGAGACGTTTCTCGCGAAACCAGATCTTGGAGGAGAAGGCGCCGGAGCGGAGCTTGCGGACTCCGCGAAAATCTGAAGCGCCCAGGCGGTGGATCGACATGGTGGCGCAGAGGCGGCGAGAGTGGGCGGCGGACAGAGTGTGGAGGGAGCGCCTTCTTTATAACGAGCGCCGGCCGCGGCGCGCGCGCGAACCTTTCCCGCGCGCTGGAGCGCCAAAACCAGCGCGCTAGGCCTCTTTCCCCCGCGCGCTGGTGCGCCAAAACCAGGGCGACGACATGATCTAAAACGCGTGCGGTCACGCACTGCCGACCCAAAACTAAAAAAGGGCGGACTGCAGGCGGATGGCCGACCCAAACGGACAAAAACGCCGTCCGTTTGGGTCGGCCCGAAGAAGTCTTTTTTGGGACTTTTTAGAACTTTTCAACAATGCTTCTCCATGCACCCATTCCATGCACCCATTGACCTGTCGCTCCATGGTGTTGTTTGGTTGTTATTTTTTTATACTAGAGATAACATGGTCATTTATTAATCTTTAGGGAGGAACTAGAGATTTTTTAGTCTCTGAAAACAAACAGGAAAAGATTTTTTAGGGACTAAAGACTTTTTAGTTGGGACTAAAAAAAGTAATAGGACTTATGAACCCTTAGTTCCGTACCGTCTTCCCGCAACGCAGATCACTGTCGTCCGTTCAGAGAATCGCAGCGGTTGGACGAACGTAGCTGTCACAGATGTGTACACAATCCATCCGTCCGTCCGTGCGGGCGTGGACGGCGGCGATCCCGTGATCGACCACCAACAAATCGCCATCACACTAGCAGACCCACCTTGGCCTGACTGACAGCGCGACGACGGGGCCAGCCAGCCAGCCAGCCAGCCAGAGATAAACAACTCACGCGCGCTCGATCGAAGGCGGAAAGAAACAAACGCGCACACGCCACCTCACGCCGCCCCGCGCACACTGCGGCCGCGCCACTCGTACACGGCCACCACCACCTGCTAGGCGGCGAGCGGCGAGCGGCGAGATCGGCGGCGGGCGGAGGAATGGTGGCGCCCGCGGGAGGAGGGTCGCCGTCGCGGTGGCCGTCGGAGGAGGAGGTAAGGAAAGGCCCCCACCCCCACCCCCACCCACCCGCATTGCCTGGATGATCGATCGAGGGAGAGGCTGCCGCCTGTCGGCGCTCTCGATCCCGCGGCCCCGTAAACTTGGGGATGTTTGGGGATTTATCTAGGGTTCAAGCCTCGAATCGCGGCCGCTCGTCCGCGTTTCCCCATTTGTTTAGCCACGACTTGACGTCTGAATTGCTTACTCGACAAACTGCCCAGTTTAATTCCCTTC
>NC_041382.1:686862310-686872609 GCF_002162155.2 Triticum dicoccoides
CGGTCGATAGTAGCGGGGCACTGATTGCTCGGAATTAATGTGGTACCGACGTAATTTGCAGTGTGGTGGTTATTTCTGAATCAATGCAGGGATCTGCACTTGTTTTTCTGCTACGTGATAAATTGCTGACGTGGATGGCTCAGTAGGACCACAATCTGCTCTACTTTCTGAACGCCTGGAGATTTTTGAGATCGCATCAGCTCAAGTTTTGCTATAGCTAATCAGACGAACGAAATTTAGTTGTTTCAGTGACATCCGCATGACCTGGGATGCATTTTAGTTATGTAATTATATTGGTTAAATTACATGTTAGGGTCGGTTGCTTACTTAAGTTCTTCCTTATTGATGTGTATGAGCCTCAGGTTTATTTGTACTGTTTCTGGCTATGCAGCTTGACATTGTGCGGAAGAATGTGGTCGAGATTAGTGGAAGAGATGCGAGAGAGGTTAGGGTGGTTGCTTGCCCCTACAGGATTTGTCCTTTGGGGGCCCACATTGATCATCAGGTAACTGCCATTACTTGATAACCGTTAAGTCATGGTTGTACTTACTGTCGATATGCAATATATCATACTGCAGCACTGGAACTGAAAGCTAGAATTCAGTTGTGCATCCAGCTGTCCAGCATGCCTTGCTATCCACACAGCTTCGATTGTATACGATGTGCTGCAAGTCATATTGTAGCTACAAGCCTAGAAAATTGTTGGATAAGATGTGTGGACCAAGTGGTACCAGCAATATTGATCGGCCTTGATGTTTTTTAGGATAATAATTAGCTAGCAGATGGTAGCGTATCTGGTTACTAGATTTCCCCCCTGCAAATGTTTGAAAGTTGCAGCAATCTTTGTAAAGCAGAGCTAGCAAGTTAGACATAATGGCGATAACTGGTTCTTGCCAATAACTAGAAATATCAGTTTGGCCTTATTTGGAAAGGTGTGATAAGTCCAGATATTTCTTATTAGGGCTGCAGCATGAATTATTTCAGAGTTATGAGTAGTAAGCTCCAGCAGCATTGGTTTCGATTTCATGTTTAGTTTTACGCCAAGAAGGACAGTGTTTCATAATAATATTTAGAGGAAGGACAAAATGAGTATAAACTGCTGTTTTACCGAGTTATGGTGGGAATGACCCTGTTGTCAGCAGGTAACATACCAAGTCAGTGCTGCCAACGATTAACGGTACAGGGTCCAACTGACTGTAAACTAGTGCAAGCCTGCTTGGAATAGCCATTGTAGTATCTTCCACTCCTGGACGAGTCAATGGTGTTGCATGAATCTAGCATTTCGCAAATGGCTTTATAGACAGCTAGTTCTTGTGATTCGGGGTGCATAATACTCGTGATTTTATTCTGATGAAAACTTGTCTATTTTGCTGTAAGTTAGTTTTATCTATTTTGTTGTCTCTAGCAATACGAGGATCTGCTAACTGACTTGGAGTACCACTATGACAATCTCGTCTGCAAACTGGCAGGGCGGAATAGTGACTGCTATGACAATCAATTATGGAGTACTTCTTGGCTTTGTGCCCTCTGATGATGCTGAGGTGGGTAAATATACTGAAGCGTTTTTTCTGTAGATTATCTGATATTCCATTTATTTTTTTTGTGAGGACTCTGATATTGTAATCGAACTAATTGTTTTTGCCCAAATATCGATTGCACCACCTTCTGAATCCTGTTTCTTAATCTAGTTTATATGTTTGCTAAAACCACCACATGTGGAAATCTGGTCTTCTTTCAAATTAGTAGTTATGCATTCACACTCGTATAATCAATTGTATCACACTATGGCAATAGTGTTATGCATATTTGCCATTGGTAAACCTCCTTTCCTTTTTCAGGTTGTACTCCAGTCTGGTCAATTTAAAGGCGTTACTCGATTCAGGTAGGGCCATACACATCACATCTCTTGAAATACAGTTTGCACCCTAACAAATATCAAATACTCTAGCCACGTGGGTCCACCGAGGAAAACTTTGAGCGCCGTCTCATTGTTTTTTGTGATGACTAAGTATTAACCTGTAGTCACTTCATTCTGTTACCTCTAGCTAGTTCGTGATGAACACATTACGTTGCTAGGAAAGATCGCCCTATTTTATGATAGCTGTTGTTTCTATCCCTAAATTCAGGTTCTGTTAAATCTTCAATGTGAGAGAGCTAAAGTCAGAACTTGCATGCTCCATCACTTTTAACAGAGTTGATGACTTGCAAAAGCCTATTGAGAACCGAGGAAACATAACTTGGGAAAGCTATGCAAGAGGTGCAGTTTATGCCCTGCAAAATAGTGGATATGATCTCAGAAAGGTATCTCCATTTCAACCATGTAACAGTCCAGATTATCCTAGGTTTCAGAAAACTGTTGACGAATGGTTTCTTTACAGGGTATAATAGGTTATATTTCTGGAGTGAATGGACTTGACAGTTCAGGGCTTAGTTCGTCTGCAGCTGTAAGCTAACTGATATGTTATATCTTATATGCATTATCATGTGTTGAAATCTAACATTGAATTAATACAGGTCCTAGCTACAACTTTTTATTATGCTGTAATTATAGTTAAAACCTGATGTAACTTTGCTAGCATATAGATCATGCACAACAACATATGTTCTTAACTTTTTCTATGCCCCCATCTGTACATTATTTTACTTGGAGTAAATAACAGCTTTGTGCAAGAGCACATATTAATATACTTTTCTCTGTACAATCCTCATCAGGTTGGCATTGCCTATTTGCTGGCTTTAGAAAATGTAAATGATCTGGTCTTATCACCAGTTGATAACATTCAGTTGGACAAGTAAGTGTGTTTCCTTTCCATCTCCAATTCTCTATACTCTAGGAAGGACCAAAGTAGTTTCAACCCCCCAGTATGTTTGTTGAACTTGCTGTTGCTAAACATGGAATGACCTAGAACAATGTGCATCCTGTTTGTCAGGTCCATTGAAAATAAATATTTGGGTCTTGAAAATGGCATTCTAGATCCATCAGCCATTTTATTGTCTCGATACAGCTACCTCACCTTCATGGATTGCAAGGTAACACTTCGCTTTTATTTTTTCTCAAAGTTTATTACTCCCTCCGATCCAAATTAATTGACGCAGCCTCTATACATTAATTCGGATCGGAGGGAGTATGTTTATTTGTCCAGCCAGCATGATTGATTTTTTTTTAACATCCTAGGCTGTTGTTATGATATTAGAAAAAGTGCTTTTTCACCCGCAAAAAAAAGTGCCTTTAAGTTCAAATTTTTGATCGAACTGCTGTATTGGGGCTATTCAAACATGTCAACTCGCCCTAGCATCCCTTTCCTTATTTTGTGTCGTTCACGCCCAGATTTTGCTGGGAAATGTTAATTGCAGTGTTGTCTGTTAGTATTTTTGTAGTGACTGAGACTCGATTTTGTAGACTGCCTCACCTTCCTACGTCTACTTCTCGGAACTAAGTAAAAGCCAGCAACCTCAAGGTCGGCTGCCATTCAAGATTTTGTTGGCATTTTCAGGTTTGCAACATAACCTACCCAAGTCGCGTGGGTATAATATGCGAGTCTTCGAGTGCAAAGAGGCTGCACGTGCTCTTTTATGGTGAGTTCCATGATTGGGTTTTTCAGTTTAGTCATGCAAACAGATGGCATGTTCAATTTTAAAGAACTGAAGTTCATGATCCCTGTGCAGTCTCTGTTAGTAGCTTCCTTTCTCATATAACATAACAAAAGTTTAATCATCATTCGCTATTTGAATTCCCAGTGCGTCAGGCTCTGAAGATGCACCAATACTTCGTAAAGGTAAAATATCTAATTAACATTGGTTCGTTGTGACCCATTAGTCAAATCTAACAAGTCTGATATCACCTTTCCTGTTATTGCAGTTGATGCAGGTGTATATGAGGCCCAAAAGGTACCCTGCCAAATCCAGCTCCATTTCCTAGATATCTTATTACTGGTACCAGACCTTGAATCTAGCGCATTTTGACAATAACATTTCGTGCAGTGTATATTAGATGAAAATCTTGCCAAGAGAGCTGAGCACTATTTCTCTGAAATGAAGCGAGTTGTTAAGGGTAAGCTTATCATATGTTTCATGTACGCCCTTCAATGTATTTGATTCTGCAACTTGAATTCCTCCTTGACAAGTTTCCATGCATGGGGATATCAAATCCATTTTTTTTATCAGAGGAATATTAAATACATGGTTCTCCATATTTGTACTACTCATTGCATGTCCAAAAAAAGAACCAGCGTTTCTCGACCTTTTTGTTCAGCATGCATGAACTGTATGTTAGCAGTACCTTGTATTCTTCATGAAAATACTAGGGTTGCATCTATCTCATTCTATGCACGTCCAAAAGAAACAGGTGGTTTACCGGGTATTTCTGATTCACCATATGTACTAGTATTTGACTGGACCTGCTAGACAGAAGGTTTCAGACTTTTTCGATAAAAAGAAGGTTACAGACTTGCAGTTAACATTTGACGGTCCACTGACTCTGTCGTATCTCCACTGAAGTTTCAACTAATAGTTTCCTTCTGGTTAATCTGTGTTCAGGAAGAGAGGCATGGGCTCGTGGAGACCTACAAGAATTCGGACAGCTGGTCTCTGCATCTGGCCGCAGCTCCATAGTCAACTACGAATGCGGTATGTCCATTGCAACACTTCAGGATCCACTGTGACATTCAGTTTCAGGTCACAATGCTTTTACATGTCGCTAGCAGTCCTTGACAGAAGGAACAATACTACAGTACTATTTGACGGAATTCCCAAACCGCAGGGAGCAAAGAGATGATACAGCTGTACGAGATCCTCCTGAAGGCGCCAGGGGTCCTCGGCGCGCGGTTCAGCGGCGCTGGCTTCAGAGGCTGCTGCCTCGCCATCGTCGAAAGCGACCACGCGGAGGAGGCCGCGGCGTACGTTGGCGCCGAGTACGAGAGGGCCCAGCCAGAGCTGGTGAGCAAGATCCCCGCGGATCGTCGCGTGCTGGTCTGCGAGCCCGGGGACTCCGCGCGCGTCATATTGCAGTCATGAGCTTCCTGTTGGTCGGGACTTTGTGAAGGTGAGAAGGCCGACACGTGCAGAATTCGTACGTCCTCGTCCACCTGGAACTCCACCGTCTAAGTTTTAGACATTTATATAGTTCTATAAGATGAGACTAGCGCTGTTGTGTATGAACTGAACTCAGTCGAGCTCCCAGATAGCTCATCTGTGTATGTGTGGAACCATTTGATTCATTCGTTTCCACGTAAGCAAAGCAGTAATGCAAAGGCTCTCTCTCTCTCAAAGGTGTAATGCTGCCAGTGGTAAAGGATGATAAGATAGGCAGAGTCTAATTATAAACAAGACAAATGGTTTATCGCTTCCACCAAAATGCCAAGCATAGTCGAGTATTTTATACTCGATCGTCCCTTTTATATATCTTTCAGTTCTTTTTTTCCGCAGACGAGAGAGTTTTATGGATGAACTAAAAGTTCATTACAATCGTTCAAGAGCAGTTCTGACACACAGACACACAATACTCCTACCATCCGAACTCAAGTTGGGAGAAAGATTAGGCAAAAGAAGTTGACCAGGTTGCCACACCTGTCCAGTGCTGATTGATCAGTTAGCGCAGGTGATGAAACAAACCAAGCGAGTGGTGCAGTACGGCATAGTGCTGATTGATCAGTTAGCGCAGGTGATGAAACAAACCAAGCGAGTGGTGCAGTACGGCATAGTCCTACGGACGGTGGCGGTCCGTACTCATTTGGAGTTAACAAATCACATTATTGCGCCTCGGATAACACTAAATCATACAGAGCGAACAATAAATAGCGACGAATCCGGTGCAGCAGGGGGCTGACTAGCTGAGGGGAGGTGGACACATGTACGGACGGCGCCCGGCTGACCGTGGTGTCCCTTCAAGCCCAGAAAGGATTCGAAGGGTATCATTACACACATATACTACTACTCCCTAACCAATAAACCATGCACATTGATGGATGATTAGTTCGGCAGGGGCAGCCATGTTCTCGCGCCTCATCTGGTTCATGCACACAGGTGGCTGATCACAGGCCAGCTGAATCCATTAATCTGCTAGCTCGTCCTAAATCAGAAGAATGAAAAGTAGATTGTGAAGTTCAAGTACGCAGGACGCCCAATCGACCCATTTTTTAGAGTTTGTCAGAATCATTTGAGCGTATAGTTAGCCGAACGAAGAAGAAGCATCATGCATATACATGCAACGCACTGGTTAGTTTGATCAATTCTTATTCTACTTACACCCTCTGATTCAAAATAAGTGTCGCAGTTTTGTACTAACCCCAGTTCGAAAGCTGCGACACTTATTTTAAATTGGAGGTTGTAGTACTTAGTGAGGAGTCAGAGACCTCCTGCTGGTGGCTAAGAAAAGAAAAAAAAATCCTAGGAATCACATGCGTAAACTCCTCATTAAGAGTTTAGTCATGTAGTATGAATTCATATAGTTGATCTACACCTTCAGAGAAAAAAACCTCCACCTGTTACGAGACGAGCTCATAGTTGGAGTCGGTTGATTTGGATGCCATGAGGAGTGGGTGTACGGAACTACGGACCGCATATTTCGGCAATCATTAAGTCTGTGGCAGGTCATACGTCGTACTACTACTATACTATGCATAATGTTCAGTTTAGTATTCGATTGAGTTGACTGAAATTTGTATACCTAGCCTAGTCATAGGAGTGTTTGACAAAAAACAACCACAATTAAGGTTCGCGTCCCACAGAACTACCACTTTAAAAAAATGACTGATAACTATCAAAAAATTGGAATCTCGTGACTAAAAGCTGCCACTTTCGAAAAATGGCCAGTTTAGAAGATTTAAACGTGTTTATGACATGCGGGGCCCGTCTGTCAGGGCTGCATGGCGGGAAAGTCAACTCCGTTTATTTTTTACCGTTAAATTGACCATTATGACAGGTGGGGCCACACGTCAGCATCACCTCCTTCTTCCTCCTCATCTCTCTCTCTCCATCTCTCTCTTTGGAATTTTAGCAAACACCTCATGTGCACCTTTGCCGCGGTGGAAGACCTGCCGGACCTTCCTCTCTCCGCTGGCGAGCTCCTCAGCCCCGTCGCCCCTTGCCATCTCTCCTTTCCCTTCCTCCCTACCTTCGCTTCTCACGTGCACGAGCTCCCCTGCCATGGCGCCTCGGCCTCTGCTTCGTCCACCGCCTGCCATGGTCGGCCCCAAGCGCCTCCTCCCTGCCTCGCCTACAGTCCTCCTGCATCTCCTCCGCGACCCCTGCCTGATGTCAGGGCCGAGCTGCTTGCCTCCCTTGCCATCCGCCACCATCGCCTCCCTCCTGTCGTTGATGTGCTGCTGGCCCTCGCTGTCGAGTGCGTCGTCGGTGGCCTCCTCCTTGCCCCGGGCTCCATCCAGCTCCGTCGCCTCCCAGCGTCCTCCTGCCCGCGCTGCCCCTATGGCTTTCCCGAGGCCATCACCGACCACCACCCCGTGACGCTCGGCCTCTGGACTACCACCACTAACGCAAGTACGTGAGTAACGGCGCCGGCGACTCGGCGGCGGCCAGGTCGCGCGCCAGGCGGCAACAGCTCGCCGGTGTGCTCCAGTCCAAAGAGCTACCGCCGGTGTGCTACTCTACTGCTGGTAAGGTGTTTGTTGAAATGCCAAAGAGAGAGAGGAGGAAGAAGGTGATGCTGACGTGTGGGGTCCACCTGTCTTAACGGTCAATTTAACGGTCCGCAATAACAGAGTTGACTTTCCCGCCACGTCAGCCCTGACAAACAGGCCTCACATGTTATAAACGCGTTTAAATCGTCTTAACTGGTCATTTTTCGAAAGTGGTAGTTTTTAGTCACGAGATTTCATTTTTTTGATAGTTATCAGTCATTTTTTTCAAAGTGGTAGTTCTGTGGGACACGAATCCTAATTGTGGTAGTTTTTTGTCAAACACTCTAGTCATAGTGTCAAGGCCACAGCTTTAACTTAAGTCACTGTGCCTTCCGAAGCCTTGGAAAAGGCCTTGGGACTTCCTAATTAACCGGTGGCCCACCTGCTAAATTCTTTGTTCAGGAAGCCATGTATGATAGCAAAATGAGTAAAGCATGAATAACTACTGACAGGATAATGCGCCTTTTGGGAAACTACCGTGGGATGAGACATGATGATCATCACCTGCTCAATCATTCACCATGCCTACCAATTTCAGATCCCAGAGGTGTCGAAATCATATTGGCTTTGGCTTCCATGATCACCTCAAATCTCTGGACAAGTTTGGACCTAGTACCAGAAAAGGATGTCTCCAACTGGCTAAATTTCAACAGGGCACTCATGGGTACATATACTCCCGCCCTCAGTTCTTCATAGTACTACTAATTCACTCAATCATTACCAGTATATATATACGTATGAGATACGACGATCTATGATAGATGTTAATCAGTGTATATATTGTGTATAGAACTTAACTGCCACAGCTATATTTTGGAGGAACAACTGACACAATTATTGGGCATAGAAAATGGCAGACAAGTCGTGCGCTTCATCCGCCCGGTCCAGACGCGGAGTGCATGTCGCTTTGAACCGATGATTAGGGTTTTATAATCCTCTTTGTCATGGCTAACGCAAAGAAAGGTAAATCTACTATAGACTAGCTAGCAATGGCTACTCCGACCAATAACGTATATACTTGGCTAGCTGGACGCTCGTTGTGTGGCTAGAGGTGTGGTGTTCCAATTCCAATGGATTAACCATTGTGTGTAGCTTGGTTTAATTATGTGGCTCTGGTTATTTTATGAGAATTTGGTCAAGCGATGATTCACTTGCGGACTCTAGCTTAAAGATGATTGCGCACATTTTTTTTATCGAAATGGTCATTGAATTTGTTTCTTGTAAATCGAGCCAACTTGATCTTGAATTGAAGACACTCGTATGGTTTCTTAAATGGAATCGGGGTGAAAAGCCCTTTTGCTCAAAAAAATAAAAATTACTTAGCTTGTATACTAATCAGTTAACTACCCGTATACAAACATGCCATGATAGATAGCTGTGGGCAATTAGTATATACTTGTATATACCTTAGCAACTCCAACACACAAAATGACCAAACGATCCAGTGCCGTTTCAGAAATAGTAGAATAGATAAGTTAGCAAATTCTTTATGGCAATAATTGCTGGGATAGTCAATCATTTTCAGATCTAGCACTGAAAAGAAGGGCCGGTCGCCTATGCGTCATGGGTGGACTGATTGGAGTAGAACCACATGGACACTCATCCTGCAAACCTATGGATCAGATTCTTCTATGCAATCATGCGATTAACATACTACTGATGTGTATTGGTCGTAGGTATATCCATTTCATTATGTTTGACCACCCAAGCTTAATAAGACACACAAAAAAGAAAGCACTTGTCATTGTGAAACATCCTCAGTTGAGGCATCACCTGCCATTTACTCCCTCAGTCCCAAAATTCTTGTCTTAGATTTGTCTTGATACAAATGTACCTAAAACTAAAATCTAAGACAAGAATTTTGGAACAGAGGAGTATATGTCTTGCTTTGACACGGAGCTTGAGACTTTTTATGTTTTGGTATTGTGCATCTTAGGATGCAGGGGATAAAACACTTGTGTGGTGTGGTGGTACCATCTTGATAAAGACGATGTGATTAATTAAAGTTCCCAATATAAATGCAAAAATTGACTGTTATGTACTCTTAAATCTAGAGGATTGGAAAGTACATAAATTAACATAAGAAATACTGGACACACCACAGAAACAAATAATTATAAAAGGAGGTTTGAGCTGATGGTAACATCCCTACAAAATAGAGTGCAAAACTAATAATTCTTAGGAAAGACATCTTTAAAATTTCTATCTCCGAATCAAATGACTCGGAAGCGTCGAACAAAAACTTTCCATCCGTGTCCACCCCCAAGCCGTGCCCAGGCCGCGCCCGCCCCAGGCCACGGCCGGCCCGGCCTCACCGCCGAGCTCGAGCAGAGCAGCATGAGCCCCGAGCTCCACCGGCGCCGTCCTCGACTGGTGCTTCCACCGCCTGCTGGTGCAGCGCGCCACTGCCACCTCCGGCTACGACCCATCCCTGCTCTGCGGCGTCTCCTTCAAGGTCGAGGACAGCGACGCCGACCGCCCCGCACGCGTCGTCTAGCCCGTGCCCCCCGACGAGCCCTCCGTGCTTCACTTGAATGAGAGCCTCGCCTTCGAGCCTGTCGCCTCCCGCGACGGCCTCGTCGTGCTCCGCCGGCGCCCCCGCCCGCTCTTCAGGCAGTCCATCGAGGAGGGGTGAGTCCAGGGCAGTCGGTCTTCAGCGTGCCGG
>NC_041382.1:686872937-686896043 GCF_002162155.2 Triticum dicoccoides
CATGCTCGGGTCGCGAACGAGGCGTTGTAGCGAGCGACGATGGGGTGTGGCGGCGAGCTCGGTGGGGCGGGGCGGGGCGTCTCCGGGTCCTCGGCGCCGGCGCCCCTGGCCGTCCTCGACGACTTCGACCGTGTCATGGCCAACGCAGTGGCCGCCGTCAAGCACGCCGCGCGCGTCATGGTGCCGCGGCTGCATCCTCTGCACGGGGAGCACCACGGGGGTGATGGGCGGGGTCGCGACGCTCTCCTACAGCCTCTCGAAGGCGACAGTGAGCGTGGTGCGGATGGTGGCGGAGGAGCTGGCGCGCGACGGTGTGCGCGTCAACGCCATCTCGCCGCACACCATGCTACACCGCTGCTGGTCCGGTTGCTGGCGAGGGCGCCCCCGGGCTAGGCGCTGCCCGCATGCGGGCGCGCGGCCGAGGAGGACGCCGTCGAGCTCGCCAAGATGCACTGCGCGGACTCCTCCAGCACTGTTCCGCCCCGGGCGGACGCACTTCGTGCTCGAGAGAGAGGGACAGGGGAGAGGAGAGATGAAAAGAGAGGAGAGAGGTTGTGGGAGGCCGATGGTGGGCCAAGCGCAAGAAAAAGGCATCGCCGACATGCCCAGCTGCTCCCCGGGGGGCTGGGTTTGGGGTGGGACTGCCGGCATCAATTTTCTCTAAATCCGGCGAAAACTGAGGCTTTGGGGCGCGAGTGGGAGGATATTTTACTGCTGACGCCGAAAAAGTGGCCGTGGGGGGCGTCTTGGAGGGCCGGCTGGAGATGCTTTAAGAAAAACGCTTTGGGTGGTTTTACAACGAAGCCTCTATTGCAGAGTGAATATCGTAATAATCAGCTTGTTGAAATTCAGGACACACACGTTTGGAAAGATCCGACGGTTATTTTTGCATCATCGGATGGCCCCGGAGAAGGCCGATGTTTTCATCCTATCCGCCAGTGGATGCGTACCATCACCATTTTCATAAGCAACCTTCTTTTTTATATAGAAAATTAAATTATGAGTGAACTCGCGTTTATTTTTCTGTGCGAGCTATGTTTTTCTCATGAATGCACCTCCGTAGGTGTTATCAATGTTTTAGGTTTGTCTCTATTATCTCTACTCAATGTTGTTTTCCTTCCTTATCGCCTAGTTGATATATTATCAAGGTAATAAATTAACAGGACAAAAATCACGCTGGGGTTTCATCAAATTTTCTTTAAATGCATAATCTAAACAATATTTATTTCAAACAAAATTCTTTATCATCAACTTATATTACATTTCATAAACATTCTCATATTTTGAAACATCAAATTAAATTATTTGTTAACAGTTCCTGCAGCAATGCGTGGGTATCATCAAGTTGGAACTAGTATCTCCGCAAAAAAAAGAACTAGTTGAACTACTCCCTCTGTTTCATAATATAAAAATATTTTTGATACTACACTAGTGTAAAAAACGTTCTTATATTATGTGATAGAGAGAATAGTATGTAGAGACCTTTTGTAGCCACGTGTCGCACACTGGTTCACCAAAGCATCATATAAACAAAAAACGGAAATGATAAAGTACCCGTGACGTACCCCTGCATCGTTCGTGGTTATATATAGTGGGCGTCGTACGCCCCAGTTCTCAGTTCTCACAGACAGTACGCAGCCTGTGCATGCATGCACATCCCGACGCGTCCACACAATACAGAGTAGACATCACTACATCAAACATGGCCGGAGCTCGTCATAAGGTCGGCGAGCTGTTGCGCCACGCACGGCGACGGTCGACGGCCGCGCTCGACAAGGCATTGTCCCTCCTGTCATCGCATTCCTGGTCATACGTGCAGCACCACGTCGTCAAGGAGCGGGTGAAGCGGTGGCGGCACGCTCTCGCCGGGCGGTTCTGGCGGCGCCTCGGCTCGCTGCTCGTCCACGTCGCCTACTTCCTCGCCGTCTCCTGGCTCGGTTACCTCCTCCTCGCGCAGCTCAGGTTCCGCGCCGGCGGCGACGGGACGAGGCGGCCCCGCGGCATCGACCTGTTCTTCACCGCCGTCTCGGCCGCGACGGTGTCCAGCATGTCCACCGTCGAGATGGAGGTGTTCTCCAATGGCCAGCTCCTCGTCCTGACTGTCCTCATGTTCGTCGGCGGCGAGGTGTTTTTGTCGCTCCTAGGCCTCGCGTCCAAGTGGTCCAAGCTGAGGAAGCAAGCCGTTCACAAATCATCCCGCCGCGTCGACAACCACGACGTCCCCGAGCTTGAGATGCCGCCGGTAGACGCCGCCACCGAATTGGCCAACCCAACGTCGATGACATCGACCGTCGATGATGAGATGAGCAAGCCGTTGGACCACTTCGATGACACGAGGCTGCGGCGCGACGCGGTGCTGTCGCTGTTCTTCGTCGTCCTCGCCATCCTCCTAGCGGTGCACGTCCTCGGTTCCGGCGCCATCGTGGCGTACGTCTTGCACGCGTCGCCGGCGGCGAGGCGGACGCTGCGGGACAAGGCCCTGAACGTGTGGACCTTCGCCGTGTTCACGACGGTGTCCACGTTCTCGAGCTGCGGGTACATGCCGACGAACGAGAACATGATCGTCTTCAAGCGAGACACCGGGCTGCAGCTGCTGCTCGTGCCGCAGGCGCTGGTCGGGAACACGCTGTTCCCGCCGCTGCTCGCCGCGTGCGTGCGCGTCGCCGCCGCGGCGACCCGGCGCGTGGAGCTCAAGGAGACGGCGAAGAAGGGCCGGGAGTTGACGGGGTACTACCACCTGCTCCCGGCGCGGCGGTGCGCGATGCTGGCGGCGACGGTGGTGGGCTTCCTCGCCGTGCAGGTGGCGATGCTGTGCGGCATGGAGTGGGGCGGCGCGCTGCGGGGGATGAGCGCGTGGGAGAAGGTGTCGAACGCGGTGTTCCTGGCGGTGAACTCCCGGCACACCGGCGAGTCGACCCTCGACCTCTTCACCCTCGCGCCGGCCATCCTCGTCCTCTTCGTGCTCATGATGTGAGTTCTCCTCGATCTGTCCCGTCTCTCTCTTTCTCATCGCTGTCGGTCGATGCTTACGAGAATGCCATACCTGAGTTCCCTACGTTGAACGCCAGCTAGATTCTAGAAGGTATAGAAGCTACTAGGATTTTATTTTCCTGTGCTTCTCAACTAAATGTTTGACACTGATCATTCATGAGGTTCCCTAACACTTCCTTAAATCTTAAGTCACATTTCTAAGAATTTGATCAGCACCCCAATCGTCCTCATCCCATAGTGAACAGGCAAGAGCATTTCACTAAAGTTTTACAATTTGCAGAGACATATTTTTTTTTTGTACAGGGGATTAGCAGGGATTTTTAACAATTTCAGGCCAATGGTAAATGTTATTATAGACAGGCTAGGCTTTCACTACCCACGCGAAAGAATAATACGTAAATAAGTGACATTTGGACAGGAATGTAGTCAAACTGTTAATAATTTCTATACTGTAGTCAAACTTTTAACAAGTTTCTTCACAAACAAAAATTAAAACGTTTAAATATTGAGACTTAAAATCTTGAAAATCAATTATACATATTTGTCTCAAAAGCATACTAGAATACGAAGTAGCTAATCGAAAACCCATCTCTGCACCCGAGCTCGTCTGCACCCGCGCTGACGAAAAAATCAAAACAAATTTGAAAAAATTCAAAAAATTTTAAAAGAAAAATTGTGTGGTAGAAAATTTGATGCGTAAGGTCCGCTCCGATTTTCAAATCATTTGGACATCTAAGGAGCTCTCAGCAAAAAAGACAAATTGGGAGTCTGTAAAAATGTTTACTATTCATGTACTGTTTTGGCCTGATTTGTCTTTTTTGCCGAGATCTGCTCAGATGTCGAAACGACTTGAAATTTGGAGCAGGCCTCACGCATCAAATTGTCTACCGCACAAAAAAAATAGAATATTTTAAATTTGTTTTGAATTATTTACACTTTTTTTTAACTGGGTGCAGATGAGCCTGGGCAACCAAAACGCCCTACTCGTAGCTAATTGCCAAGTAACATCTCAGAGTGGCAATATTGTCCAAGAGGGGTACTATGCAAGGACTGCATCGTGTGTACATAGTAATCGGCATTTTTTCTATGTTTTTGGAAAAGGAGGAAGAACCCCGGCCTCTGCATCTGGGCGATGCATGCATCTATCTTATTGATTACTCACAAAAAACCTTATAAAGTAATACATCGGTAAGACTGAAACCATCGTAAAAAAAACATATGTGGCTACTCCTATCCAGTTGACGAAGGGATGTTGATAGAATCGGCATTCGTTCTTAATTTGCCTTAATTAACTTGTCGTCCATGTTAGTACGTACTCCTAGGTGCATGCCAAACTATATACCCCGATCATTGCTGAACATACTCCGTGCCAAGTACTAGCAGTCCAACATGGGTGGCGAGGTGCACTGCAGGCGGTTGGCCATTGTGGTCGTGGACCTCGTTCAATAATTGAACGGAGAAGTTTTTCAAAAAAAGAAAAGAAATTGAACGGAGAGGTAGAGGAATCTTCCTTCCCTGTGAAAAGCATTCGAGCTCGTCAACCTCCCCGCCCGAAAAAGAGGAGAGCATTGCCATCCGCGAGTCGACAGGCACGCGCAGGCGCTGGCTGACCGCATGCACCTTGGCCGGCAGGGCCTGGAGAAGAACCAACCACCAGCATCGACACAAGTTGAGAATCGGGATGCTGATCGGTGATCGGAACGTATTCCAACGTACTCTGCAGGTCTCCATTCAGAGCGAGGCCCCATCCATCGCGTGCACACTTCCAATTCAGGCCGCACCGTCGTAGTAGCTTCCTTCCCCACTAGCACATTGTTCTCTGAATTCCATACATGCATGCATGGTGCCGTGGTCTATGAGAAATCGTGACCGTATGTATATAGGCAGCGAATCCGGACCAGTATCTGTGCCATTCCATGAGAATGTTTCCGCTCGCCGGAATGTCCTTGCACGTCGACGTCTGGATACTGAAAGTCTGGTAGTAGGTGCCATTTTTGGGATCCAGAAGAGCCTTGGTAACTTGTGTCAAAGTTTGATCATAGATTTAACTAACAAAATGTTAATGCATATCATAAAAAATTATACCATTGCATTTGTATTTGGACATAGTTTTTGTTGGAAATATGAGCAATTTACCAAATGATTTTATTAACAGAAATAGTAGATAAAACATGGCTAGAATAGCAAATATAAAGCAAGTCATGCAATCTGACAGAGAGAAGGTAAACATCGTCTGCATATATGAACTTGAGATAAACACATCTAGAACAGTAACTAGATGAAGTTGCTTATACGACATAGAGCCTAACATACGTAGGACAGAAACTAGAGCCAAGAACTGTAGTAGGACTTCTAACAGAAAGGAGAAGAACACGTACGGCACAGCAGCAGCAGGAGCGCTGGACTTGGGGTCGGTGTCCTCGCCTGCCATGTCGTCGAGGAGGTCGTGGACGTCGGGGAAGAAGTCGTCGTCGGGGAAGTAGTCGTCGGAGACCGGATCGCCCGTGATGAAACAGCCAGTAGTCGCGCAGAGCGCTCCCCAAAAACCTTATCACCCTTCTCCCGTACAGGACTCAAAGAGTGCGGTTTCGGAGGCCTACTGTCCCGACCTGCGGTGCACGCCGCAAGCCGGGATGGAGAAGATCGTAGCAGCAGCGCAGTGCTCAGGAACCTGTGGCGAGAGGAGGAAGAGATTCTGATGCGTCTCTCTGAGAGGAGCGACCTCCCTTTTATAGGCGCAAGAGAAGGAGGCGAGAGGTTGCGCCGGGAGCTGAAGAGAATGCGGGAGACTAGGCGGGCGGCGGAGGAGGAGCGCGCGTGGATGTCCCTCTTGTTCTCATGCTCATACAAGTGGGGAAGGAGCCTCCCTTATAAGGAGGTCCAACTCCCTCTAAACTAGCAATGTGGGACTAAACTTTAGTAGTATCCCTTGCCTTGCACAAATGGGCTAAGTGGGCCTCTAGGATTTATTAGGAATTTCTGAAATAGTTATTGGGCTACCCCAATATAGACTAAATTCCAGCAATCCCCCACCAGATCCCAGAGGCACACAGAAATTTGCCTTTGGTTCCAAAACACTGTTTTATATACCGGTATTGCAGTGGAGACTGTTAAGTTGAACTTCCACCTAGAGCTCTATGCTACACTAGTAAGCAACTTGAACAGTGGACTGAGCCTTGAACTGCAAGTTTTCTGCGAATCTAGCTTCACATAAAGCCTTGACCGATACGTGGCTACCGTGGGTCTTCCCCGCGGGTGGAGCTTATGCGTCATACTCCATGACCTTTCATGAGTTTACTAGAGAGAACCCTACTCTCATAGATTGCGACGTTTGACAATCAGACTCATATAGGTGTGTTCTTCAAAAGATGTTCTGCAGGACAACATCTCTGCTTCAAAGAGCCACTTAGAACACATTAAGATATACATCAACCTGCCATGCAGATTAGGAGAGTATTGCATCTTCATGGAGTGGTATTTTAAAATAAGGATACTCTCCTCCCAGTTGACCAACAGCTTGTCTTCCACATCTAATTCACGGGATCTCCGATCACAAAGAATAGGTTACCACTGTGAACAACTCATATTGTGGGTCTCATACCCATCTCCCTCGATGCATTATCTATCACATTACGTGATAGACCCTTAGTGAAAGGATCTGCCAGATTTTTAGACGTTTGGATATAATCCAATGCAATAACTCCGGAGTTTCTCATTTTCCTGACAGACTTCAACCTTCTCTGAACGTGTCTTGATGACTTCATGTTATCCTTAGAGCTGTTCACTTTCGTGATCACAGTTTGATTGTCACAGTTCATAAGGATACCCGGTACAAGTTTCTCAACAACCGGCAAGTCATTCAAGAGTCGGCGAAGCCAATCTGCTTCGACCGTAGCTGTATCTAGTGTTGTGAGTTCTGCTTCCATAGTTGACCTCGTTAAGATGGTCTGCTTGCAAGACTTCCAAGAAACAGCGCCACCTCCATGAGTGAACACATATCCGCTCGTGGCCTTTATCTCATCAGCATCTGAGATCCAGTTTGAGTCACTATACCCTTCAAGCACCTTTGGGTGCCCAGTGTAGTGAATTCCATAGTTTATAGTGCCTTTCAAATAACGCAAAACTCTCTCTAGAGCTTTCCAATGCACATCTCCCTGTTTTGAGACAAACCGGCTCAGCTTGCTAACAGCAAAAGAGATGTCAGGTCTTGTAGCACTGGCTAAGTACATAAGCGAGCCAATAATCTGAGAATACTTCAATTGATCTCTAGCAATTCTTCGATTCTTTCGAAGCAGCACGCTAGCATCATATGGTGTTGGAGAGGGCTTGCAGTCACTATAGCCAAAGCGACTCAAGATCTTTTCCACATAGTGAGATTGAAGCAATGTAATCCCACCATCATCATCTCTCAACAACTTGATGTTCAGAATGACATCAGCCACTCCTAAATCTTTCATCTCAAAACAGCGAGATAGGAAATCCTTGACCTCCTTAATAACATTCAGATTTGTTCCAAAAATCAGTATGTCATCAACATACAAGCAAAGCATAACTCCCTCGCCCCCACCATGGCGATAGTACACACATTTGTCAGCTTCGTTCACAACAAAGCCTGCAGCTGTTAAAGTTCTTTCGAACTTCTCATGCCACTGTTTGGGTGCTTGCTTGAGTCCGTACAAAGACTTCAGCAATTTGCACACTTTCCCTTCCTGACCATCTATTACAAACCCATCTGGTTGTTCCATATAAATTTCCTCATCCAACTCTCCATTCAGGAAAGCAATCTTAACATCCATTTGATGAACGAGAAGACCATGTGAGGCAGCTAGTGAAAGTAGAACTCGAATAGTGGTCAGTCGAGCCACAGGTGAGTAAGTATCAAAGAAATCTTCACCTTCCTTTTGGGTATAACCCTTAGCCACGAGTCAAGCCTTGTACTTTTCAATCGTACCATCAGGCCTAAGCTTCTTCTTGAATACCCATTTGCATCCTATAGGTTTGCACCCATAAGGACGATCAGTTATCTCCCAAGTTTCATTCGCCAAGATGGAATCCATCTCGCTACGAACTGCTTCCTTCCAGTAGTCAGCATCTTCAGATGCATAAGCCTCTGAAATAGAACTGGGAGTGTCATCTATGAGATACACAAGAAAATCATCACCAAAGGACTTTGCAGTCCTCTGTCTCTTGCTCCTAATAGGAACTTCATTGTTCTCCTCCACGGGATTTTCAAAGTGTTCCATCGAAATGGCAGGTTCGGTAATTGTAACTGGTTCCTGACTCGATGAACTAGGCATCTCCTGATTAGATGAGGTAGCCATATCCTTCATGGGAAAGATATCTTCAAAGAAAGTCGCATCATTCGACTCCATGATCGTACCGACATGCATGTCAGGTACCTCAGATTTTACAACCAAGAATCTATAGCCAATGCTATGAAAAGCATATCCCAAGAAAAC
Source organism: Triticum dicoccoides (assembly GCF_002162155.2). Taxonomy (NCBI): domain Eukaryota; kingdom Viridiplantae; phylum Streptophyta; class Magnoliopsida; order Poales; family Poaceae; genus Triticum; species Triticum dicoccoides. Next base: position 686,881,388 of record NC_041382.1, read on the forward strand.
ACAATCCATAGTCTTTGGTCCAAGTTTCCGCTTCTTTGGAATTGGAACATTGACTTTCGCCAAACAACCCCATGTTCGCAGATAAGAGAGTTTTAACATTTTCTTCTCCCATTCCTCGAATGGAGTTATCTCTTTGTTCTTTGTGGGAACTCGATTTAGGACATGACATGCTGTCAATATCGCCTCCCCCCACCATGCCTTGGAGAGACCCGATGTGTCTAACATGGCGTTAACCAAATCAGTTAGAGTACGGTTCTTTCTTTCAGCCACCCCATTTGACTGAGGTGAGTAGGGAGGCGTCCTCTCATGGATTATACCATGTTCCACACAAAAAGCATCAAATTCATTGGAAAAATACTCTTCACCACGGTCGGACCTAAGCCTCTTGATTTTCCGATCAAGTTGGTTTTCCACTTCAGCTTTATAGATCTTGAAAAAATTCAAAGCCTCATCCTTAGATTTCAGAAGATACACGCAACAGTATCTAGTGGAGTCGTCAATTAACGTCATGAAATATTTCTTTCCACCTTTTGTCAAAACACCATTCATTTCACATAGATCCGAATGTATAAGTTCTAGTGGTGCAAGATTTCTTGTCTCCGCAGTCACATGAGACTTACGAGGTTGCTTAGCTTGCACACACACTTGACACTTAGATCCCTTAAAGGTGGTGAAACTAGGGATTAAGTTCAACTTCGCTAGTCGCGACATGCAACCAAAGTTAACATGACAAAGTCGTGAATGCCACACATTTGATTCACTATTGTTGCAAATATGATTAACAACTTTATTGCAAACGTCTGATAAGGATAAACGAAACAGGCCTCCTGACTCATAGCCTTTACCAACAAAGGTTCCATACTTGGATATTACAAATTTATTTGACTCGAAGACAAGCTTATAGCCATCTCTACACAGAAGAGATCCGCTAACAAGATTTTTATTGACGGAGGGGACATAATGCACGTTCTTCAGCCGCACGATCTTCCCCGAAGTAAACTTCAGATCGACCGTGCCAACACCACGAACAGAAGCACTTGAACCGTTGCCCATCAGCACTGTTGAAGTCCCTGCGGTCTGGTAAGACGAAAACATGGAAATATCACCGCATACATGCACATTAGCACCCGTGTCAATCAACCAATCAGGAGAATGACATACTGAAAGAATAGTGGGAAATATACCATACCCAGCATCCTTCATGTCAATGTCCCCAATGACAACATTAGCGGTCTTGCCGCCTTTCCCAGGATGACGCTTGTCATAGCGATTGGGGCAACTAGGAGCCCAATGATCAGGATCTCCACACACGTGACAAGCACCTTTCTTGTTGTCATTCTTCTTCTTGAAGTTCGTGTGCTGCACAGCCTTGTTCTTCCCATCAAACTTTCCTTTATCATCAAACTTGCCCTTGTTCTTGAACTTGTGGGACTGGAAGTTTTTCTTCTGTACCAGATTGGCACTAGATCCTCCCTCAATACCTCGAGCACGTGTGTCCTTTGCTCTCGCCTTTTCTTCCACATCAAGAGTACCAATGAGATCCGGAACGGAAAACTCCTGTCTCTTATGTTTCAGTAAGGTAGCAAAGTTCCTCCATGAAGGAGGAAGCTTAGTGATGATACCCCCGGCAACAAACTTGTCCGGTAGCATGCAGTTGAAGTGCTCAAGTTCTCTAGCAAATGACTGTATCTCGTGAGCCTGCTCAACCACGGAGCGCTCTTCAGTCATCCTGTAATCATAGAATTGCTCCATGATGTACAGCTCAGTGCCGGCATCCGAGACCCCAAACTTGGCCTCGAGTGCGTCCCACATATCTTTTCCATTGTCAATTGACGCATAAGCATCAACTATGTTCTCACCAAGAACACTCAAGAGAGCAGCCTTAAACAAGGTATCCATTTTCTGAAAAGCTTGTGCCTGTTGGGCATCTTGCTCTCCTTCAGGTTTGCCAAGAGTGGCGTCATAGCAGCTCATGGTCTGAAACCATAAGACTGCTCTCACGCGCCACCTCTTATAGTGGATACCCTCAAACATAGGAGGTTTCATGGAAGCAGCAAAACCACTCGTGGTAAATTGCCTATAATAAGGTTTTTGGATTGTTGGAAATATGAGCAATTTACCAAATGATTTTATTAACAGAAATAGTAGATAAAACATGGCTAGAATAGCAAATATAAAGCAAGTCATGCAATCTGACAGAGAGAAGGTAAACATCGTCTGCATATATGAACTTGAGATAAACACATCTAGAACAGTCACTAGATGAAGTTGCTTATACGACATAGAGCCTAACATACGTAGGACAGAAACTAGAGCCAAGAACTGTAGTAGGACTTCTAACAGAAAGGAGAAGAACACGTACGGCACAGCAGCAGCAGGAGCGCTGGACTTGGGGTCGGTGTCCTCGCCTGCCATGTCGTCGAGGAGGTCGTGGACGTCGGGGAAGAAGTCGTCGTCGGGGAAGTAGTCGTCGGAGACCGGATCGCCCGTGATGAAACAGCCAGTAGTCGCGCAGAGCGCTCCCCAAAAACCTTATCACCCTTCTCCCGTACAGGACTCAAAGAGTGCGGTTTCGGAGGCCTACTGTCCCGACCTGCGGTGCACGCCGCAAGCCGGGATGGAGAAGATCGATTCTGATGCGTCTCTCTGAGAGGAGCGACCTCCCTTTTATAGGCGCAAGAGAAGGAGGCGAGAGGTTGCGCCGGGAGCTGAAGAGAATGCGGGAGACGAGGCGGGCGGCGGAGGAGGAGCGCGCGTGGATGTCCCTCTTGTTCTCATGCTCATACAAGTGGGGAAGGAGCCTCCCTTATAAGGAGGTCCAACTCCCTCTAAACTAGCAATGTGGGACTAAACTTTAGTAGTATCCCTTGCCTTGCACAAATGGGCTAAGTGGGCCTCTAGGATTATTAGGAATTTCTGAAATAGTTATTGGGCTGCCCCAATATAGACTAAATTCGAGCAGTTTTCAATGGTATAATTTCTGCTTATATGCATTGATATTTTGCTAGTTAAATCTACGGTCAAAATTTGACACTAAATATAAAGGGGATGGTAGAACTGAAGCTCCAGCACGCAAGTGCTTTCATACTGCATATCTACAATTGGACGCTCTTCTCAATGTTCCCATTATCCTCTCGACACAATCCCAACGCGTTTCTCAACGAGTTTCGCGTACCTCATCAAAGTAGATAAAGCGTGTTAGTGCACCCTTTGCAGCTACACATTATCATCACTCACGTTCTGCTTCTTCTTGCTTGCATGCAGGTACCTGCCTCCATACACGACGTGGTTTCCATTTGAAGAGAGCTCCGGCGTCAAGGACCAACCCAGGGAGGAGACCCAGGGGGTCAGGCTGCTCAAGAGCACGCTTCTGTCACAACTCTCCTACCTCGCCATCTTTGTCATCGCCATCTGCATCACCGAGAGGGAAAAGCTCAAGGAGGACCCCCTCAACTTCAACTTGCTCAGCATCGTCGTCGAAGTCGTCAGGCAAGTCCCCTCTAACTCTAAGCAATCCAAAGCTTGAAAAAGAAAATAACAATATACTCCTTTTTCCTTCTTTTTTCAAGTATATACTACACGATAAGAATTGCAAGTCGCATCCTTGAGGGAAGCTGACATTTTTCAGTGTAACGTTCTGCAGCGCTTATGGGAATGTGGGCTTCTCCATGGGCTACAGCTGCAGTAGGCAGATCAGCCCGGACGGGATGTGCACTGACAGGTGGACCGGCTTTGCTGGGAGGTGGAGCGATTCTGGCAAACTCATCCTCATTCTTGTCATGCTCTTCGGGAGGATGAAAAAGTTCAGCATGAAAGCGGGCAAAGCCTGGAAGCTTAGTTAGAGGCAGCAGCACCTAGTGACCACCGCAGCCGCAGGCACTAGTGGCCATGGCCGGAGTGAGCTCCGATCGAATTAACCACAAGAATGGTTTCCTCATCTTTTCACATCTCATGTATGACTGTACTCATCTAGATGTAGAAGAGGGCCTTCAATGTGTCATTCTTTTGCTTCATGGGTTGGCCTTTTTTTAGTCTGGTTGTTAGTTTGTACTACAAGCAAAGAAAATACAACGGTTACTCAAAAAAAAAAAATACAACGAGACGACAAAAACCGCACGAGCGCCGCAGGTGAAGTTATGCCTCGCTTTTAGGGACGTGACTATGTCTCGCTGCAAGCGAGACACAGTCAGCTCTCGCTGAAGGCATCGGCCTTAATAGGCCCGCCCAGCTCGCGTGAGGCCACTGCCTCCTTTTTTTCGTTTGACTTTTTGTTTTCCTTGTTTAATCTTTTTATTAATTTTTTCCTTTTGTTTACACTTCCAAAAATTATAACCATATATATTACGAAATAGACTTCTCGTAATGTTTTAAAAAATGTAATCATGCATTTGAAAACTATTAAATGTGTATAGGAAAATGTTGAACATGTATACAAAAAAAATATACAATGGGTGTGAAAAACTTGATCATGTATTTAAAATGCGTTAAACAAGTATTTAAATTCTTTAATCAACCGTTTGAAAATTATTGAATGTGTATAGAAAAAATATTGACCATGTATGAAAAAATGATTAAATCTTTTGATCATGTATATGAATATATTAATCAAGCATTTCCAAAAAATAAAAGTATTTAAAATTTTATATCAAGCATTTGGAAACCGTTAAATGTGTAAATAAAAAATGTTGACCATGCATTAAAAAAGCATTTGAAAATAGTTTGAAGTGTGTATAGGAAAAATGTTGACCACCTATGCAAAAAATGTTAATCTTGTATTTAAAAAATATTAATCAAGCATTTGAAAAATGTTTAAAAGGTGTATAGAAAAATGTTGAAATTGTAATAAAAATATATTAAATTTGTATTGGAAAAATATTAAACGTGTATTAGAAAATGTTATTGACATATACAAAAATTGTATAATGAAAACTAGATAAAACAAAGAAAACCAAAAAAAGAACCCTAAAAAGAAACAAAATAAACCAAAATAAAATGATAAATAAAATCAAAGAAACAAATGAATAAAGAATGAAAAAAGGAGAAGGAAAAAGAAAAGAAACATCCCGAATGAAAGAAGGAAAAAAAACCAGTGAGACCTGGGCTCATTTTGTGTCAAGTACATCTCACCCTACCATTTGACCATAATCCCAACGCTAGCCCGGTGGCTAGTACCGTTTCTACGGTCTCGCTGAATGCGAGAAATAGCATTCGCTCGCTTTTAGCTGATTGCATGTACGGGTGTCGCCTCAAACTATAGCTGGCCAAATGGGCCAGTTTTTTCGGGCCGGCCGTGAGCACGCCGGCACGGCCCGCCTTGGGCCAGGCACGGCACGCGGCACGCCCTGGGCCGTGCCTGGGCCTGGAGGCTGGGCACGCGGGCCGGCACGGCACGACCTGATTAAGTTTTTTTTTATTTTTTTCTACATCTATATATGGCTCAACATGTAAAAATAGGCTAAAAAACGTTCAGTGCGTTAAATAATAGGCTGAAAATATGCGGCCCACCGTGCTAAACGGGCCAACGTGTTGGCCCGTTTACTAAGTGGGCCGTGCCTGGGCCTGGGGGCGCAGCACGCGGGCCGGCACGACACGGCCCGTATAGTAATCGTTCCCTGGCGGGCCGTGCCGAGCCAGGCACAATTATGATGGGCCGGGCCGTGTCGTGCCGGGCCGGCCCGTTTGGCCAGGTATGCCTCAAACGCGAGATTGTTGGGCCTGCCCAATATGCTGAACAAAATTGTTAGTTTTCCTCCTCTATTTTTCCGTCCATTTTCTTTTTCTTTTCTCATAATTTTTAAAGGAGTTTAAAATGGATTTATTCCAAAACTAAAATTTACATAAAAATTATATAAACCATGAATTTAAAAAATATTTCATACCATTGAAAATAATGTAGGAGTACGTTACAATTAAGAAAATGTTCACGCATTTCAAAATTAATGTTTGTGCCATTTTTAGAAAAAGTTTGCGTAATTTAAGAAAAAAGTTTTGTATCATTCAAAAAATTCAATGCATATTTCAATTTCTTAAAAATTGCATTTGTAAAAATGTTGAAAACCATGTGTTTGGAAAATACTAATCATGAATATGAAATTTTTTAAACATGTATAGAAATTGTTTTAGGTGTATATGAAAACGGTACGATGTGTATGAAAAATAGTAGACATGAAAATATATATTTGAAAAAAATCATGTATTTGAAAATGCTCAATGAGTATAAAAAATATTTAATATATATAAGAAAATTTACAATACATACAAAAAAAGTTAATTGTGTATTTGGTCTGGACTTCACTTTTGGACGCCAGGCTATATCTCAGAGTAGCCGAGATATAAGGCTAGTTTGGTTCATGCCCACATCTAGTGCCTTGGAAAAAGCATTGGCAGGCCTGGACTTCACTTTTGGACGTATTGTTGCGTGTCATGTAGTGTGTGGGTGCGAACGTGTTTGGTTTTGGGCCGGGCCTGGAGAGCCATCGAACTTAAAAGAATGATTCATGAGCACATCTATCGCGAACAACTTTGTACTTGCAATCCCGGGCAACCATCATGGCTTGCCAGGCGCTGAAATTTGGCGCTCGAGTCAGGATACCACTTCATCACCATCATCATCGAAGAAAGAAACTTAAGTACATGGGTATGGGCACCACCATTGGCTTGTTCCAAGCTTGGGGGAGGTGCCCCGGTATCGTATCATCACTTTTATTACCGTTATCTATCTTAGTTCGATCCTTAGTTATTTCATGATTTAAAAGAATAAAGTTTTAGTATGATCTAGTTTCTAGTGCTTGTTTCGTGATCTATCTATATATGTAATCAAGTGTGAGAGTTATATAATAAAGAGTAGTTTTGAGTTGACTTGTTTTACTTTCTTGTTTTAATCTAAGAAATAAAAGGATCATATGCTAATACCATGGGGAGTGATGACTTCACATAAAAGAAGTATAATTGATGAAATTTGTTGGAAGTTAACAAGCATAGCATTGGTCATTGTTGCAATTCATGAAAAGTAATAAAGAAAGAGAGGTCTCACATATAAATATATTATCTTGAACATCTTTTATGATTGTGTGCCCCCATTAAATATTCTATGTCAAATAGTCAACGTTGGACAAGGAAGACACCATAATGAGTTATGTTTGCCTATATTCACATAGAAGTTATATTATTATGGATCCTCTAACATGTGATGCTTGGCTATGATCTTTTGCTAGCCAAAACTCGCACTAAGTAAAAATACTACTTGTGCATCCAAAATCCTTAAACCCAGTCTTTTGCCGTAAGACTCCACCATATCTATCTATGAATTGAATAAGATCCTTCAAGTAAGTTGTCATTGGTGCAAAAGCAATAAAAATTGCTCCTAAACATGTATGATCTTGTAAGGGAAAATAAGCTTTGTACGAACTTGTGATGGTGAAGAAATAAAAGCGAAGGACTGCAAAATAAATGTCGCTATCACAAGGGGCAATATAAAGTGACGTTCATTTGCATTAAGAGCTTGCGCATCCAAAAATAAAAAACGCATGATAACCGCTGCTTCTCTCTGCAAAGGGCCTATCCGTTACTTTTCTGTATTTACTTTTATGCAAGAGTCAGTAATGTTCATCCCTATTCCGCTCTATTTATTGTCTAGTTGGCAAGCATCATGTGGTGGGAAAAGATCCAGACATGATATCCAGTTGGATGTAGGTAATCATGAGTTATTATTGTTAACATTACCCTTGAGGTAAGTAAGTTGGGAGGCGGAACTATAAGTCCCCATCTTCCTATGTGTCTGACTGAAAATTTTGCTCCATAAATATGCCATGAGTGTCAGTAATTATAGAAGACTAAATGATAGTTGAGTATATGAACTTGCTAAACAAAGCTCTTACGTAGACTCTTTCTGAAAATATGATAGACTGTGATTGTTTCAATGACTGTGATCATAGTTTGTTAGTTCCCAATGAAGTTTATGGTTTATACTTTAGCTTGTGAATGATTTGTTACTTTAGCATGGGAAGTTTTATGATGATATATTGCTTTTATAATAACGATCATGATGCTTTCATGTTTGTATTTTGTTTTATCGACACCTCTCTCTCTCTAAACATGTGGTCATGATTATCGATTTTGGTTTTCGCTTGAGGACAAGCAAGGTCTAAGCTTGGGGGAGTTGATATGTTCATTATGAATCACGTTTTCCTACTGTTATTTTTTGTGTTTTGGATTGTCATTTCACTTTACGATACTATTCTTATGCCCTTTCTCTCTTATTTTGCAAGTTTCACGTGAAGGAGGGGATTGCCGGCAGTTGGAATTCTGGACCGGAAAAGACTATAGAAGAGATGGTTATTTTGCACAACTCCAAATGACCTAAGAATTTATGTTGAGTTGTTTTGGAATATATATAAAATATTTACGAAAGAAATAATAGAATGAAGGACACTAGGGAGTGACAAGCTCAGGCGGCGGGCCCTGTGAACTTGTGGGCCCCTGCAGGCCTGCGGTGCCCATCTTCTGTTGGAAATATGCCCTAGAGGAAATAATAAATTGGTTATTATCATATTTACTTGTTCATGATAAATGTTTATTATTCATGCTAGATTTGTATTAACCAAAAACTTAAATACATGTGTGAATACATAGAAAACACAGTGTCCCTAAGTGAGCATCTACTAGACTAGCCCGTTGATCAAAGATGGTTAAGGTTTCCTAACCATAGACATGAGTTGTCACTTGATAAAGGGATCACATCATTAGGAGAATGATGTGATGGACAAGACCCAACCGTAAGCTTATCATCAGATCGTTTAGTTTATTTGCTATAGCTTTCTTCATGTCAAGTATCTGTTCCTTAAACCATGAGATCGTGTAACTCCCTAACACCGAAAGAATACTTAGTATGTATCCAAACGTCACTTCGTAACTGGGTGATCATAAAGGTGCTCTATAGGTATCTCCGAAGGTATCTGTTGGGTTGGCATGGATCAAGACTGGGATTTGTCACTCCGTATTCAAAAGCCAACATAAACAAACCTCTTTGGTACGCTCCACGTGGCCTCCTTCATGACCCAAACGAACAGAATCCTGCCTCTGAATCTGTCTCACAACAACACTTGCCTCATCTTCAAAAGGCTTGCAACGAGCATCCTGCATTTCCTTGAACAGCCCAACGCTAGTCCGGAGGTGGGAAGTGCTTTGATGAAGCTCTTCAAGAAATTTAGCTTCAATATATAAGACCCTCTTCGAAGACTCAACATCAAATCCGTGTCCGGGAGGAAGAATCCCATCAATGCGACTAAGACGCTCAGCAGTTGAAGGAACATGAGCCAACTCCCCACAAACAGTTTCAAGAAGATTGTCAATCCTAACCAGAGAAACATTGGCAGCTTCAAACAAATTCTCGGAAGAAACGCCACCTTCAGCACTCACACGGGTAGAAGAACCTCCTGGATCTACATGGGGGCACCGGTATTAACATCCGGGGAGAATTCAAATCTTGGGGAAGTTCCACTCCCTAGGCCGGCAGAACGAGGCATAGTTAGAACAGGACGTTCAATTACCCTAAAGAACACAACCTCAGCCTGTGTCTTCCACTGCATACAAAAACAAAAGTCAACGCGTCAGAAAACAAATGAAGGAACATGGGAACAAAAAATATACAAGACAATACCAGAAGTTCAAGTTAAACTACACAGGAAAGAATAATGCATAGAAACACTCACAGGCAGTCTCAGTCTCCCAAACACCCAGTTGGTTGGGTCATCATCACCCTTCATGACCAAGTCAGTCGCAGCAAGCTCAAGAAGCTTGGTCTGATCCATGAAATAGATGCGAGGGGTCCTCAAGTCAATATTAGGCGTCTTGCCAATGATAAGGCAGTCCAGATACATAAGAAGCGGCGTGATGGCATAGCCTGTGACAGCTTTTCCTTTGCTAGTACCTTGCTGATACCTAACAACAGCACTCCGAATATCGTCAACAACCAACTGGCAGTAGTCCATGTCTGCCATGTCCTCAAACACAAGGTTCTCGGCCATTGCTGCCTCCCTGGACACTCGTGTAGACGTTCCAGGGGTAACCACCTTCATGAAAACAATAAGGTAAAACACCTGCAGAGCAAGATCATCCTTTGTCTCATCCTTCACAAGTTCAGCGAGGATATTCTGCAAATCCTTTGTCTTGATGTCGTCACTCCTAGCATACCCAAGCTTGCCCTTCAACCTCATAACAACATCATCGAAACCATCATTCGAGGGCCTAGGGGGGGGGTACGATTACCTTGAGGGAACCCAAAGAGATGGTGAATAGCATCACTTGTAATACGTATAACCTTGTTCACCTCACCCATGTCCAAAATCATGGTTGAAGGGTCAATCCTCGTGTAGATGTTGCCCATCAAAGCACGAGAAATGTTGGAATCCACCTTCAAGTCAAACACACAACCAAAACCAGCATTGATAACCCTCGTCTTGTGCCTAAGTTGTAGCATTTCCGCACGCGTCTTGACCTATTTCGATGAGCAGCGAACCGTCTTGTTAAAACGTTTCGCCTCACCTCCTCCTTGGCCAACTTCTTCAGGCGCTTTGCCTCCTCTCTTCCTCCTCTCAGGCCACTGCACAAGCTGATACTGAAAAAAAACATACATTGACAAGGGAAAAAAGGAAGAACGATGAGACACACAACCTTCACCAAAATTCCACTAATGACTACATACGCACTACATCTGAGAAGTCCAACTATGTATACATAGGCAGTACAACCATGTATGACCAGAAGTTAACATGCTTTCAAATTGTTGGAAATTTACAAAGCAGAAGTTCAACCATGTATACCAAGGTAGTAATCAAACATGTATATCAGAAGTCCAACTATGTCTACATAGGCAGTACAACCATGTATGACCAGAAGTTAACATGCTTTCAAATTGTTGGAAATTTACAAAGCAGAAGTTCAACCATCTATACCAAGGCAGTAATCAAACATGTATATCAGAAGTCCAACTATGTATACATAGGCAGTACAACCATGTATGAACACAAGTTAACATGCTTTCAAAAATGTTGGAAATTTAAAAAGCAGAAGTTCAACCATATACACTAAGGCAGCAATCAAACATGTATACCAACAAGTTAAGCTAATTTCTTCATGTATATACCCAGAAGTCCAACTATGTACACAAAGGCAGAAATACCATAAAAGCAAAGCACGTCGGCTAATTTATTCGTCTATATGGAGCAGAAGGTCAGCTATGTACGCCAAGGCAGTGCTAAAAACAATAAAACTACAACAATAGCGACAAATGCTCTAAAAATAGTAAACATGAGACATTCATACCTGATTAGCGGCAGCATCATCATCGTCGTCGTCCTCATCATCAGCATTGAAATCAGCATCATCCTTGTCATCTGGATTAACACGAGAATGCTTCTTCACACCCTTGTTGACCTTTGCAGGTGGAACCTTGCACTTCACGCCGCATTTCTTCCCCTTACCAGATGCACCAGCACCAAGCGGAGAAGGTGTAGGCGCGGCAGTGGCAAGCACACAAGGACTACGGTGTGGCGTACCACCAAGGCCTAACCATTCATCTTCAATAACTTCTGCAGGCCTTGAAACATGTGGGCTCCTCCGAGGGGTAACTTCACCAACTACTAGCTTCCTCGCAGAAGTCTTCTTGATTTTCTTCTTAACAGGGACAACCGTGCCATCACTGCCACACGGAACGTCTTCCTCAACAGTGAGCTCAGCCGCATGAACAGATCCAGGAACATCAGAACCTTTCTCAAGGTGGGCCACCCTCTTCTTGTCAAAATCTTCTTGCTTCTTCCTCTTACGTTGGTCCTCCAGGAGAAGCTGAAGAGGCACATCCTCGGGTTGCGTGACAGGTTCAGTGCCATCAACAGACTGTGACTGCATCTCTGACATCTGAAGAGAGCACAAAGGATCCGGAAAGGAATCACAACCTTTGACTGACTGAGCCCCCTCCTCAGCAGCAGCAGGAGTTTCTAATAAACCCAACTCAGATAAAACATCGTTGATGGTGTTCACAGCTTCCTCCTCTGTGGACACATCTGCAAAGAACACAAAAATCGAAGCAAAAAAAAGTCAGGAACAAAAACAAAAACAAACGACATGAACAAGCTAAAAAAACATGGCTCAAAACTTTAAAATGAAAAGAAAAGGGGGTTCACATACTAGGTGAAGCAAGAGCTGCAGAAGCAAGATCCTCGAGGCTTGAAAAATTCTCAAGGTTCGAAGCAACCTCGGCAATCACAGTCAAAGGGATAATGGGTGATTTAGCCGCATCAGATATTGGAGCATCAGTATTAACCCCTGAAGCTCCATCTTGATCGCATGCATTTTTTCAGAACGATTCAACTCATCACCAACTACAAAAAATGCAAGTAAAAAGGCAGCTGCGTTCTAATCCGCAATCCTACACCAAAGGAACTTCTACTTTTACAACAATGTCTAATACCCAGAAGTTCAACAATACCTAACAAAGCAGTAAACACAAAAAACAAACTAAAAATCTACAAACTAAATATAAAAACAATCTACACCAGAGGGGCTACTACATATATCATGAATGTCCAGAAGTTCAACGATACATAACAAAGCAGTAAAACAAAATGTGCATAACAGAAGTTCAACCAAATTTCATTAGAATCAAACAATAATTAAAACCGGAAGTTCAACTATGTGACCCAAGCAAGTAGCACATAAAAAAGATGTAGCATGACCACAAACAGTATTTCACAGGCAAACTAAATATCAATACCATCAACATGATAACAAAAAAAACAAAGATATACACTACAAAAATGAAACATCTGGGAAGTCCAACAACACTTGGTGACAAAGTTTCACCTGCAAAATCATTAACTACAAAGTAAGCAAACACTCTACTAACTCAAACTAATGGTAAAAAGCATACACATAACCATTCCTAGAAGTTCACACTATTAAGAATGGCAATCCAACATGAATACTAAGTGAAGATATGGGCAGACATATATGAGAATAATGCTATTTAAAATACAAGATACAACTACATTAAGATACCTGGAGAAGGTTGAAGCCATGACAACACAACCGCCTTCATGAATGCAACTCCAAACACTAGAACAACCTGCTAAAAACAGGGGATTGATTGCATATAGTTAGCAGGTAGAAAATAATACAACCAATACAAAAAACAACCAAATGAAACCCTAGGATGAAACAACTAGAACATATCAACAAGTATGAAAACATGAACAGTAGCACATATAGGCAAGCACAAACAAAAAAAGAATCCATAGACTAAATAGCATGTGACAGACACAATCTAGACTTCGAAATCAACAATACTAAGACAATTATATACATCAGATTTGCCATCAACCATCACACCACACACTCTCTTACATGCATCTGAATGCTGAAATCACCAAAGGGGAAATGAAATCCACTCATCTCTGAACGGATAAAATAGCACACACAAGCATCTCATAGACAAATCTGACCATGGGGGAATGGAATCCAACCACCACACGCACAAGAACCCTACCTAATCTCCCACCAAACTATCAGAAGAAGGGGGTAGGACGCGGACGCGAGAGCACACAGGAGGCGGACTCGATAGATCTGGCGAAACTAGAAGCAAGCATTAGGAGGGGCAACACTTGTACCTCTCCAGACGACCCCCGCACGCACGAATCCGCGCCGGTTTCTTCCACTCCCCACGACGCCACACGCACCTTGCAACCGCGCTGGCAGTTGCCGCCCTCGCTTCAGAGCAGAAGAGAGCGGGCTGGGCGAGAGAGAGCGAGGCGTGCGCCGGTTACTCCAGCACGAGGGCAAGGGACATGGGCGGAGAAATCGGGGGGAGTTGGAGGGGAGGAAGACAGCGGAGCGACGGAGAGGGGGGAGAGTGCGAGCGACACGGGGAGGGGGAGAGGGGTTTTCTGACAGATGGTGGCGATGGGAGATACTCACTTAATGCGTCTCTCTCGTGGGAATTCCAGCGCCATTGAATTTACAGTTTTACCCCCCAACAGCTAAAATAGTAAATACATGTGTAGATAAATAAATGCACCATTTGAATGCATCTATTATAATGAGATAAGATCCCAAAACAGCACAACTGATATCCTCAAAACCAAAAATAGATGTCAAATACACTACTAAAGGAAGAAACATACATACATAAATATGCCCCTAAAAACAAGAGAAAAAGAAGTTCAAAAAATAAAGAACAGAAGTTCAAGTACTTTAATAAAAGAAGTAAAGGAATTAGGATAAATAAACCCTAAAGAAACAAAAAGAAGAAGTTCAAGTACAAAAACAGATGAAGTTCATATCTAACCCTAAAAACCCTAAGATAGATAGTGGGGTCACGGATGTGACGGACTCGCCTCCGCATGCGACGACGCGGCACGCCGCGTCGTCACCTACTCTGGCTCGTTCCTGTCTCGGCCTCGCAGGGGGAGAGGAGGGGGTCCCTCCCCCTCCCCCCTGCTCGGCCTCGCGCTACCGAATTGCTGCGTGCTAGGATTTGGCAGGACGTAATGCGGTTATTCTTTTTCCACCCCCACCGCATGCACCCTAAACCCTAAAAACCCAAAGATATATAGTGGGGTCACGGATGTGACGGACTCACCTCCGCATGTGACGACGCGGCATG